>NC_136261.1:178222500-178445186 GCF_964187855.1 Myxine glutinosa
ACACCTGTGCTCTCACACCTGGTGCTGCCTGCACCCTTCTCTCCCCTAAGCGCATTCGCGCTGATCCACAACACTCACTACTCCCTCCACTGCTCCACACACCTGTCCAGTTCTCACACAGCATCATCTCATCTAACTACTCCCCTCTGAAACTTGCGCTTCCCAGTCGTCCCTTTAAACTATTGCGCTCCCACGTCATTATCATCCATACTAATCTACCTGCGTCCCCTCTACAGGTATCATTGTCACTAACTAAACTTAACGTCACCTAATGTCATCTTCTAGGGCCCTATCAATATAACCTAACCCACCCGGGCTAGTTTTCACTGCCATACACCCCCTACTCTAGTGCTCCTTTGCCCCCACTAGTTTGTGAGGGATGACAGAGTTGCCATCCCACCACATCGGGCATCTCCCACTACCAATTTTGCACATCAAATTTCAACAAATCAAAAATTTGCCAATCACTACTCATCGTCTGCCAATCATTACTGCCAATCCTTTGCCAATCATCAAATTTTGTTTTTTTCTAATTTTGGGTCCAAAACACCAACCTCATCACACAGTCTACTCACTAATGCCTCTCGTTGCGCCAATTCCTGTCCAAAGCCCGGCTTCGTAAAGCCGAGCAATGAACGCGGGTTGTTTTGTGCCAGCGGCTGGATACGTCCCGCATTTGGGGCAGGGACGGGGGCTTACCCGACCCGAGACCCCACGCACCATCTCGGCACGGAGCCATCCCATGGCCCGATCTCGACCTGCCGGAATGCCTCAACAAAAAGTGGTCGCCATGACGACCCTTCCTATCGGGCTGCCCGCTCCGCCTAGTGGAGCACGGACGCGGCCGTTCAAAGCGAGGCCCAGCGTGGATCGCGTACGGCGGTCCTTTCGAACCCGTCGTGGCTCGGATCCCCGCTGGTTCTCGCGGCACGCGAAGCCCGGCACGCACCGAGGGCCCGATTCGGCTATAAGTCGTTCTAACCTCTAACCCGGTTACCGTCGATGCTTCACCTGCATGCTTACATGCATACGCTACCCCTTTCTTGCTCATACATGCAGCCGTTTCCATGCTCCTCGTCGTACCTTTTCTTACACACCTCGGAACACTCATTCCGCTCACCGACTTGGTCACACACCTGACCACCGAACACCTTGGCACACATTCGTCGCTCGCACACCTCACCAACACACCTCTTCGCGCCCCTTCCTCGGTCACCTCCTCTGTGACAATCACAGGTGTGCTCTCACTCGCACACCCAACCACGTGCCTCACTACCAATTCCAGCGTGCATTCCCACTCACGCTCTACCATTCCAGGTGTGCATCCTTTCTCACCTGTCACAACCAACTCACGCTCCGTGTCACTTTTACTACTCTCACCTCCACTCTTGACAGTGCACTCACCCTTACTCTCGACAGCGCACTCTTTCCTCATGCACCTGTCCGTTACACACCTTTCTCGCGCACACTCTTGCGCACACTCTCCCGTCACACCCTCTGTAACACTCACCACAGGCGTGCATTCTTACTTACTTTTGACAGCGCACTCTTTCCCCATGCACCTGTCCGTCACACATCTTTCTCGCACACCTTCTCCCGTTACATCCTCTGTAACACTCACCACAGGCGTGCACTCTCCCTTTACACCCTCCTTAACACTCCTCGCTACGCGCTTCCATGTGCTCCCTCGCACACGCGCTACGACCGACTCACTCTCGACAGCACCCTCACTCCTTGGCACGCACTTTTTCCTCACACACCCCAGAGTCGGACTTTCTCGCACACCTCCTTTTTCGCACACCAGACCTGTCGCACACTTCACCAACGGCCTCTCACGAACACCCGCGTCCATCTCGACCCCCAAGCTCATTAAATCCCCTGGCGCATCATACGCACGACCATATTGGTCACCACTTACACCGGGTCCTCTTTCTCTTCGCTTCTCCTCCATCACCTGCGAATCCCTCATCCGGTTAATGAGCACATCATCACGGTCCGAACACAGACTTTGGACCAATTCTTTTACTTCCTCCTTTATCTCTTTCTTATCCTCTCTCCGTCGCTTCTTAATTTCGCTCACCCCTTCTTCCACTTCTTCTAATTTCTGCTTCACCTCTTTTATGTCCCGGTACATCTCCTCAAGCTCGTCCTCTAAGGCTACCTTGACCATTTCCATGTGCGTCCTCACCTGCCGGTCCTTCGTCTCCATTACCTCTGTCACCTCGTCCAACCTCGTTGTCAGTCCCTCACGTACCATCTGACATTCCCTCTTCGTCGCTATCAAGTCGTCTTTTAGTTCTTTCTGTGTCGCTTTTAACCCTCCTAGTACCGCAGTGTTCCTTTGTACCTGCTCCACTAACTCAGTCTGTCCCACCGTCAGCTGTTCCACCTCCTGCGTCAGGTCCTCTATGCCCCCTTGCAATTTTACAGTCCCCTTTCTCACCTCCTTCTCCATGCGCTCCTTACAGTGCCTCACCTCCTCGCGCACTCCTCCGACCTCCTCACTCACCCCTCTTCTGATCTCTTCTCCCATCACTTGCATCTCCTGCCCAGATGCCACCCTCATCTGCTCCATTTCCTCCCTGTGAGCATCCAATTTAGTTTCTACCCCCATTCTGACCCCCTCTATCTGCTGCCCCATTTGTTAACTTCCCTTTCCGCTTGGTCCCTCATGTCCCTCAATTTGCCTTCCATACTGTTTTCTAACCCCTCTAACCCCTTTTGCATCCCTTCCATTTGATTCTCCTGAGCGGCCATTCTGTTTTCTACCCCCATTAACCCCTCCTGTATTTCCCCTAATCTATTGTCTAATCCCTCTATTCTACTCCCTAGCCCTCCGATCTGGGCCCCCATCCTTTGTTCTAACCATTGGCTATTGGCCCCCATGTCCTCCCTCAATTTCTCGCTATTGGACCCCATGTCCTCCCTCAATTTCTCGCTATTGGACCCCATTTCGCCCCCCATGACCCCCATTTTGCCCTCCAATTCGTCCCTCATTGCCCCCATACTGTTTTTCAAACCTCCAATTTGGTCTCCCATTTGTCCCATAAGGGCCCCCATCATTCTGTTTTCCATTTCTTCATTATTCTTGTCCATAAGGGCCTTCATTTGTATTAAAAAAAGGTTCAAATCCACCGGTGGCGCTACTACGGTCGCGGGCGCGGTCGCCGTGGCCATGTGCGAGGCGCCATTTTGCGCGACCGTAACCTCGTGCGCGAGGACGCTATTTTGCGAACCTGCCACCCTCACTGCTTCGCTCTCCTCTTGTCCCTCAATTTGGTCCTGGATCGACCCTGCCTCACTCTCCTCTACCGGAACCCAGCCGTCTTGATCTGCCATAGCGTGACTTTCAAAATTCGGGTTTTTATTTTTGTAAAACACAATCAAATTTCGCCGTTAATAATTTCGAGCGCGTGAAGCGCGCTTCGGGTCCAATCTCACTCCTCGACACCAATTGTTACGGACACGACTTAAGATGTTGCTTGACCGAGCGGAATGGCCGCCGTGTTCGCACAGTTTACCCGATTCTTCCCCAACTCACCCGATTCCACTCGAACGTTGACCAAATTGCGCTATGCTAAATCAATGAAGGAAAGGACACAACGGCTGGGATTAATGCAATGACACAAGGGGTACAGTTCTCAAGACCTCCGGAGGAGGATATAATTGGTGATGCAGAAACGGGTAGATTACACGGTAAGAGGTAAAGCACAGAAAGATGGGCACTTAGACACAGTCTTATCTATCCCCGACAGACCACAGACAAACGGGACAAGACTGACTTACACGGGGATTGATGGCAGGGAAGGACAGGCAGTCGATAGCTCAAGGTGCACCTTGGCTCAGGGGCAGAATCAACACGGTCCGGTCCAGAGATGCGGGGAGGTATTTCAGCGCTCGGAGGTGGCGTCTTCTCTCTCCAAGCTGGGGGCGCATCTGACCCCACCTCCCTCTTCCTGCGCATGTTCAGCGGGGAGTGACACGCCCTCGGCTCGTTGTCTCCGCCCCAGATGGAATCGGTCCGCCGCTTCTATTGGGTGCGGGGGGTTACCGGGCTCCGCCCTTGACGAGGAGCTGACAGCGAGCCCCTGCGTGGTAACCCCGTCGGAGCACATGTTCAATGGTGGCTAACCAAGCTGGAGTGAGGACGCACACTCCCCGCGCCGCCGCCGCTGTTGTTGTAGTTGTTGTTGTACCATGAGGAAGAGCTGCGGGGAGGTATTGGGAGGTCCTAAACTTTCTAACGGTGCCATACAATCACATTCTGGTGCAACGAAGAGTCAGAATTAATGGAAACGAGTCCTTAACTGACATAGACTAAGAATAACTAGCAAGATGTCCTATAGTTGTCTACGTGAGAGGCGGTGGACCTGGATGCGACATTTAATGGGGGAAAAAGGGGAAGGTCGGGGCTACAGAGTGTTGTTTACAGAAAATGGGACTAGGGAATGGGGGATTGGGGATAGTTGGGAAGTATTGGGGAAATAGGGGAATATTTACAAGCGGATATGGATGGATCCAAATCCCATATCCGCAACAATATATATATATACTTTTTTTTTTTTTACACCCACAAATGGGTATGTCTAATTGTATAAAAAAATTGAATCCAATGATTATACAAACGTTAGCTTTGTTTATATTCGCATAGAAACCTGAAGCTGTGGAGGTTTGCCTGATGCCTGAGTCATTTTCCAAACTGGACTTCCTCAAAGCAGCGTGAGTCATAGATTTATTCTGTTTCTGAAGGTGATTTGTGTTCCACAGTATATAATTAAATGTAAATAAAGGTTTAAAGAGGTCTGAAGTCATACTCGTATAAATAAATTAATTCTGGGTTTAACCGCCATTTTACACAGTGTCTGACTTTACCCTACTAACACGTTGCATAAGTAATCTCTGCCTGTTGTTTGTGTCCTTCACAACATCCTTAAAAACAGCAAGTGTCCTGTTTGGAATGTTTTTCAATTTTCTTTGACTGCTAGGCAGGGAGATAGAGTAAAAATATTATTTCACCTCTCTCCGCAGATTTGTGATCGGGATGAATTCAGAGCCAAAGTACGATAAAACGGCAAATTTGCCTTCCCATTCATGTTCCGATTTGTGTTCAAAATACAAAATTCAATTTAAATAAGTTGTTCCTCTATCATAAACTGATAAGACAGACAGACAGATGGACTGACCTGAACCAATTGATTAACCCCTCTTTTTGCTTTGCTTGCGCTGGGTAATCACTAATCACTATGGTGTAGCGACTCATGGGTCCCCCAAAGCTCGAGACCAGCAACAAAATCTCCTGGCCCAAGCCGGTGACGTAACCGGCGGCCAAACCGCGGCGCCGAGGTTATAATCCTTTGCACCTGTCGGTCACATGACCACCAAAGCGTGGATCGCCTAAGAGGCGGGGCTTTGGTTCTGATGTATGCTTTTAGGTTTGGATATATATATGCGAACCCGATAAACGGGTTTTCAGAGTTCCCGAGATGATTATACAATAAACATCTTCTCCGACGAGTTTGTGTCTTGTCCGTCACTTCGTCCGTCTCAAGCAGGAGCGCTGCTCCTTCACTGGTGACCCCGAGTTTACGACACGCGATGGACACGGCAGTGTCCCTCAAACTGCCCACTTTCTGGGAAGCACATGCCGCCGTCTGGTTCGCTCAGGCGGACTCCCACTTCGCCCTGCGTGGCATTACAGAGGACACCACGAAATACCATTACGTGGTCGCCGCGCTCGGCTCCGTGACCGCTGCCCGCTGCCTGAGCCTCCTCCAGAGCCCGCCCGCTGACGGCAAGTACGACGCCATCAAGGCACTTCTTCTGGGCGCTTTCGCCGTCTCCCCGGCTGAACGCGCACGACGCCTGCTCGACCTTCCTGAGCTCGGCGATACGCGCCCGTCCGAACGTATGGACTACATGCTCGCGTTGCTCGGCGAGCATCCCTCGGATTTCCTTTTCCAAGAGCTTTTTCTCCGCCAGCTCCCGGCCCAGGTCCGGGTCGCCCTGGCAAGAACGACCATCATGAACCCCCGCGACCTCGCCAGGGAGGCCAACAAGATCGATTCGGCAAGCCAGCTCGTCAGAGCGGCTAGCCAGCTCGTCGGGGTGGCTGCAGGGAGCCCGCCCGCCGCCCAGTCGACGCCCGCGGCGTGGTTTCCCGCCCACCCGCCCGACGCCCGCGACGCAGCTTCCTTCCCGAAGGCCGCCAGGCCGGCGTGACTGGCAGCGGCGACGCCGCGTCACCCGGTCCCGACGCGTCGACCGGAGCCCCCGCCAGACCCGGCCTGGTGTTATTTCCACGCCAGGTTCGGGCGTCAGGCCCGATCATGTCGACCCCTGTGCACGTTCGGCAAGTCGGGAAACGGTCGGGCCGGCGCTCACTACCAGCCATGAGCGCCGGCCGTTCCGGAAACCTGCTATTCATCACGGACCAAGCATCGGGGCGGCATTTTCTCTGCGACAGCGGCGCTCAGCTGAGCGTCATTCCCGCTTCGGCGGAGGACAGGCGGGCCGCCATTTGCGGCCCCTCCTTAATCGCGGCCAACGGCTCTGCCATCCGCACCTTCGGCCCACGCACCGTCGCCCTCCGCTTTGGCAGCCAGCTCTTTCGCTGGGAGTTCGTGATGGCGGATGTCCCCATGGCTTTGCTCGGGACCGATTTCCTTTGCGCCCATGGGCTGCTGGTCGACGTTAAACGTCGGCGTCTCGTCAACGCCGAAACTTTCAGCTCGCTGGCGTGCGCCTTGAGCCATTCCGCGCCCACCGAGCTTTCCTGCGTCCTCCCGTTGGCAGACGACTTCGCGCGTCTCCTCGCGGAGTTCCCGGCCCTCACACGACCAACGTTTTCGGCCGTCGCGGTGCGTCACGGCATCGAGCATCACATTCCCACTACGGGCCCGCCGGTGTGCGCCCGAGCTCGCCGTCTCGACCCAGACAAACTCGCCGTCGCCAAGGCCGAGTTTGCCGCGCTGGAGCACCTCGGCATCGTGCGGCGCTCCGACAGCGCCTGGGCCTCGCCGCTGCACATCGTCCCGAAGCCGGGGGGCGGATGGCGGCCATGCGGCGACTACCGCCGCCTCAACGACGCCACTACCCTCGACAGGTACCCCGTCCCGCACATCCAGGATTTTTCCGCCCGGTTGGCAGGGCGGACCATTTTTTCAAAAGTGGACCTGATTCGTGGGTACCACCAGGTGCCCGTCCGCCCGGCCGACATCCCGAAGACGGCCGTTATGACACCTTTCGGCCTCTTCGAATTCCTCCGGATGCCCTTCGGCCTCAAAAACGCGGCACAGGCGTTCCAGCGCCTGATGGACGGCATGCTGCGCAACTTGCCGTACCTCTTTACCTACCTGGATGACATCCTCGTCGCCAGCACGTCCAGAGCCGAGCACCTCCTCCACCTCCGGACGCTGTTCGGCCGCCTCAGCGAGCACGGCTTGATCGTCAACCCGGCCAAATGTCACTTTGGTGCGGCGACGATCGACTTTTTGGGCCACCACATCACCCGGAACGGCGCCGTACCGCTACCGGCCAAAGTCGAGGCCATCGCCGCTTTCCCGCGCCCCCGCTCTGTCAAGGCGCTGCAGGAGTTCCTCGGGATGGTGAACTTTTACCACCGCTTCGTGCCCCGAGCTGCGCAACTCATGCGGCCCTTGTACACCGCCCTCCGCGGCCAGCCGGGGAAGCGCGACGTCGTCTGGTCCACGGACATGGACGCTGCTTTCACCGGTGCGAAACGGGCCCTTGCCAACGCCACGCTGCTGGCCCACCCGGTACCCCATGCTCCCATCGCCCTCACCACGGACGCCTCCGACTACGCCATGGGCGCGGTTCATGAGCAATGGGTAAACGGGGCCTGGCAGCCGCTCGCGTTCTTCAGCCGGCAACTCCTGCCCAATGAGTTGAAGTACAGCACTTTCGACCGTGAGCTCCTCGGGCTGTACCTGGCCGTCTGCCATTTTCGTCACCTCCTGGAGGGCCACCCGTTCACGGCCTTTGTCGACCACAAGCCATTGATTTTCGCCATGGCCAAGGTCACGGAGCCGTGGTCGGCCCGCCAGCAGCGACACCTCTCCGCCGTGTCGGAATACACCACGGACATCCGGCACGTCGCCGGAAAGGACAACGCCGTGGCCGACTGCCTTTCTCGAGCCGGCGCCAACGCCGTCCACCTCGGCGTCGATTTCGCCCTGATGGCGACGGACCAGGCCACCGACGGCATGGTGCAGGCGCTCCGGGTGGCGGACACGGGCCTCCGCTTGGCTGACGTCCCCTTCGCGGACACGGTCCTGCTTTGTGACGTCTCCCAAGCCCGACCTTACCCCGCCGACCTCGCGGCGCATTTTTGCTTCGCTCCACGGCCTCTCACACCCGGGCCGGAAGGCGTCCCAGAGGCTGGTGTCGGCACGTTTCATCTGGCACAGGTTGCGATGGGACGTCCGCGATTGGGCCAACGCCTGCACACCCTGCCAGCGGGCCAAGGTCCACCGTCACACCCAGGCTCCGCTGGCTCCTTTCACAGTGCCCGAGCGACGTTTCGACCACGTCCACGTGGACCTGGTGGGTCCCCTGCCCCCATCGCAGGGGTTCACCCACCTGCTTACCATGGTGGACAGGACCACCAGGTGGCCGGAGGCCGTGCCCCTCGCCTCCACCACCACCGCCGACATGGCCCAGGCGTTCATCGCCACCTGGGTCGCGCGTTTTGGCGCACCGGCGGACATCTCGTCGGACCACAGCCCACAGTTCACGTCCGAACTGTGGGGCGTGGTCGCCCGCACGTTGGGCGTTACCCTGCACCACACCACGGCCTACCACCCCCAGGCCAACGGGTTGTGCGAGCGGTTCCACCGCTCCATGAAGGCCGCACTCATGGCCGGCCTCCAGGACGACGGCTGGGCCGACCGGCTCCCGTGGGTCCTTTTGGGCCTCCGCACGGCTCCAAAGGAGGACCTCCAGGCGTCCACCGCCGAGCTGGTGTACGGCCAGGCCCTCCGCGTCCCGGGCGAGTTCGTGCCCGACGCCACCGGCCCCTGGTCCGCCGCGCGCCAGCGCATGGACTTCCAGGAGGCCGCCCAATGTTTCGCCCCGGTGCCCACGTCCCGCCACGGCGACCCCCAATCCTACGTCCCCCCAGCACTCCGCACGGCGGAGTACGTCTTTGTGCGCCACGACGCGCACCGGGCACCGCTCCGGCCACCATACGACGGACCCTTCCGGGTCCTACGACGGGACAACAAGTCCTTCGTTGTCAGCATCGGTGGCCGGGCGGACCGGATTTCGGTGGACCGCCTCAAGCCGGCCCACATGGACGTCAGCCAGCCGCCACGGCTGGCTCTACCACCGCGGCGCGGCCGCCCCCCTATCCACTGCACCCCCCATCCGGCCACCCGCCACCACACCGGACCCCCCCCCCACCCCCTCGCGACCAGCCAGGGGTCGTTTCGGTCGGGTCATCCGGACCCCCCTCAGGTTGACCTTCCTGGACCAAGTCGATCCTGGGGGGGCGTGTGTAGCGACCCATGGGTCCCCCAAAGCTCGAGACCAGCAACAGAATCTCCTGGCCCAAGCCGGTGACGTAACCGGCGGCCAAACCGCGGCGCCGAGGTTATAATCCTTTGCACCTGTTGGTCACATGACCACCAAAGCGTGCCTCGCCTGAGAGGCGGGGCTTTGGTTCTGATGTATGCTTTTTGGTTTGGATATATATATGCGAACCCGATAAACGGGTTTTCAGAGTTCCCGAGATGATTATACAATAAACATCTTCTCGGACGAGTTTGTGTCTTGTCCGTCACTACGTCCGTCTCAAGCAGGAGCGCTGCTCCTTCAATGCATTGCATTGCAGAGGAGAGTGCATTGCATTTTAGTCCGTTTGTGTGTTTGTGTGTTTGTTTGTCCGCACAGAATAAATATGATTTTCTCTGCAACCGTTGGTACGATTGACAGGAAATTGTCACCACAGGTGCAACTCCACCTGTATAATTTTTAATGATAATTATGACTTCATAGATCACGTGGTCGGCCACCAGATTGGGAAAAACGAAAAAAATTGCACCTCTATAGTTCTGAAAGTGCTGAATATAAAAAAATTGAGACATGGCTCATTGTAAATAACTTTCCATGGGGAATAAAATATGCTAATGAGGATGTCATATGTGCCTCCATTATGACGTCATAATTTGACAAGTACAAAACTTCATCCGATCAAGATGAAATTTCTTGAGCATAATCTAGGAATAAATTAGTGGAGAAAAAAAACAATGATGATTTCATCGGTCACGTGGTTCTGCCGCCATATTTGTTTCAGAACAAAAGCCTTAAAAACCACTGACAAACACATCCTGGCGAGGGTTTGCAATCTCTGATTGCCCTTTCTTGTTAATTTTGGTATTTGCCTCTTTTATCCAATATGGCCAAAGGTTGTTTAATTTGATTCCCGATGTTAAATTTGATTGGTCAAAGATTGTTAAATTTGATTGGTCAAAGATTGTTAAATTTGATTGGTCAAAGATTGTTAAATTTGATGCCTGATGTTAAATTTGATTGGCCAAAGATTCCTTCAGGCATAACCAACCATAGTAAAATTGTCATTCGACTGCTGGATTACATGTATGAACAACAAGAGTTACCACAACAAAAATATTCATTACAGGATTGTGATGATTCATGTGTTGTTCATACACGAAAATGGTAAATAAGAACACCTATGGACTGCAATCTTCAGGTCTTGCCTTAAATGTTCAATTTGGTTCAAGTCAGGACTTTGACAGAGCCACTGAAGAACATTTATTTTCTTCTTATTCAGCCACTTCATTGTGGCTTTAGCTTTGTGCTTCAGATCATTGTCTTGCTGAAATGTGAATCTCCTACCCAGTTTCAGATTCATGGCTGTCTCAAGCAGGTTTTTTATCAACGATTCTCCTGTACTTTGCACTGTCCATTCTCCCCGTTATCCTGACAAGGTTGCCAGTCCCTGTTGATGAAAAGCAGCCCCATAACATGATGATGCCACCACCATGCTTAATAGAAGGGATGGTATCCACTGGATGATATGCAGTTGGGCTTGCACCAGACGTAACGCTCTGAATTTAGACCAAAAAGCTCAATTTTTGTCTCGTCTGAGCACAAATCATGTCTGCACATGCCAGGAGTCTCATTTAGATGCTTTTTCGCAAACTCCATACAAGCTTTTAGATGCATCTTTTGCAGTAATGGCTTCTTTCTTGCTACCTTCCCAGAAAGGCCAGCTTTGAGAAGGGAATAGGATATTGTGAAGAATATTGATATTGTTGATTGATTAACACTGACCCCAATCTCAAACACAGAACCTTGCAGATCTTTCAAAGTCATTGGTGGATTTACAGGTGAAATCCCGAACAGTTTCCTGCTTTGCCCGGCTGCTGAGTTTTTGCCCGGATCTGGGTAGAGTCTCGGTGGTATGATTTGTCTTCCACTTCTTGATGATGGATTTCCCCATACTCAAAGTGATAAGTGACAAATATTCTTATAAGCCTCTCCTAAACGATGCTTCTCCACCATTTTATGTCTGACGTCTTTGGAAAGCTCCTTGCTTGACCAATTGAGTTGCACCTTGAAACTCAGATAAGTCAGGGAGCTTAATTTTTAAAGTTAAATCACTGATTACATGCAGGTGAAAGCTTTTACATTTATTATGTAACCTTTCACACAAATAATTTCCTGAAGTATTTCGGGTTAATTCGGCAAAGGGGGTGAATAATTATGCAACTGAGAATCATCTGATTTTGTTTGCTAATCAAACTTATTCACATTTTATCTGCATGTTTTAGTTTTATCAGTTTGGAGTAGTTTGTGAAGATTATATATTTCGTTTAATTTGAAAATATCATGACATAACTGCAGGTGGTATCAAAATGTGAAAACTTTGGGGGGGGGGGAGGGGTTGTATATTTAGATGTGTTGCACCACCTTAACTTTGACACCTGCTTTTACATGTTTAGCAAGCACAATTTGGCCGACATGATTGAAGGAAGCTGCAAAACATTGCACGTGCAAGAGTGTGTTCTCCACCCAGAGGTATGTCAAGTAAATTATCATTAAGTATGAAATATTCTGAGCAGGTATCTCGAGATAGCATCATATATTTCATATGGAATATGTATGCCTAAAATCACAGAGCAAATTATTGCAGTTGTTCATGTTTCTAGTGAAGGACCATGTTCCAGATGGGCTCATTCCCCCAACATGTCACTACGATAAGTGGATGCTGAAAGAAGATGATAATTCCCCCAGAAATGGGTTAGTTTAGTATGGCATTTATTTTAGTTTGGCCCTCACAACTGTAGCAGTGCTATAAGATACACGTTAAAATATACAGGGACTGGCAGGAAGGCCTAGACTCTTCGAGGTATGTATACTCGTCTCTAAGCTGTCTCGCCTGGGTTTGAATCTCTGCCTCGCCATAAACTATTCCACAGGCAGCTTGATTTAACAATGTGTCTGCTGTCCCTCGGATAGGCGTTAAACTGGGCGACCTGTCTGCCAGCATTAGTTGGTGGACGTTAAGATCCTATTGTGTCCTTTGTGAAGAGTACGGGAACCCCCAGGGGTGGGGTCAAAAGGTAAAATGCCCCAAAAAATGCAATTACAGGCACATTTTAACATATTTTTAAATGAAACTTTGTATTTGCAATCAACATTGGGGATGCATGAAATGTGTAACAATTTTTTAGATTTGACCCCAGGTTCATGCCTCGGGGTGGGGATTTGAAGTCACAGGGGCCAAAACGGGGAAAAATATTTTAACTAAAATTTTGAAAATCGGGTAATTTCTGGTGAATCTTTCAATCATGCTTTCGGTGGGAAGCGTGGGGATTTTTGAGATTTGGGATTGCGTGCCATAGACTTCGCTCTAGTCTTGATTTGCCAGGACTGTGATTCATTGCAGTTCAAAGTGCTTCAGCCTTTTTTGGAAAGCCTCCCAACAGTTTGTGAGGCCTTTCTATTCAGATTCTCCGTGAAGTCAAATAATGGTGTGTTGCCGAATAGTGCCAATATTCTCCCAAATAAAGCTCTGGAATGTCATTGCACCAATGAGACACTCTTTGTCTCATCTGATATGTGGAAAATTGTCCAAATGTTTCATTGACATGTGGAAAAATGTACTGAACTGCTTTCTTGCAAAAGATTCATTTAATATCTGATGAATATTGACAACCTCAAAAGAAAAGAAAAACAATAATTTGTTTTTGCCCACCCTGTATGAATCTTGAGTGAATGAAAATTTTGGCCTCTTAATGGTGGGATGGATCTTGCACTGGATAATAACTCTTTGGTCACAATGTCCAAAGAACAAATCACTCGTGTGGATTTAATAAAAGGGAAAGAGTAATTATCTTGTCTTTTTTTTTTTTTGTATACAAGATCGAGGCTCGTGAAAGAGCTAACATTAATCACACAAAAAGTCAAACCGACACATAAAACACAAAATAAGGGGAGCGGTAGACAAGATGGGGAGAGAGGGGGAAGGACACAAACACAACATTTGAGAGTAGGGACATCGAGAGAACCGTGGGAGGGAGAGGGCTTGGGGGGAGGTGGGAGAGGTAAAATCAAGGAAGACATATGGACACTGCAAGGACTTCCAGGAAAGAAGTTGGAATTTAAAAAAAGTGTATCTGGGGTGAATTAGTGGGGGTAGAAAAGATCAAGGTTTTGGATGGGGGAAGATAAGAGATGGTGGTGAACAGCTGTTTTAAAGACCTGGAGGGAGGAGTGGGATTGAAGGGAGTGGGGGAGTTTGTTCCAGAGGCGGGAGAAAATGGGACTGAAAGAGTGAAGATGAGCAGAGAGCCTAGATTTTGGCAGTTTAACCATAAGAGGGTTGCTGGCAGATTTGTGCGACCTGCAGGAATATTTGGGGGACAGAGCACAGAGAGAGAGAGAGCTGGGGGAGCAAGGCCGGAGATTAGTCGGTAGAAGACAGAAAGACCACCACCCTGCCGGCGGTGAATGAGTGAAAGGTCCTCGGAGTTAGCTTCATCGCAGGAGATTCCAATGATTCTGAAAGCTTTGGTTTCAACAGCGTGAAGCCGAGCTTGGTGTGAGGCAGGAGCTCCAGCCCAGAGGGGGGAACAGTTCCATTGACCTGCGGATGAAAGCCTTGTATGTGGCAAGGAGCTCAGATGTGCCAAGGAAGGACTTCGCACGACGGAGGATGCCCAGTCGGCGACTGACTTTGGAGGCCTGCTTGGAAATGTGGTTTTCCCAAGAAAGATCATGGCAGATAGTGAGACCCAAAAGCTTGAGCGACAGTACTTCTTGGAGAGGATTGATGAGAAATTAGATGGGAGGGTTTTCCAGTTGGTCTTTTCGGAGAGACTTAGTAAGAGTGTGAGATTTGTCAGGATTGAAAGACATGTTCCACTTGTTTGACCAGTCTGTGATTTTGTACAGGTCTGCAGAGAGTGAGGAGGCTGCAGTCTGCTGATCTGAGGGATGAGGAATGCAGCGGCAGAGAGTAGAGTCATCAGCAAAGAGATGGAGAGGATTTTCCAGAGAGTCGGAGAGATCATTGATGAAGACCAGAAATAGCACAGGGCGCAGAACACTACCTTGGGGAACTCCAGCCAGAACAGGGAGGGGAGATGAGAGAAATCCATTCAGGGTCACACGTTGACTACGACCAGAAAGGAAGTCCGCTAGCCATGAGTGGAGATTTCCATGGATACCATAGGAGGAGAGTTTGGTGAGCCGCGCTGGGAACCAGACCGTATCGGAGGCATGTGATATGTCAAGGGAGACAGCTCTGATTTGCTGTTTGGCATTGAGGACCTCCATCCACTGTTGAGACAGCAGAAGCAACATGTCCAGAGTAGAATGACCTGGTCTGAATCCAAATTGATGATCGGAGATCAAGCCATTGGAGAAGAGGAAGTATTTGATATCCGAAGCAATGATGGATTCCATGATTTTGCTGATAATTGGGAGCAGGCTGATTGGTCTGTCGTTGCAAGGATCTGTTTTTGCACCTTTTTGTGTAAAGCGGTAATGTTTGCTGATTTCCAAGATGCTGGCAGATGACCTTGAGCAAAAGAGAGGGTGAAAAGAACAGAGAGAGAGGGTGAGATAGAGCGGCAGAGCAGGATTTTAGGACCCGTGGGCTGATGCCGTCTGGTCCAGTTGCAGAATCAGAGTCGAGGTTTGACAAAAACTTCTCCACCTTGTCAGGAGAGAAGGACACAGAGTCCAGGATCAGTTGGGTTCGACATCATGCCAAAGACTAACATTTCAGCGTCGTCGGTACATCGAGTGCCCAGGGAAGTTGTGTTGCTTCTCCCGGCCTTGCTTGTCTGAAACCCACTCCTGTATTGTCTGCCAGCTCTGTCTGTATGTATGCATCTGTGTGGTTTGTGTGAAGTCTGTTCCAGGAGCCTCAGACTATATGTAAAAAAACTTTGCATATAACAAGAAAACCTGAGTTGTAGAGAAATGATGGACCTTTTGCATTTGCCGAGACGCGTTTAAAACACAACTAAAGCACACAAATCATACATATTCCTTCCCTGACATTGTTACTCCCGCTACGGAGAAATGCATTCGATCGTGTGTGTGTGTGTGTGTGTGTGTGTGTGTGTGTGTTCGTCTGTTTGGTGTGTTCGTGAACAAGATATCTGGAAAAGTTCTGAACGGTTTTGGATGAAAGTTGGTGGGATGATTGCCCTTGTGATAAGGAAGAATTGATTAGTTTTTGGTGAAGCTCAGGATATTATTCCGGATCCAGGAATTTTTTGAAGGATTTTTTTACCATTGGAAGATAGGGCTCAGCAGCGGCCACCCACGGCGGGAGTATGCGCTCTACTGAGCGGCGTTCTAGTTTTGTTAATATTTCTTGTGAATTCTGTCTCGTATTGATAAACTCGTTTTCATTTTGTTACATCCACGAGTCGTAATGCGCACAGCTTGAGGTGAACTCCATGGTGCACCTGGAGGTGTGGCCTGTTTGTAGCTACACTGATGTAGGAGAATAAGAAAAAGAGAATACAACTATCAAAGTTTGTGCATATTGAGCATTTATTATAGTGATCTGAAAACGTGGTTCCTCCGATTTGTTTTTAAGTCGTTGGATTCTCCATTCGACATTGATCATGAAGAGTATGATGCGATGCCCATCACTGTGCGCGTTATTCCTTGGAACCTCCGCTTCTTCTGCTCCTCCACTGCCAGGAAGCAGCTTCTGCAGGAAGTTCAACCAAGCACCTGATGGACCTTGACAGATGCTTCTTCAGCTTCAAAATTCAACAATGAATGAACATGTTGAGTCTCTAACCTGCCTCAGCACATTGCAGACCGTTTATAATCCATCCAAATATGTTTTCTGTCATTATGTTTCATTTTTAAGTTCTGATGACCACCTGTAGTTGTTTCAGAGCTGATGATTGATCATTGTTTGTCCCTTTCAACACCCACAAGGAACTACAGGTGTATTTATTGCACTTTTATCGGTTCGTTATCATTCCCCGATATTTTCGTTTGCTTTGCTTGCTCGTGTATTTTTTTGTGATCATCTCAAATGCTCCGTTATATTTGTAATATCTTAAATAAAACATATTGCTCTCCCAGCACTGCCTTTGCAGGAAGTAAAATCGGAGAAACACAATTTCCATCGAAAACTATCATCTTGGTGCCTCAACTCACTTCCTGAATCCATGTGCACCATGAACAATGATGCCATTTCTCCATATTTGAATGATGTCCATAAAGGACCAGATTTTCTTTCTCTGTCAGTTCTGTTCTCAATTCAGAGGACAGTACCGGATATTAAAGGTTCCATGGTGTGTTGCAAAAAAGGGGACGAGTTATCACCGGCACCCTGGATTCAAAATTCGTGCTCTAACCTACAGAGGGGCATTGCATCAGTGGCACAACCAAGTATTGAATATAACAAGAACAACATTAGTTCAGGAATATATATTATGATGACTTGTTTATTTGCATTTACAATAATTGTATAACACGGAATACAGAGACATTTCAGTATCAGCACATCATAATCAAAACAATCATCATAACTCACGTCAACTTATGAAATAAACTTTATTTCACGTGCACACACAACTTTACACAACGTAAGACATAGACAGTAATACAACACATAAAGAGAGCATATTCGGTTTTTTCATAATAATATGAATTAAAAGTAAACAATAAATACATCCATATGGACATGCAAGGATTGACTCCAAATCGAATGAATAAATTTAATTGTCTGGTTGAGTGTTACCCCAGGGTTAGCCCTCAATAGTTTCCCCAGAGATCCAGGTGGAGACGGGGTGTTGAACAGCGCGGTGTAACACGGATGACCAAATGAGCTTTACCCCAAGGCGTTCAATCCAATGATGACGATATTCGTGACACGAAAGTGAAAAGGGGGATGACAAACTTACCTGCACGGCCTCCACCCGACGTATTCACACCTGCATAAATTAACTCGAACAACACGAAAGTAAAATGTACAAAAATACCGGTTTTATGAACGAAATGCAGGTAACCAAATAAAACGAAATTCCTAAATGGAGCGCTCCCAGATAGAACCGAATACACAGAAGGGATAAAAGAACTGAAAATAAATACGTGTAATTTTCGTGGACACTTAGCTCAACTCGGCTGGTGTGTCTCGCCAGGAATCTTCCAGGCCCCAAGCGAGCAATCCGGGAGTGGCTCCGGCCTTGGTGGGAGAAAGCGCGCAGTGTGCCCTCGTTCACCAGGCTGCGCTTGTTGGTTCGAAATAGGCCTCCCACGCGAAGCGAACGAGCAGGCGTGCAGCTCGCTCTTCCAGCCGCGCCTGTCCTCACAATATCTGCACGTGAAACTGCAGTTCCCGGCCCGTGGCTCTTCCTCCTCACGACCACCAGCAAGATGTCCTAAAACGGCCGTTCGCGATGACATCCACAACGAGAGAAGAACCAGAAGGACGTCGATGCGGCGAGAGATAAAAATGCGATGCTGAGAGAACGACCGAAATGCGACCGTTCACCAACAAATTCCAATACAAGAAGGGACGAGAAGACGTCAGCACATGACCGTCCACCACCAGACCCAAACCGAGAAGGAAAAATGTCCGCAGCTCCAACTATTTTGAATGCGTGGCTCTGACGTCATCTCACCTCGTCCCTGTCTCTGACCACATCAGCGCGTTCCATCTTACCCATCTTTCTGTGCCAATCAAACCCCGGACCAATCATTGATCTTCGGGGCGTGGCCTCACGAATCTTTCGTGCCTGTGTGATGTAGCGGCTGCGGTGCCAGCGGTATTGTTCGATGCGTGATTTCCAGTTGGTTTTTATTAATCAGTGCGTTTAATGGGCCATTTCTTACCCGGTGTGTGCTGCGTATGTCATGGGGAACAAAGGAATAAAATTACAGAGGCAACTACACACAGGGGATTTATTTACCCATAATCCCTCACTAATTAACAAGCCCCACCCCTCTCATGGGGAAAAAGATACACTTACACGACACACGGTCTACCGGATCCCGACTTATTACATGGGGTTTCTTCTTCTTCACGACAGTCAAAGCACACCACCTATACAATCTACCTGGACCAAGGCATCCCAACCCCCCACAAACATAACAATATTATTGGCAACTTTTGGAAGTAATTAAATTTCAAGCAGGTGATTTTCCTTTACTTTGGCATTGAACTCACCTGTGGTGAGTTGCAGGTGCCTCCAATATAAAAATAACTCATTTAACCAGTTTGAATGGAGAAAAGGATTTATTCTGCTGTTTTGGGGCATTGTGTGTACCGCAATTAGCATGGAGAAAAGAAAAAAAACCCAGAGAATTGTCTGAGAAGGTCAGACACAAGATTGTAGCCAAGCATGGACAATCTCAAGGCTACAAGTCCATCTCCAGAGACCTTGATGTTCCTGTGTCCACTGTACGCAATGTTATCAGGAAGTTTACGGCCCATGGCACTGGAGCCCACCTCCCTGGACGTGGCCACAAGGGAAAACCTGATTTAAGATTGCAGCAAAGGAGTTTTTGAATGGTGGAGAAAGCACCTCGATCAACTGCCAAACAGATTCAAGCTGACCTTCAGACACAAGGTACAACAGTTTCAACTCGCACCATCTGTCACAAACTCCATGAAAGGGGGTTCCATGGTAGGATACCCAGGAGGACCCCACTGCTGAGAGAGAGACATAAGAGAACTGGAGTTTGCCAAACACAACTGAACAAACCAAAATCCTTCTGGGAGAATGTCCTGTGGACAGATGAGACTATATTATAGCTTTTTGGTAAAGCACATCATCTCGATGTTTACAGAAAACAAAATGAAGCTTTCAAAGAAAAGAACACCATCCCTACCATCAAGCATGGAGGAGGTTCAGTGATGTTTTGAGGTTGCTGTGCTGCCTCTGGCACTGGGTGCCTTGAATGTGTGCATGGCATCATGAAATCAGGAGATTACCAAGACATTTTGGAGCGCAATGTTCAACCCAGTGTCAGAAAGCCGGGTTTCTGTCGAAGGTCATGGGTGTTGCAAACCAAAACTGGTTGTGAAGCAAACCAAAACTTGAAAATTGTCCAAGGACAATGACCCCAAACACACTTCAAAAAACACCCAGGAATGGTTCAAGACAAGACGCTGGACTGTTCTGAAGTGGCCAGCAACGAGTCCAGATCTAAATCCCATTGAACATCTGTGTGGAGATCTGATAACAGCAGTTGGGAGAAGGCACCCTTAAAATCTTGGACAACTGGAGCAGTTTTTGCACAAGAAAAGTGGGCCAAACTGCCAGTAGAGAAGTGAAGGAAGCTCATTCATGGTGATAGGAAGCACTTGTCTGCAGTTATTTTGTCCAAAGGCTGTGTGTGCTACTAAATATTAAGTCGATGGTGTCAATAATTTTGTCAATGCCATTTCTTCTTATTTTATGATTTAAAAGGATACATTAAGTTCTGAATCAAAAACAAAGGTTCTGTAATATTAACAGTGAAATATATACGAAATATACAATAACTACGAAATCTGGGTTCTTTATCTTGGTGGAATTTTAAAAACAGAAGTGCACTGGAGAAGTGGCGTATTGAGGGAAAATGACGCTGAGGGTGAGATGTCAAATTGCCGCCCCTCGTAACTTCCCATAAGTCTTTGAATGGAGTGTGTGTGTGTCCACATGTGTTTGCACCCGTGTGTTTTTTTTTTTGATCTAACATGCCAGTGTGTTTGCAACATGCCAGTTGGCTGGGTGTGGGTACCTCTCTCACCAGCCATGGCTCTTCAGCAAAGGACTTCTGCGACTCACTGGGACTGACACATTCTGTCAATTTCCCGACCCGGATCTCAGTCAACGGAGCATCCTCTCTTCTGGACTTGGTTATGACTAACTTCGCTGAAAATGTCTGCTGCTGTTCTTCTGCTCCAATCGGCTCATCTGATCATGTGCTTGTTAAAGTGGACATCTCTCTGACCATTCTCAGAGAGCCTTCTCAGCGTCGACGAGTCTGGCATTTCACTCAGGCCAACTGGCACGGTCTTCAAGCAGCCATCAATCATCTGGACTGGTCTCCCATCTCTACCGCCTCTGACATCAACTCATCCTGGGAATTCTTTCAAAGTAAATTGCTCTCTGTCATGCACAGATTTATCCCATCTCGTCTTCAGTTGTCATACCCTTCCTCCCATCCATGGTACATGGAATCTTGTGGTGAGGCTGTTGCCCAGAAACAACTTGCTTTCGTCTCCTGGAAAGCAACTCCAACGGAAGGAAATCTCATTTCCTTTCACAAAGCCCGAAACAAGTGTGTGTCCACCCTCAGGAGAGCCAGGAAACAATATCTCACCATTCTCAAGACCGAACTCTCTTATCTGTCTCCCTCTTCCAAATCCTGGTGGCATCTGGTCAAATCTGTTTCTGGTGTTTGTTCCCCCTCCATCCCCTCCCTCACCTCAAACGGCTACATGGCTGACTCCGCACGTGAAAAAGCTGAATGCCTCAACTCTGTGTTTGCCTCTAAATCTTGTGTCCCAAACCCATCCCTCTCTGTACCCACCATACCCAGTCGTACCCAGCTGCCCCTGGACTCTGTGTCCTTTCCTGCTGACAAGGTGGAAAAGTTTCTGTCAACCCTCGACTCTGATTCTGCAACTGGTCCTGACGGCATCAGCCCACGGGTCCTAAAATCATGTTCTTCTGCTCTTTCACTCCCTCTCTCTGTTCTCTTCACACTCTCTTTTGCTCAAGGTCATCTGCCATCTGCTTGGAAATCAGCCAACATCACCGCTTTGCACAAAAAAGGTGCAAAAACAGATCCTAGCAACTACAGACCAATCAGCCTTCTCCCAATTATCAGCAAAGTCATGGAATCCATCATTGCTTCAGATATGAAATCTTTCCTCTTCTCCAATGGCTTGATCTCTGACCATCAATTTGGTTTCAGACCAGGTCACTCTACTCTGGACATGCTGCTTCTGCTGTCTCAAAAATGGATGGAGGTCCTCAATGCCAAACAGGAAATTAGAGCTGTTTGCCTTGACATTTCACGTGCCTTCGATACGGTCTGGTACCCAGCTCTGCTCACCAAACTCTCCTCCTATGGTATCCATGGAAATCTCCACTCATGGCTAGCGGACTTCCTCTCTGGTCGTAGTCAACGTGTGACCCTGAATGGATTTCTCTCATCTCCCCTTCCTGTTCAGGCTGGAGTTCCCCAAGGCAGTGTTCTGGGCCCTGTGCTTTTTCTGGTCTTCATCAATGATCTCTGTGACTCTCTTGAAAATCCTCTCTATCTCTTTGCTTATGACTCTACTCTCTGTCGCTCCATTCCTCATCCCTCAGATCGGCAGTCTGCAGCCTCCTCACTCTCTGCAGACCTGGACAAAATCACAGACTGGGCAAACAAGTGGAACATGTCTTTCAATCCTGACAAATCTCACACTCTTACGATGTCTCTCCGAAAAGACCGACTGGACAACCCTCCCATCCACTTTCTGAATAATCCTCTCCAAGAAGTTCTGTCACTCAAGCTTTTGGGTCTCACTATCTGCCATGATCTTTCCTGGGAAAACCACATTTCAAATCTGGCCTCCAAAGCCAGTCGCCGACTGGGCATCCTCCGTCGTGCGAAGTCCTTCCTTGGTACACCTGAGCTCCTCACCACTTACAAGGCTTTCATCCACAGCTCTATGGAATACTTGTCTCCCCTCTGATCTGGTGCTCCTGCCTCACACCTAGCTCGTCTTCACGCTGTTGAAACCAAAGCGTTCAGAATCATTGGAATCTCCCGCGATGAAGCTAACTCCAAGGGCCTTTCACTCACTCACCGCAGGCAGGTTGGTGGTCTTTCCGTCTTCTACCGACTCCTCTCTGGCCTTTCCCCCCCAGCTCTCTCTGGGCTCTGTCCCCCAAATATTCCTACAGGTCGCACAAGATCTGCCTGCAACCCTCTTATGGCTAAACTGCCAAAATCACGACTCTCTGCTCACCTTCACTCCTTCATTCCTCTTTTCTCCCGCCTCTGGAACAAACTCCCTCACTCTCTTCGATCCCACTCCACCCTCCAGGTCTTTAAAACAGTTGTTCACCACCATCTCTTATCTTCCCCCATCCAAAACGTATCTTTTCTACCCCCGTTAATTTCACCCAAAATCCTACACTTTTTTTTTTTTGAAATACCAACTTCTGTCCTTGAAGTCCTTGGTCCCCTTGTTTTATACCTCCCCGCCACCCGCCTTCCCACGCCTCCTCCCCCCAAGCCCTCTCCCTCCCACACTTCTCCCTCCCACACTTCTCAATGCTCTCAATTGTTGTGTTTGTGTGCTTCCTCTTCTCTCCCCATCTTGTCTTCCGCTCCCTCTTTTTATATATTTTGTTTGTCTGGTTGATTTGTTTGTGAAATAAATGTTAGCTCTTTCACGAGCCTCGATTCAGTATCCAAAAAAAAAAAAAAAAAAACCTCAAAGGTCAAGGCTGCACAAAATCATCAATTTGTATTTTTTTAAACTATTTTTGTTATTTTGAGCAAACGGAAGAAGAAGCTGTCTGAATACAAACATATGTGGACAAGCTTTGCATTTTCAGTTGCTTTCTGATTTAGCAGTTGCAACTGGCCATCCACAAATAGGGGCCTGCCACAAATAGGGGCCTCCTTCAAATCGAGGCCTACCACAAATCAGGGCGACCCACAAATAGTGGCCTTCCACAAATCGGGGCGACCCATAAATAAGGGCCTCCCACAAATAGTGGCCTCCAACAAATAGGGGCCTCCCACAAATAGGGGCCTCGCACAAATAGGGGCCTCCTTCAAATCGGGGCCTCCCACAAATAGGGGCGACCCATAAATAGTGGCCTCCCACATATCGGGGCGACCCATAAATAAGGGCCTCCCACAAATAGTGGCCTCCCACAAATAGGGGCCTCCCACAAATAGGGGCCTCCTTCAAATCGGGGCGACCCACAAATAGGTGCCTCCTACAAATAGGGCCTCCCACAAATAGGGGCCTCCCACAAATAGGGGCCTCCCACAAATAGGGGCCTACCACAAATCAGGGCGACCCACAAATAGGGGCCTCCCACAAATGGGCAACATAGACGTTTCCAATGACACGATCCTGCATGCCAAACGGCTGCCAATCACTTCACTGATGGGTTTAATCTAAGACATCATGTTGCACTTGACAACCACATGGTATATCGATCTGTAAATCTTAATGAGGATGAAAAATACAGTGAAACACGCGAAAACCCAGACCTTTAGTGGCAGAGCTGTTGTTGTTTATGTGCTCCTTCCGTGTCCGTCACGCTTTATTCTAAAATCATGACTTGTTTCTGCTGCCACACAGTAAACATCTTCTTCATCTAATTCAGAAAGAAAGACGGACTTTTAAAATAGAAACCTGTATCTTTATGTTTAAACAGACATGGATTTTTTTCCAACAATTAATCGATCATTCCTTCGTGTTCCGATACTTTTCCAGTATCATCCCTACATTCTTTTTCATTTTTAAAAACGTTTTTTTTACTTGTTAAATAACTTTCCAACAACCTCAAAGTAAATGGAATGAATTTTCCGATTAATTATTTACTCGATTTTACGTCATTTCCTCCATCTTGCGGAAGTACCTTTAGGATGTGAGTCAGTGTAATCTTCTTTATTAAGATACTCGGCATGAGGTTCACATGAGCTATCCTGGGAATAATGAACAGTGATTGGCACAGAAACCGAGATCCGAGGCATTACAAGTCTGGAGCAGCAAAAAGGAAAAAAGCAAGAGGCGTCGAAGGTTGGAGAAACAAAATTGAGAGGCTGTCTTGAAATTTTTCTGATGAAACCACCCAGAGCGGAGCACAGCACATTTGACTCAACGTCACAGCTGCAGCACCAGGAGCAAGATCGGGATTCTGGGAACATGGATGAAGACACAACACTTTCAATAGAAGAACAAATGCCTGGACAGGCAAAGAAAGAATCAGTTGGAGGTGAGCAGTCTGTGGATTTTGTTGAAAATTTTGCTGACCCTTCAGAGTGGCCTCAAGTGCTGGACCAGGTGACAATTTCTGCCATTGTCAAGTGTGGTCCAAAGCATGTGAAAGTGCAGGATTTTCCAAAAAACGGTGCGAATAGATTCTCAGCTGAAAATTATTATGGAAAGCTAAAAAATGGTGAACAAATTGAGCGCACATGTATAATATATTCTATAGCGACCGACGCTGTGCACCGCTTCTGTTGTAAACTTTTTGGAAATGGCACCATGCATCTCACCTGTGATCGTCTTTCAGCCTGGAAAGATTTGTCAAAAACATTCTCCTGACATGAAACCTCACACCACGCAACTTGCATGCAGAAGTGGAAGGGATTGGATGCAAGGTTAAAATCCGGAAAGACTCTTGATAAGCTTCAGAGTTTGATAGACCTGGAGAAAAAAGCATTGGAGAAACATCCTTGAGCGTTTGATTGCGTTTTTCATTTTTTAGCTGAGAGAAATCTGCATTCCTTGGGTCATCGAAAGGCCTTCATAAGCCTAACAATGGTAATTTGCTAGG
The DNA here is from genome assembly GCF_964187855.1 of Myxine glutinosa. Lineage (NCBI taxonomy): Eukaryota > Metazoa > Chordata > Myxini > Myxiniformes > Myxinidae > Myxine > Myxine glutinosa. The sequence continues at coordinate 178,247,538 of NC_136261.1, forward strand.
TCAGTTGGAGTTGATGGCTCGATTTGATCCAGTCATGCAGGAGCGTATTTGATGATCATCAACCGCACCAGGGACGTACCAGATATCTATCTGAGTGCCGATATTCAGAAACGAGCTCCTCGGATTATTAGTCAACAAAATCAGAAGTGAAATACTTGTTTTAAAGTGTTTTAACTTACAAGTCCTACTCGGTGTTGCTTGATTGCACCCCAGGTATCGGCCACCAAGACCAACTTTCCGTTATCATCCGCTTTGTTTGTGTGCAAGATGGGGAGGCTTCTGAAACATGTAAACATTTCCTCTCATTTTTTGTTGTGAAAGACACGACAGGCATGAAACAAATGGAGAAGTCATTGGAAGGCTTTGGTCTTAAGATCAGTGTCCTACTTCATACATCAAAATGTCTCCCGAATCGCCCGCGGTCCATGCTAATACTACACAATCCTATCTCCACTGTGGTATTTCATCCCCTAACCCCACAAACGTAACAGTATATATGTATTCAATTTTAAAGCAAAATCTATGGCATGAGGTGGAATTTGTTTTGAAAACCATGAATTAGACGTATTGGCCGATGTATATTCCAAGTTTCAATGTACATTCTTTGATATATCCGCACCAATACAATTTGGCTGAATGGACACCAACGTGAATTTGAGGATTTTCTTTCAATAAAACTCAAAAATGTGGAAACGGACGTTGTTGAAATTTGGAACGTATTACCTCAACGTACAAAGCATTTACTTCTGAAATTTACATCCAAATTCATCCAGAAGCTGAGAAATGAATTTTCAGTCCCTGTGTTAAAGTTGCATATAGAGAAACGATCCCTTGTGTAAAGGGAGGGGTGCTTTGCACCTCCATTGATATATTACACAATCACCCAAATAAGCTGTGTAAGTTTCAATCGGATATTTCAAAAATTCCTGAAGTTTGGCAATTATCATATTAAAAAATGCCATTTGATAATGAGGTGGAATTGATGTCATTGACAGATTTCTCTGCCACATGAGACTTTTCTCTTTACCACCAACCAAGATGAGGATAAACATTAAGAAAACTAAGAAACTTCAGTTAATTAGGTATGTTTTGCACCCTCTTCGAGCTTGGTACTGAGGGGTGGAAGGGCTTTTGATTATGGCTGGTGACCCGCAAGTGATGCTGCAGAGGCCTTCAGAGAGTAGTATGTCACAACTTTCAATGATTAAATAAAATTATACTCGTATTACCGTATTACCCCACCGGGGGGGCGGGTGTTATGGGGGTCTAATCTTACTATAATTCACCAAATGTCCGTCTGTCCATCCGTTCCCAGGTACCGCAAAAATGGCTGAATCGATCGCAACGATATTTTGGGTGGGTAATCCTGGGACCCCCTGGAATAAAATAGGCTATATTGTTTTTCCAATTTTTCCAAACACGATGGAATAATATTTACTGATATGAACAGTGATGTGGCTTTCATTGAAATTCTACAAATACTGTTTAGATTTTGATGAGAATTATGAACCTGCCGCGAATGCGGAAGTGGACAGATTACGGCCATGCACGGGTTTGATAATATCCCAATACAACCGTCTTTCAATCGTAATGTTAAATCGTTAAACGTCAATCGTTTTGTTAAAGTATGAATTGATGATTGGAATGGAGTGAATACAATTACGATTTTGAATTCGTAATTGTGTTCACCCAACCGTACGGAACTTTACATCAGGATTTAAATATTTATTTGTGTCACTAATGTTGTGAAAAGCTTATTTTTTTATGTTAATGCTATTTAATTTGTGATTAGAGTTATGCTGTTTGGAATGAAAAAAGATATTGAGTTCAAGTGAATGACGAAATGCCGTGATGGTTTCTACTTTCTAAACGTGAAATTCGCGGGTCGCCATATGCAGATTCGCCACGGACACACGATCGATGTTTCTACACGTGAACGTACCGGTTTGTTTGCGAACGGGTACGTTTTTCATGGAAGTCTTTCACGAACTTGCTGTCCATGTCTGACATGCGACTGAAGGTGCCACAGGAATGTGGAATTTATTGGTTTCATGCTTTAGCATTCGCCATTTCTGCATTGTCTGTTTGCTCCTGGCCTCCCACCCGTGCGGAGCACGGGTTCCTCACTGTAGTATCCCTAACTTAAGGTTCATCTGTGAAAAAATTTAAAAGAAGCTAATTTCAACTGATTTGGGTAGGTATGGGTATGGACAACTACCAAAAAAAAGTAAGGAGGGATAGGGGTTGGGGAAACCTTTTTATTAGAGGTCAAAGGTCATTGACCTCTGCCTAAATCATATAAAATTGTATTTCAGCAACAAAATATGGTATATAGATGACCTTGGTGTCAAAATGCACAGGATTACGAAAGAAGATGACATAGAATAATGACTGACCCATGGAACCAATTACTGACCTCCGAAAATGAGGTCAAAGGTCAAAAATAGACGTCTTATCACCAAAATATCATATCAAATATCATATTGGTAACAGTAACAGAATTATACCAAGATACAAACTAAATATGAAATGGATTCTTCACCACCAAAATACGAGGTTAATGGTCAAAATAAGCAGGGGGGGGGGGGGGTAAAGTTCATTAGTGTCAAATAGTTTGTGTATGTAAAGTATATGTGAATTTATAATCAACAATTTGCAGAATACTACTCACAACTTAGAACTTACAGTATCTATCGGCAACAAAATATTAATAATACTCAGTCTGTTTCCTCTTCATCGCTACCAATTTCTTCTTCTGCATCTATGCTATCTGTTCCATTGTCGCAATGCCCACAGCACACTCCACATGCAGATACACACGACATGCGAGCTTTCATGCAGCTGCATCTCATTGTTTGACATTGCCTCTCCCCTTCCTTGCAGTTGGAACAAATTACTTTCAGAAGGTTGTCTGGCGCGATACCAACAGATAGCATTTTTGGTCTGGGTTTTCTTTTGGAATCTAACTCCCATCCTCTTCCTTTGGGATCAAGAATAGAGGTGTCAAGATGCTTCCATACCACAACTTGAAGATGGACACGAAGGGAATGTTGAGCTGTTGCATCTTCCGTTGGTGGTAGGCGGTCAGGATCGATTTTGCCCTTGGCTGCTTGCTTCTTGAACTTCATGTAGCGAGACTTTTCTAGGGGAGTATCCCCACAGCCATATGTGATCTGCATGGCTTTTAATCCAGCTGTTCGAATTATGGAGTCGGTTGAAGTGGGACTTGTGAATGCAGTAATGACACTGGCATGTCATTTGTCATTTGTCAATGACACTGTCATCATGTCAAAACGAATTTTCTTCAAAATGAATTGTTTAAATGTGTGTAGGACTGCGTTTATTTCAAAATGACCCGCTTATAAGCCTTGACCAACTGTTGAATGCCTCTTTTGAAATGTGAATATTTGAATGTATTTCACATTGTGACATACTTTACTATTCCGCAGTACCCCATATTACAAGGAACTTAACAAATATGTACATGTATGTATATTGTATTAATATACTTACATTGCATTGTCCTGGAACATTGTACATGGAACAGTAGCATTTATTATGATAGACAGCCTCTTCCGCTACAAGATCTGCCATTCCTTCCTAGCATCCTTTCACAGCCATTCCAAGACTATCTTTTCTTTCACTTGCGATTCTCAGAAGTGATTTCTTTAGCGTCATAGTTGATGCTCGATGTATGGTCTGCTGTCTATCAGGATGTCTTTCATCAAAATGGATGTCCTCATTGCATATGAAACATCTTTCACTGTACGGAAATCGAGTAGAACCCTGGCCTGAAAACATTACATGAAAACATGGACAAAGTTAGTTGCCATCCCATGTAAATCACCATACTAACTTCAAACATTCAAAATTCAAACAAAATAACATAAAACAGGTATGGGCTTGGAATCTTAATGAAATTTACATGAATCAAGTAAAGAATTACTTTATCTTACCATCAACTTTGTCATCATTTACTGCTTGAGACACCTTTTGTCGCTTTGGTCTTGGCGCATGCTCTTGCTCCTCAACATCTGGCTCCGTTTGCATGAAAAGGGTTCGGCATCTAAGATGGACTGTCATAGGAGTGTTGCTACTCCATTTTTGTTCCAATCGCTCCAATAATGAAGAGTTGTTGATAAGTCTACACTGCTCTATTAGATTCTCATATCCCTTTCTGTACAACCTCTGTAGCTTTCCTGCTTCTGAAAAGTCCTCACTACATATTTCACATATATCCATCCTGGTAATTTTGTTATTTTACAGTATTGTTACAAAGGCCTCAGGGAACTTTTGGGACATCTCACTGCACTGGGGTAGTCAAGGTACATGTAGGCTAGCTAGGTTTTTTCAGTAATCACTCCTGAAACAAAGACAAAACAAAGACTTCATTCATGCAATATATAGTGTTTTAGTCTAGGGTCAATGACATTTGATCCCAAGAAAGGTAATTTCCCCCTCCCCCTCTGCTCTTGGAATAAATAATAACCCCCATATCCACCACGTAATTTGAAATTAACCTCTTCGGTTTTTTTTCTGCTCATTTTTATATAATATGGTAATTTTCCTGTTATAAATATGACATTTTAGTGATAAAACAGCTTTTTTGACCTTTGACCTCATTTTCAGAGGTCAGGATTTGGTCCCAAGGGTCAATAATTATCTTATGTCATCTTCTTTCGTAATCCTGTGCATTTTGACACCAAGATCATCTATATACCATATTTTGTTGCTGAAATACAATTTTATATGATTTACGCAGAGGTCAATGACCTTTGACCTCTAATAAAAAGGTTTCCCCAACCCCGATCCCTCCTTACTTTTTTTGGAAGTTGTCCATACCCATACCCACCAAAATCAGTTGAAACTAGCTTCTTTTAAATTTTTTCACAGATTGGCTAATAAATGGCTAATTTAGGGTTACTACTGGTGTTAGTAACGCACCGACTCACATTCTGTGCAGACAAAAATAACCGACAAGCAGACACAAATGTGATACCTTCTCCTGTGTCAAGGGTAAAAATAATTCCTCAAAAAAAAAAAAACGAAGATATTTGAGGATTTTCAATTCTTTCTTTTTTTCCCACACTGATTCAAAGAGAATAAAGATCAACTCGAAATAAATAAATAAAAATAAAATAAAATAATCTGGTTAAATACACAATAAATCTTCCCAATGCCAATCAACAATTCAAAACGAAAACAAAACAATTCATCACCAGCACAACAACTAACCACAGCAACCTTTGCAAAAAACATAGACGACTCTTGAGAAACATCAATTGGCTTCTCAACAGAATGTTTTGCATTCTCCCCTTGGATGGTATCTCCATATGAGTGTTTCAGAAGATGGACAAGAGTCCTGCCAGGTCTCAAAGTATCCACCTCCGTTGTGTGCGAGTGTGTTTGTGTGTGTGAGTGCGTCCAATATAAAATAAAAATACTAATCCCATCACCTTTAAAGCGCATGTTATGCCAAGTTTCGAAACTAGTGCTTCCTCCGGTGACTATTGCTGTTGTGCTCTGTCTTCTCCCCTGTGTGAATGAGTTTGTGAGTATTTAATCATGATGAACGTCGAAAAACCTTAGAACACACAGAACACTTGTACGGCTTCTCCCCCGTGTGAATGAGTTTGTGAGTATTTAAGTTTGATAATTGGCGAAAATCTTCAGAACACACAGAACACTTGTAAAGTCTGTCCCCCATGTGAACTAGTCTGTGTTTAGTTAAGCTTGATGGACGACGAAAAACCTTAGAACACACAGAACACTTGTACGACTTCCCCCTTTGGATGTTATCTTCATTTACGGGTTTCAGCAGGTGCAACATGGTCCTCCCACAACTTGATGTATGCACCTCCATTTGATCCCTTTGACTTGATGCTGATAAACACAAAATACTAACAACGATTGTGCTGATTCTTCATCAATTTTGTCTCAATGTGGACGAGTGTGCAAAATCCTCACGACACAATGAGCATGTGTTCAACTTCTTCCCAGTTTGTTCTTTGTGACGTTGAAATAAAACTGAAGAAGAAATAAAGGAAAAAGAGCAGAGAGAAAACAATTAGGGTATTAAAAATGAATTACAAAAAACATTTTTAACGAGCGAGCATTCAAATGTCACCAGCTCCGTGCACCACAACAATGATACGTCACACGGTGTGAATCGCTTTTGAAAAATATATTCCATTCATGAAACCTCAGCAGAGTTGATGATTTCCCAGGTGATCAAAGGACATTTACCAATCAATTTCAGATTCTCAGAGGCCCCAAGACTTCCTCATCGAGCTTGAAGTAAGTTGACGTGGTGTGCTTGACCTGGTCTTGATCGTGCCTAATTATTATTTTATTGATCAAATTTGTAAGCTACAAGCATTTTAACTCGCGACAATAATTTTTGAAGCGATTTTTCACCATTGGGAGAAAGGGCCAAAAACGATACATAGCAGGATATCTCAAAAAGTTATGGATGGATTTGGACGAAACTTCTTGGAAAGGTTGTGTGTGTCCAAGAGCCAATTGATTAAGAAAACATTTTATTATCATTGTTTATTGATTTTAATTATGCAATCAATCATTCAAATATTGTGCACCTCTCCCTCCCAATACAGTCTCCGTGAGCTGCACGGCGGTATCGTTGGGCGCCTCATAGTCAGGTTCACTATGTCAATAAATTATATTTCGTTCAAAATCATGGTAGATTAGCAAACCTATACATTTTTGGAAAGGTTATAGCATAAGGAAACTAAAAATCAATGTTTACATTTGGAGAGATACCTGTATGGCGGCCATTTTGGATTTTAAAAATGGCCACTGTAAAATACATATTTTGTTCTATTTCTGCCTCTAATTACCCTAAAAACTTTTTAAAATAGACTAAACCTATATTTTCAGGGACAAGGAATCCAATGAAAGTATGAAATTAGTACTATGGCGAATGGTAAGACACGAATCAAAGGTTTTGAATCGCAAAATACTGTCTTTATATTCGCGATAAGTTGCATAATCAAATACATGTTATCATTTTGTACAGGCAGTTAATAACATCAAAATGTGTCACAATAATTCATATCACCAAACATACACAGGCAGTCAGCAAAATCATATATACACCTGCAGTCAGTATAACTTCACATCTACACAGGCAGTCAATGACAAAATATACACAGGCAGTCAATGTCATCAAACATACACGATTACAGAATATGCCATTTAGAGTTCGTCATCACTGTCCTGTGTGTCGTATCCGACAATATAGTCCGCATCGTTTTCACAGTCCGTTCCACACAAGCAAAGGTCGGTCAAATTGATTGGCAAATCGAATTGGTCGAATGGTCGATCGAAGCGATTGGTCGAATGGTCGAATTGGTCGAATTGGTCGAATCGAATTGGTCGGAATTGGCAAATGTAAACATTGATTTTCAGATTTTCCATGTAATAACGTTTCTAAAAATGTATAGGTTTGCTAATCTACCATGATTTTGAACGAAAAAACATAGTGAACCTGACTATCAGGTGCCCCGGCAATGCCGCGCTGAAGGATATTTATTTATTTGGCATGGGGGCGGTGTACAATTGATGTATTTGTACTTGTTTATTACGTACTTTAAAATGATACGTAGAATCAGGATGTAGGCGGGACGCAAGGGGATTGGGGAAGAGTTGCAGGACGCTGTGGAAGGAGTGCTGGATATTGGAGGAAATGAAACGTCTAACTTATTCACTTCAATTGTTGGCGTGATATAATTTCCAATTATTGATGAAGTTTGAATACTCCACGTCAAATGACATTTAAATCGTCACAAATTCATTTTATGGGGTCGGAAAGTGCAAGGGGCCAAGTTTCCCTGATTCAGCACGAATGTCGATGATATGGTTTTGAATAGAGTTGTGCTTCCATTGGTAAAACTGGTGCTTGCAACATGGACATGGTTTGCTCTCTGCTGTTTCGAGTCTGGACAGTGAGACAGACAGACACAGCGACTATACAAAATTGCATGAAACACTCAAAAGACAGACAGAAATCACATTTGATTTCTGTCGTTTAACAGACAGAAATCATAAAATTGCATTACACAGACAATACACAAGGCCATTCTTGGAGCAGACAGACAGACATTACAAAATTGCATTACACAGACAATACACAAGGCCATTCTTGGAGCAGACAGACAGACATTACAAAATTGCATTACACAGACAATACACAAGGCCATTATTGGAGCAGATAGACAGACATTACAAAATTGCATTACACAGACAATACACAAGGCCATTAATGGAGCAGACAGACAGACATTACAAAATTGCATTGGGGTGGGGGGGGGGGGGGGGGGGGGAATTGAAAATTTTGTAAAGAAAGATCGATCGTTTTTGCCTTTGTGGCGATGTGAAAGGAATATTGAATGATCGTCAAACTTGCCTTCAAACACCCGAGACTTGGCTCAAGTGACTTGTTGACACCCTTGGTCGATTCGTCTTTAACTTCGCAATCGGAATCGATGTCTTCTACCGCCTCCTTTGTGGTCTTGCACCCTCTGCTCTTTCCGTGCTTTGTGTCTCCCACGAGGTTTCTGCAGGGCACACATAATCCACCATCGACCTCCTTCTGTTGAAACTTACTAAATCAAGGATCAATCTCAACTCCAGCGCCACGAGACCAGGTCGTCGGCCATTTTGACTCGCGCAGGATTTGTGCTTCCCTCGCGGTTTCGTTTTCTTTTCGACAATTCTCACCGCATTCAGACGTCGATCTGGGGCGTGTGTGACGTGGATTTTTGAAGGCTAATTCGTCCATACCCGAGGGTGTGATCTCTCGGTCGCCTGAAGGGCGCCTTTGGAATTCCCAGTTGCCTTGAGGGCGCCTTTGTACAGCTTCGGCTGTGTGACTACCCTGGCCATCCGCACGGGATTCTGGTTGTTTGGACATCGTTCTAGTGATCGCTGGAGCGAAACAACTTCGTCTTGGGGCCGGGAATGAGAGACATTGGGGAAGGTTCCTGTTACACTCACTTGGAGCACAGTGAGTTATATATTGCAAAACTGATGGTACCATCATCGGACATATTGATTGTAATTTTGAATACTATTGTTGTTGAACCGTTATTCCTGTGTGATTTTTAATACATTATTTGTTTGTTGATAACCATTGGTGTGGTTTCAATATTGATTTTGACACGGAATAACACATTTTTCTGCCGTGGCTCCTCTTGGGGTTTGGAGGTACACCGTGACTAGGGGGTCGAGGAGGAGCACGTAACACGACACAATCCTATCTTCAGTGTGGTATTTCATCCCCTAACCCCACAAACGTAACAGTATATATGTATTCAATTTTAAAGCAAAATCTATGGCATGAGGTGGAATTTGTTTTGAAAACCATGAATTAGACGTGTTGGCCGATGTATATTCCCAGTTTCAGCTAGTTTCAATGTACATCCATTGATATATCCACACCAACACAATTTGGACGAATGGACACCAACGTGAATTTGGGGATTTTATTTCAATAAAACTCAAGAATGCAGAAACGGACGTTGTTGAAATTTGAAACGTATTACCTCAACGTACAAAGCATTTACTTCTGAAATTTACATCCAATTTCATCCAGAAGTTGAGAAACGAATTTTCAGTCCCTGTGTTAAAGTTGCATACAGAGAAACGATCCCTTGTGAAAAGGGAGGGGCACTTTGCACCTCCATCGATATATTACACATTCACCCAAATAAGCTGTGTAAGTTTCAATCCGATATTTCAAAAATTACTGAAGTTTGGCAATTATCATATTTAAAATGCCATTTGATAATGGCGTGGAATTGATGTCACAGACAGATTTCTCTGCCACGTGAGACTTTTCTCTTTACCACCAACCAAGATGAGGAGAACGTTAAGAAAACTAAGAAACTTCAGTTAATCAGGTATGTTTTGCACCCTCTTAGAGCTTGGTACTGAGGGGTGGAGGGGCTTTTGATTACGGCTCGTGACCCGTGAGTGTTGCTGTCGAAGGCCTTCAGAGAGTAGTATCAGTCACAGCTTTCAATGATTAAATAAAATTATACTCGTATGACCAATATACAAGTGTTCTGGGGTATGGGGGGGGGGGTGTTATGGGGGTCTAATCTTACTATAATTCACCAAATGTCCGTCTGTCCGTCCGTTCTCAGGTACCGCAAAAATGGCTGAATCGATCGCAACGATATTTTGGGTGGGTAATCCTGGAACCCCCTGGAGTAAAGTAGGCTATATTGTTTTTCCAATTTTTCCAAACACGATGGAATAATATTTACCGATATGAACAGTGATGTGGCTTTTATTGAAATTCCACAAATACCGTTTAGATTTTGATGAGAATTATGAACCTGCCGCGAATGTGGAAGTGGACATATTACGGCCATGCGCGGGTTTGATAATATCCCAAAACAACCGTCATTCAATCGTAATGTTAAATCATTAAACGTTAATCGTTTTGTTAAAGTATCAATTGATGATTGGAATTGAGTGAATACAATTACGATTTTGAATTCGTAATTGTGTTCACCCAACAGTACGGACCTTTACATTGGGATTTAAATATTTGTTCATGTCACGAATGTTGTGAAAAGTTTATTTTTGAAAATGAATGCTATTTCATTTGTGATTAGAGTTATGCTGTTTGGAATGAAAAAAGAGATATCGAGTTCAAGTGAATGACAAAATGCCGTGATGGTTTCTACTTTCTAAACGTGAAATTCGCGGGTCGCCATATGCAGAATCGCCACGGACCGACGATCGATGTTTCTATACGTGAACGCACCCGTTTGTTTGCGAACAGGTACGTTTTTCATGGAAGTCTTTCACGAACTTGCTGTCCATGTCTGACGTGCGACTGAAGGTGCAACAGGAATGTGGAATCGATTGGTTTCATGCTTTAGTATTCACCATTTCTGCATTGTCTGTTTGCTTCTGGCCTCCCACCCGTGCAGAGCACGGGTTCCTCACTCGTGTTAGTAACGCACCAACTCACATTCTGTGCAGAGAAAAAAAACCGACAAGCAGACACAAATGCGATACCTTCTCCTGTGTCAAGGGTAAAAATTATGCCTCAAAAAAAAGATGACAGAGAAGATATTTGAGGATTTTCAATTCTTTCTTTTTTTCCCCACACTGATTCAAAGAGATTAAAGATCAACTCGAAATAAATAAATAAAAATAAAATAAAATAATCTGGTTAAAAACACAATAAATCTTCCCAATGCCAATCAACAATTCAAAACGAAAACAAAACAATTCATCACCAGCACAACAACTAACCACAGCAACCTTTGCAAAAAACAGACGACTCTTGAGAAACATCAATTGGCTTGTCAACAGAATGTTTTGCATTCTCCCCTTGGATGGTATCTCCATATGAGTGTTTCAGAAGATGGACAGGAGTCCTGCCAGGTCTCAAAGTATCCACCTCCGTTGTGTGCGAGTGTGTTTGTGTGTGTGAGTGCGTCCAATATAAAATAAAAATACTAATCCCATCACCTTTAAAGCTAATGTTATGCCAAGTTTCGAAACTAGTGCTTCCTCCGGTGACTATTGCTGTTGTGCCCTGTCTTCTCCCCTGTGTGAATGAGTTTGTGTGTTTTTAAACATGATGAACGACGAAAAACCTGAGAACACACAGAACACTTGTACGGCTTCTCCCCCGTGTGCATGAGTTTGTGAGTATTTAAGGTTGATGAACGACGAAAAACCTGAGTACACAGAGAACACTTGTACGGCTTCTCCCCCATGTGAATGAGTTTGTGAGTATTTAAGTTTGATGACTGACGAAAAACCTTAGAACACACAGAACACTTGTACGGCTTCTCCCCCGTGTGAATGAGTTTGTGAGTATTTAAGGTTGTCGCATGACGAAAAACCCGAGAACACACAGAACACTCGTACGCCTTCTCCCCCGTGTGAATGCGTTTGTGTGTATTTAAGGTTGATAATTGGCGAAAATCTTCAGAACACACAGAACACTTGTAAAGTCTGTCCCCCATGTGAACTTGTCTGTGTTTAGTTAAGCTTGATGGACGACGAAAAACCTTAGAACACACAGAACACTTGTACGACTTCCCCCGTTGGATGTTATCTTCATTTACGGGTTTCAGCAGGTGCAACATGGTCCTCCCACAACTTGATGTATGCACCTCCATTTGATCCTTTTGACTTGATGCTGATAAACACAAAATCCTAACAACGATTGTGCTGATTCTTCATCAATTTTGTCTCAATGTGGACGAGTGTGCAAAATCCTCACGACACAATGAGCATGTGTTCAACTTCTTCCCAGTTTGTTCTTTGTGACGTTGAAATAAAACTGAAGAAGAAATAAAGGAAAAACAGCAGAGCGAAAACAATTAGGGTATTAAAAATGAATTACAAAACACATTTTTAACGAGCAAGCATTCAAATGTCACCACCTCCGTGCACCACAACAATGATACGTTACACGGTGTGAATCGCTTTTGAAAAATATATTCCATTCATGAAACCTCAGCAGAGTTGATGATTTCCCAGGTGATCAAAGGACATTTACCAATCAATTTCAGATTCTCAGAGGCCCCAAGACTTGCTCATAGAGCTTGAAGTAAGTTGTTGACGTGGTGTGCTTGACCTGGTCTTGATCGTGCCTAATTATTATTTTATTGATCAAATTTGTAAGCTACTCAGCATTTTAACTCGCCACAATAATTTTTGAAGCGATTCTTCACCATTTGGAGAAAGGGCCAAAAACGATACATCGCAGGATATCTCAAAAAGTTATGGATGGATTTGGACGAAACTTCTTGGAAAGGTTGTGTGTGTGTCCAAGAGCCAATTGATTAAGAAAACATTTTATGATCATTGTTTATTGATTTTAATTCTGCAATCAATCATTCAAATATTGCACAGTTCTCCCTCCCAATACAGTCTCCGTGAGCTGCACGGCGGTATCGTTGGGCGCCTCAGGTGCCCCGGCCATGCCGCGCTGAAGGATATTTATTTATTTGGCATGGGGGCGGTGTCCAATTGATGTATCTGTACTTGTTTATTACGTACTTTAAAATGATACGTAGAATCAGGATGTAGGCGGGACGCAAGGGGATTGGGGAAGAGTGGCAGGACGCTGTGGAAGAAGAAGGAGTGCTGGACATTGGAGGAAATGAAACGTCTGACTTATTCACTTCAATTGTTGGCGTGATATAATTTCTAATTATTGATGAAGTTTGAATAAACCACGTCAAATGACATTTATTTTGACATTTAAATCGTCACAAATTCATTTTATGGGGTCGGAACGTGCAAGGGGCCAAATTTCCCTGATTCAGCACGAATGTCAATGATATGGTTTTGAATAGAGTTGTGCTTCCATTGGTAAAACTGGTGCTTGCAACATGGACATGGTTTGCTCTGTGCTGTTTGGGGACTGGACACTGGACAGTGAGACAGACACACCGACAATACAAAATTGCATGAAACACTCGAAAGACAAAGCCATTCTTTCAACAGACAGAAATCACAAAATTGCATTGCACAGACAATACACAAGGCCATTATTGGAGCAGACAGACAGACATTACAAAATTGCATTACACAGACAATACACAAGGCCATTATTGGAGCAGACAGACAGACAGACAGACATTACAAAATTGCATTTGGGGGGGGGGGGGGGGTGGAAATTGAAAAATTTGAAAAGAAAGATCGATCGTTTTTGCCTTTGTGGCGATGTGAAAGGAATATTGAATGATCATCAAACTTGCCTTCAAACACCCGAGACTTGGCTCAAGTGACTTGTTGACACCCTTGGTCGATGGGTCTTTAACTTCGCAATCGGAGTCGATGTCTTCTACCGCCTCCTTTGTGGTCTTGCACCCTCTGCTCTTTCCATGCTTTGTGTCTCCCACGAGGTTTCTGTAGGGCACACATAATCCACCATCGAGCTCCTTCTGTTGAAACTTACTAAATCAAGGATCATTCTAAACTCCATTCATTTGTTCCTCTTTTTGTGCAACTGCACCGCTGATTCAATGCCCCATGTGGGTGCGGGCAGGAATTTGGACACGGTGTCGGTGACACCTCACCAACTCTTCATGTGGCAGATACCAGAGAAACATATTTAATGGCTTCGAGCAACAAAGTCCCCAAAATGTAAATATATAAATTGGAAACATCACGCAGCATGAAATATCACCATGTGAACACCAAAATAGTCCGTGCATATTAAGGGTGTTTGTCGTGCGGACACCAGAGTGTTTTTGAACAGTTAGATAATGGCGACATTCATCAAATGGGGGCCCCGTGCAAAACGCAATAACGGCCCAGTGGGTCCCTGTGAGTAGTGTGAATCCGTCACCATACTAAAATACTGTAGCGTGGTGCTACGCACACAACTTGTTTGCCAACGAAGGTAAGCCACAACGCGTAGGGTCAAAAGAGTCTTTATTCAATAGCTCAAACTGGAGCACTAAGGTGCTCGGGGCTGCGCACCCCGTGTATATCCCGAGGCCACGCCTACCCCTCGGGCGTGGCCGACACCCTCTTGGTGCGCGGAATGATGTCACTGCGCCAGCGAGCCATCGTGTCCACCCCCCAGAATTCCCGCGCACCTGAAGGGTCAGTTTGCGGGGCAAACGGATGACCCGGCCGAAGCGCCCTCTGGCGGCCAACGGCCACAATACGTAATGTGGTGTCTGTCTGTCTGATATCGATGTATATGGTTGTTACTTTTGCAAAGTCAATAAACTAATCGAGCTAAGGATACGACCTGTCACGTGGCAAAGGTTGGAGCAACTTAATTAACCCCCTCCCCTCACCAGGAGCTCCAAAAGTGGGGCAACGAAATTTGTTCTTCGCAAATGTGCGTGCAGCACCAGGTGGTGGTTGGAGAGTGTATTACAAGTGGCGCTTCAGAACACCCAGTTATATCACGAATAAAAGGACTCGTGTTGTTTTTCACTTCCATTGCCAATTAGCTCGTTATCGCTTACCAAGCCAGCTGTTCCTTATCAACCGTTCCGTTGGAGTGCTTGCTTGAGCGCTTAAGCCAGTTGTTAAGTGTTCTTCAAGCTGATAGAACACAACCCAGCACGAGAAGGAAGTACCTCGTTATCTCGGGTCCCTGTACAATTACATGGGGAGGATGATCCCAACGACCCCTCCATATTGGGAAACAGTGCGCTGTCCTGGTGCTTCACCCTTCCTGACGCCGTGGGGAGGGGCTATTCCATGACACGTGGGTGGGTGAGGGGCTATTCCATGACACGTGGGTGGGGGAGGGGCTATTCCATGACACGTGGGTGGGGGAGGGGCTATTCCATGACACGTGGGTGGGGGAGGGGCTATTCCATGACACGTGGGTGGGGGAGGGGCTATTCCATGACACGTGGGTGGGGGAGGGACTTTTCCATGACACGTGGGTGGGGGAGGGGCTATTCCATGACACGTGGGTGGGGGAGGGGCTATTCCATGACAAGTAGGTGGGGGAGGAGCTATTCCATGACACGTGGGTGCGGGATTCACAAACATTCTTCCACTTAATCTTACGCGACCTCGTGTTCCAGCATGGAAGCCCTATCCGCCATTTTATTTGTTGATCCACCATCTTGTTAATTTCCTCGATGCACGAAATAAACAAAAACCCTTTTAAATACAACAAACCACCTCAGCACACCATGTACAGAAATTTGGAATTTTATTTTGAAGTCAGGTTCGAATCCGGTTCCGAAAGGCCAGGTGTTGTTTGTACACCGCCCACCTGATCACGCAGCCGATTAAACAGTTTGGCGGTAAAAGGTACACGGGGGGAGCTTCGAGGTGGAACTTGGTGTTCAGTGACATTGGTCACGTGGTCAGAGCGGTGTGGGGATCGACCTGATTCGGTCCGTGGGAAACTCATACCGGTTATCATGGTGAACTTAATCCCCCAAGATAAACTGTTCTGTGAAAAAGCGTCGCGTTGGAGGATCAGAGTGTAATGAAATATGGATTTGTTAAATAAAAATCACACGAACACGAAACGTGAACGAACAGATCGATCGGGACGAGGAGAGACGATTATAATCAATAAATAAACACAATCAGGTACAAGGAAACGAACCAAGGATCTTCAATCGTCTTTGGACCAGCAGGGTGCGGGGTGCGTCCCGTTCAGAAGAATGCGGGGTGCGTCCCGTTCAGAGGAGTGCAGGGTGCGGGGTGCGTCCCGTTCAGAGGAGTGCAGGGTGCGGGGTGCGTCCCGTTCAGAGGAGTGCAGGGTGCGGGGTGCGTCCCGTTCAGAGGAGTGCAGGGTGCGGGGTGCGTCCCGTTCAGAGGAGTGCAGGGTGCGGGGTGCGTCCCGTTCAGAGGAGTGCAGGGTGCGGCGTGCGTCCCGTTCAGAGGAGTGCGGGGTGCGTCCCGTTCAGAGGAGTGCAGGGTGCGGGGTGCGTCCCGTTCAGAGGAGTGCGGGGTGCGTCCCGTTCAGAGGAGTGCGGGGTGCGTCCCGTTCAGAGGAGTGCAGGGTGCGGCGTGCGTCCCGTTCAGAGGAGTGCGGGGTGCGTCCCGTTCAGAGGAGTGCAGGGTGCGGGGTGCGTCCCGTTCAGAGGAGTGCAGACAGAAAAGCCGGTCCCGGCAAAACAGAGACCTCTCGCTGAGAATCCGCTGCCGGCACAAAAGTTTGAACGAAAGTTTCTCCAAGCCGATAATACGTTCGATCGTCTCTCTTCACCACACGGGTCTCATTACGAATACTCACGGGACACGTTCACGTGGCTCGACTGGCCAATAAGAGCGCTTGTGCCGCTTGGTCATGTCAACAATGATGACCAATGGCGAGCCGCCTTCTGGCTGCGTCAGGGCAGTGCACCCGAAGCTCCGCCCTGATGAAGATGATGACGTAACTGTGAGTGCCACCAAATCGGACCCTCCGGATGACGGGAGGGGTTTGATCATGTCGTGCACTCTGGTAATACACCACATGACCAAAAGTAAGTGGACACCCCTTCTAATTCGTGGTTTCGGTTGCTTCAGCCGCACCCATTGCTGAAAGGCAGTGCCGAAGTGATTGGGGGGGGGGGGGGTGGAGAGAGGGGGCGGCCGCATTTGGCGCGAAGTGATGGGGGGGGGGGTGGAGGGGGCGACCGCACCAGGCGCGAAGTGATGGGGAGGCAGGGGGCGACCGCACCAGGTGTGAAGTGATGGGGAGGCAGGGGGCGACCGCACCAGGCGCGAAGTGATGGGGAGGCAGGGGGTGACCGCACCAGGCGTGAAGTGATGGGGGGGGGGGGCGCGGGGAGGGAGGGGGTGGCCGCATTTGGCGCGAAGTGATGGGGAGGCAGGGGGCGACCGCACCAGGCGTGAAGTGATGGGGGGGGGGGCAGGGGCGACCGCACCAGGTGCGAAGTGATGAGGGGGGCGGGGAGAGAGGGGGCGGCCGCATTTGGCGCGAAGTGATGGGGGGCGACCGCACCAGGCACGAAGTGATGGGGAGGGTGGGGGAGGGGGGATGGGGTGGCAGGTTTAGGCGCAAAGTGATGGTGTTTCTGCACGTGAACGTACCGGTTTGTTTGCGAACGGGTACGTTTTTCATGGAAGTCTTTCACAAACTTGCTGTCCATGTCTGACATGCGACTGAAGGTGCCACAGGAATGTGGAATTTATTGGTTTCATGCTTTAACATTCACCATTTCTGCATTGTCTGTTTGCTTCTGGCCTCCCACCCGTGCAAAGCAGGGGTTCCTCACTCGTGTTAGTAACGCACCGACTTACATTCTGTGCAGAGAAAAAAAAACCGACAAGCAGACACAAATGCGATACCTTCTCCTGTGTCAAGGGTAAAAATTATTCCTCAAAAAAAAGATGACAGAGTAGATATTTGAGGATTTTCAATTCTTTCTTTTTTTCTCCACACTGATTCAATGAGAATAAAGATCAACTCGTAATAAATAAATAAAAATAAAATAAAATAATCTAGTTAAAAACACAATAAATCTTCCCAATGCCAATCAACAATTCAAAACGAAAACAAAACAATTCATCACCAGCACAACAACTAACCACAGCAACCTTTGCAAAAAACATAGACGACTCTTGAGAAACATCAATTGGCTTGTCAACAGAATGTTTTGCATTCTCCCCTTGGATGGTATCTCCATATGAGTGTTTCAGAAGATGGACAGGAGTCCTGCCAGGTCTCAAAGTATCCACCTCCGTTGTGTGTGTGAGTGCGTCCAATATAAAATTAAAATACTAATCCCATCACCTTTAAAGCTAATGTTATGCCAAGTTTCGAAACGAGTGCTTCCTCCGGTGACTATTGCTGTTGTGTCCTGTCTTCTCCCCTGTGTGAATGAGTTTGTGTGTATTTAAACATGATGAACGACGAAAAACCTTTGAACACACAGAACACTTGTAAAGTCTGTCCCCCATGTGAACTAGTCTGTGTTTAGTTAAGCTTGATGGACGACGAAAAACCTTAGAACACACAGAACACTTAATAATAATAATAATAATAATAATAATAATTCATTTATTTTGTATAGCGCTTTTCCAGAAGCCCAAAGGCGCTTTGACAGAGTGGAAAACATAATGCATAACAATACATGAAAACAACAATTGCAAAAAGACAAGAATCAATAGGGAAATATTTAAAGCAAAAGGAGGGAGAAGGAGAAGGGATAGTCAGGGGTTAAATGCTGTGGGTTGAATGTTGAATGCAGTGTTGAACAGGTGGGTCTTTAGTGATGTTTTGAATGTGGTGAGTGAGGAGGAGTCTCTGATGGTGTGAGGTAGTGAGTTCCAGAGGGTGGGAGCAGCGATGGAGAAGGCCCTGTCCCCCCAAGGATCTGAATTTGGTCCGGATGGAGGGGGTCAGGAGGTTGGTACCAGCAGAGCGGAGGTTGCGGGTGGGAGTGTGTCTGGAGAGGAGGTCAGCCAGGTAGGATGGGGCCAGGTTATGGAGGGCTTTGTATGTCAAGAGGAGGATTTTGTACTGGATTCTCTGGGGGATGGGGAGCCAGTGAAGCTTGTAAAGGACGGGGGTGATGTGGTCACGGGTCCGGGAATGGGTGAGTAGACGGGCAGCGGAGTTCTGAATGTATTGGAGTTTATTGGTGATTTTTGAGGTTGAACCATAGAGGAGGCTATTGCAGTAGTCCAGACGGGAGGTGATGAAGGCATGGATGAGGGTTTCTGCAGCCGTGGAGGAGAGGGATGAGCAGAGACGGGCAATGTTTTTCAGGTGAAAGAAGGCTGACTTTGTGATCTGTTTAGTGTATTTGTCGAAGGAAAGGGTTTGGTCAAAGATGACGCCAAGATTCCGGATGTGAGGGGAGGTGGATACTGGGATACCGTCGATGTTGAGGGCAAAGTTATGGGTTGATTTTGTGAGCGTTTTTGGGCCAATGATGATTATTTCAGATTTATCACAGTTAAGCTTGAGGAAGTTGATTTGAAGCCAGGATTTTATTTCAGTGATGCAGTTTGTCAGGATAGAGTGGGTGTCGGTGGAGACGGACTTGGTGGAGATGAAAAGCTGGATGTCATCGGCGAAGCAGTGGAATTGGAGACCATGACGGCGGATTAAGTGACCGAGGGGGGACAGGTAAAGGATGAAGAGGAGGGGGCCAAGAACTGAACCTTGGGGGACACCTTGGGGGAGGGGAGCAGTGGGGGATTTGCAGTTATTGATGGAGATGAACTGGCGTCTGTCAGAGAGGTATGATTTAATCCAAGAGAGGGCAGTGCCGGTAACGTTAAAGGTGGATTCAAGTCGGGTGAGGAGGATGGTGTGATCGATGGTGTCAAAGGCAGCGCTGAGGTCGAGGAGGACGAGAATGTTGAGGTTGCCAGCATCAGAGGAGAGGAGAAGGTCGTTGGTGATTTTGAGGAGAGCAGTTTCAGTACTGTGGTTGGAGCGGAATCCAGATTGGAATGTTTCATACAGATTATTCGCAGAGAGGTGATGTTTGAGTTGAGTGGCTACAGCGCGTTCCAAAACTTTTGACAAAGGGTAGGTTGGAGATGGGTCTGAAGTTGTTTAGGGTGTCAGGGTTTAGACCAGGTTTTTTTAGAATGGGGGTAACAGCAGCAATTTTGAGGGAAGGTGGGACGATGCCTGTAGACAGGGAGGAGTTTATTGTTGCAATGATAAGTGGAGAGAGAGCAGGGAGGGAGGCCTTGACAAAGCTGGAGGGGATGGGGTCAAGAGTGCAGGTGGCAGTTTTCATTCCTATGAGGAGTTCAGAGAGGTCAGTAGGGGAGATTGGGGAGAACCGAGACAGGGGATGGCAGGACAAGGAGGGGCAGGTGGTTGGAGGGGGAGCGGGTGCGGCGGTGGTCAAGCTGTTGTAGATGTTGTCAATTTTGCGTTGGAAGAAAGAGAGGAAGGAGATGCAGTTGTCTACTGTGAATGACTGGGTGGTGGTGTTCAGGGGGCGGAGGAGTTTGTTTATTGTCGAGAAGAGTGCTTTTGGGTTTCCGGAGCCAGAGTGGATAATTTGAGAGAAGTAGGCGGAGCGGGCGCGGGAGAGGGCATCTTTGTAGTGTTGTAGGTGGTCCTTGTAGGCTTGGGAGTGAACTGTGAGACCCGTTTTATTGCGGAGTCTTTCAAGTTGGCGAGCACGAGTTTTCATCAGGTGTAGTTCAGGGGTAAACCAGGGAGCAGAATGGGTGAAAGAAACTGTTTTGGTTTTTACAGGCGCAAGCTGGTCAAGGCAGTCGGATGAGAGTGTGGTTGTAGTAGTCAGTGAGGTCGGAAGGGGTGTGGAGGTCAATGAAGGGAGAAGTGGACATTTTTTCAGAGAGGGTGGATGAGAATGAGGTAGATGAAAGAGCGTTTAGCTTACGGAAGTTGATAGTGCGATAATGCCTTGGTGTTGGGGCGGGGATGTTGATGGTCAGAGTGATGGCTAAGTGGTCAGAGAGGGTGAGGTCGGAGCCAGAGAGATGGTGCAAATTTAATCCAGTGGAGCAGACAAGGTCCAAAATGTGACCACGGATATGGGTAGGAAAGTCGACATGTTGAGTGAGGTTAAAGCAGGTGAGTAAATCAGTGAAGTCAGTGGTTATTGTGGAGTCAGTGGAGTCCATGTGGATATTGAAATCACCAAGGAGGAGGATTGAGGGGGAGAGGGAACAGAGCTGGGTTAGAAAGTAGAAGTCAGACAGGAATGATGGGTGTGGTTTGGGAGGGCGGTAGACGACAGCCATGACTGACTGCGTGCGACCAGAGAGTTTAAAAGCCAGGTGTTCAAATGATGGAGCAGATGAGATGGAGATGAGGTTGGTCTTGATGTCTTGACGGTGGATAACGGCAATTCCACCACCTCGGCCCTCCGAGCGTGGTTTATTGACGTAGGAATATCCATTGGGTGTGGTGAGGTTGAGTGTGTAGTAGTCCAGAGGTTGTTGCCAGGTTTCGGTGAGACAGAGAAAGTCCAGTTTGTTATCCAGGATGTATTCGTTCAGGATGAGGCATTTGTTGTTGAGGGACCGGGTGTTGAACAGGGTGAGCTTGATGTTGTTTTGAACAGCAGGGATGAATTCAGGTGATTTAGCCAGGGTTCGGAGGCAGGAGGTGCGATCGTGTGCGTTGCTGTGACCAGGTGCGCTGGGACGAAGAGTGAGAGTGCGCTGAGCTGACCAGAGGACGGGGATGGAGTGACCTGATTGCAAATAAACAAACTTACGACCGGAGCCACGGTGAATGTACCTGGGTCGTCGGAGGAGTCCATTTGATTTGATGGCAGAGATGCATGATGGGGTGGAGCGGGTATTGAGCAGAAGGAGCCTTGCGGCGGAGTACCGCAGAGCCATGCCAGGCAGGAGCAGAGAGACGAGACGAGACGAGGCCAAGGTTGAGGAGGTGAAACAATGGTCCCAACCCACGAGAGCGGGCCCGAGGAAACGAAGGAGCCAGTTAGGTGAAGCCAGGAGCAGAGCTGGGACCAAGCAGAGGGCAGGCAGGAGCAAAGAGACGATCACGAGGCCAAGGTTGATCACGGCAAAGCGGCAAATGCATCGGCAATCGACCGCCGCCGCTACAAATCTAGATCACGGCGGGAAACCGCCACCAAACCGCTGCGATGGTCACAACCCACGAGAGCGTGCCCGAGGAAACAGCGAGCAGGCGAAGGAGCGGCGCAGGCGAAGCAGGGAGCAGAGACGGGGCTATGCAGAGGGCAGACTCAATGGCCAAAAAATCCGCACGACCACCAAAAAAGAAAGCAACTGACAGTGGCCCGGTCGAAGAAGCGGCGAGCATGTGACGCCTGCGTCCTCTTCATACCGGACCGGAAGCGGAAGCCCTTTTCTTCATTTCCGGGATGAAGTTCTGGGAACTTGTACGACTTCCCCCGTTGGATGTTATCTTCATTTCCGGGTTTCAGCAGGTGCAACATGGTCCTCCCACAACCTGATGTGTGCACCTCCATTTGATCCTTTTGACTTGATGCTGATAAACACAAAATCCTAACAACGATTGTGCTGATTCTTCATCAATTTTGTCTCAATGTGGACGAGTGTGCAAAATCCTCACGACACAATGAGCATGTGTTCAACTTCTTCCCAGTTTGTCCTTTGTGATGTTGAAATAAAACTGAAGAAGAAATAAAGGAAAAACAGCAGAGAGAAAACAATTAGGGTATTAAAAATGAATTACAAAAAACATTTTTAACGAGCGAGCATTCAAATGTCACCACCTCCATGCACCACAACAATGATACGTTACACGGTGTGAATCGCTTTTGAAAAATATATTCCATTCATGAAACCTCAGCAGAGTTGATGATTTCCCAGGTGATCAAAGGACATTTACCAATCAATTTGAGATTCTCAGAGGCCCCAAGACTTGCTCATCGAGCTTGAAGTAAGTTGTTGACGTGGTGTGCTTGACCTGGTCTTGATCGTGCCTAATTATTATTTTATTGATCAAATTTGTAAGCTACAAGCATTTTAACTCGCTACAATAATTTTTGAAGTGATTCTTCACCATTTGGAGAAAGGGCCAAAAACGATACATAGCAGGATATCTCAAAAAGTTATGGATGGATTTGGACGAAACTTCTTGGAAAGGTTGTGTGTGTGTCCAAGAGCCAATTGATTAAGAAAACATTTTATGATCATTGTTTATTGATTTTAATTACGCAATCAATCATTCAAATATTGCACACTTCTCCCTCCCAATACAGTCTCCGTGAGCTGCACGGCGTTATCGTTGGGCGCCTCAGGTGTCCCGGCAATGCCGCGCTGAAGGATATTTATTTATTTGGCATGGGGGTGGTGTCCAATTGATGTATCTGTACTTGTTTATTACGTACTTTAAAATGATACGTTGAATCAGGATGTAGGCGGGACGCAAGGGGATTGGGGAAGAGTGGCAGGACGCTGTGGAAGAGAGAAGGAGTGCTGGACATTGGAGGAAATGAAACGTCTAACTTATTCACTTCAATTGTTGGCGTGATATAATTTCCAATTATTGATGAAGTTTGAATAATCCACGTCAAATGACATTTAAATCGTCACAAATTCATTTTATGGGGTCGGAACGTGCAAGGGACCAAGTTTCCCTGATTCAGCACGAATGTCGATGATATGGTTTTGAATAGAGTTGTGCTTCCATTGGTAAAACTGGTGCTTGCAACATGGACATGGTTTGCTCTGTGCTGTTTCGAGTCTGGACAGTGAGACAGACAGACACAGCGACAATACAAAATTGCATGAAACACTCAAAAGACAGACAGAAATCACATTTGATTTCTGTCGTTTAACAGACAGAAATCACAAAATTGCATTACACAGACAATACACAAGGCCATTCTTGGAGCAGACAGACAGACATTACAAAATTGCATTACACAGACAATACACAAGGCCATTCTTGGAGCAGACAGACAGACATTACAAAATTGCATTACACAGACAATACACAAGGCCATTCTTGGAGCAGACAGACAGACATTACAAAATTGCATCACACAGACAATACACAAGGCCATTCTTGGAGCAGACAGACAGACATTACAAAATTGCATTACACAGACAATACACAAGGCCATTATTGGAGCAGACAGACAGACATTACAAAATTGCATTACACAGACAATACACAAGGCCATTATTAGAGCAGACAGACGGACATTACAAAATTGCATTACACAGACAATCCCCAAGCCATTATTGGAGCAGACAGACAGACATTACAAAATTGCATTGGGGGGGGGGGGGGGGGGTGGAAATTGAAAATTTTGAAAACAAAGATCGATCGTTTTTGCCTTTGTGGCGATGTGAAAGGAATATTGAATGATCGTCAAACTTGCCTTCAAACACTTGAGACTTGTTGACACCCTTGGTCGATGCGTCTAACTTCGCAATCGGAATCGATGTCTTCTACCGCCTCCTTTGTGGTCTTGCACCCTCTGCTCTTTCCGTGCTTTGTGTCTCCCACGAGGTTTCTGCAGGGCACACATAATCCACCATCGACCTCCTTCTGTTGAAACTTACTAAATCAAGGATCAATCTCAACTCCAGCGCCACGAGACCAGGTCGTCGGCCATTTTGACTCGCGCAGGATTTGTGCTTCGCTCGCGGTTTCGTTTCTTTTCGACAATTCTCACCGCATTCAGACGTCGATCTGGGGCGTGTGTGATGCAGATTTTTGAAGGCTAATTCGTCCATACCCGAGGGTGTGATCTCTTGGTCGCCTGAAGGGCGCCTTTGGATTTCCCAGTCGCCTTGAGGGCGCCTTTGTACAGCTTCGGCTGTGTGACTGCCCTGGCCATCCGCACGGGATTCTGGTTGTTTGGACATCGTTCTAGCGATCGCTGGAGCGAATCAACTTCGTCTTGGGGCCGGGAATGAGAGACATTGGGGAAGGATCTTGTTACACTCACTTGGAGCACAGCGAGTTATATATTGCAAAACTGATGGTACCATCATAGGACATATTGATTGTACTTTTGAATACTATTGTTGTTGAACCGTTATTCCTGTGTGATTTTTAATACATTATTTGTTTGTTGATAACCATTGGTGTGGTTTCAATATTGATTTTGACACGGAATAACACATTTTTCTGCCGTGGCTCCTCTCGGGGTTTGGAGGTACACCGTGACCAAGGGGTCGGGGAGGAGCACGTAACACTACACAATCCTATCTTCACTGTGGTATTTTATCCCCTAACCCCACAAACGTAACAGTATATATGTATTCAATTTTAAAGCAAAATCTATGGCATGAGGTGGAATTTGTTTTGAAAATCATGAATTAAACGTATTGCCCGATGTATATTCCCAGTTTCAGCTAGTTTCAATGTACATCCATTGATATATCCACACCAACACAATTTGGACGAATGGACACCAACGTGAATTTGAGGATTTTCTTTCAATAAAACTCAAGAATGTAGAAACGGACGTTGTTGAAATTTGAAACGTATTACCTCAACGTACAAAGCATTTACTTCTGAAATTTACATCCAATTTCATCCAGAAGTTGAGAAACGAATTTTCAGTCCCTGTGTTAAAGTTGCATACAGAGAAACGATCCCTTGTGTAAAGGGAGGGGCGCTTTGCACCTCCATCGATATATTACACATTCACCCAAATAAGCTGTGTAAGTTTCAATCGGATATTTCAAAAATTACTGAAGTTTGGCAATTATCATCTATCTATAATTCCAGTAATCTCTGTGTGTGTGTTTGTCTGTGTGTATGTCTGTGTGTGTGTCTGTGACCGCTGTTTCTCGACAACCACGGGTCCGATATACTTTAAACTTGCCAGGTATATTGCTGGGGACCTGAGGATGTGCCTTTTCAAGGTTTCATATTAATCGGAGAAGTAGTTACCGAGCTATGTCCAAAAAACGATTCAACCAATCAGAGAGCAGCGAGCTATCACGTGTGCCGAACGTGCCGAACAGACTCTGCCTCGGACGGCACATTTGAGAGCGTATTCATTTATTTCACGTTGGCAAACTATGTTGGCGTTAAACTATGTTTTAAAACTAATTAAAACTAATTTGCGATTCATCGTAACTGCGATATGCGACCTTCCGGACAGTCAAATGAGGACGTCACTTCCGGACTTACGGATAGTCATAGTGACGACGTACTGATGCTGAACGTGGCGAGCAGACGCTGTAAGGTACGATCGATTGTAGTACACGTTTATAATAACTCTGCCGATACAGGCCCGATTAACTGCAGCGCCATCCGAGCTGCGGCGTCGGGACGATACATTCATTGTACGGTCACATCACGCACTTACGGGCACGCCCATGGGCCCATGGGCACGCCCATGCATGCATGGGCGAAGACATTTTTTTTTTTTTTTTGGGCAAGGAACGGGCACCCACGTACGGGCACGTCCTAGGCGAATGGACCAAACCATTTCATGTAAATAGAGGGGGGGGATATAATTTTAGATATATATATAGTACGGGCATGCCCTAGTATTTAAAAATGCCATTTGATAATGGGGTGGAATTGATGTCACAGACAGATTTCTCTGCCACGTGAGACTTTTCTCTTTACCACCAACCAAGATGAGGAGAACATTAAGAAAACTAAGAAACTTCAGTTAATCAGGTATGTCTTGCACCCTCTTAGAGCTTGGTACTGAGGGGTGGAGGAGCTTTTGATTACGGCTGATGACCCGTAAGTGTTGCTGTCGAAGGCCTTCAGAGAGTAGTATCAGTCACAACTTTCAATGATTAAATAAAATTATACTCGTATTACCAATATACAAGTGTTCTGGGGTATGGGGGGGGGGGGGGGAGGGTGTTATGGGGTCTAATCTTACTATAATTCACCAAATGTCCGTCTGTCCGTCCGTTCTCAGATCCCGCAAAAATGGCTGAATCGATCGCAACGATATTTTGGGTGGGTAATCCTGGAACCTCCTGGAGTAAAGTAGGCTATATTGTTTTTCCAATTTTTCCAAACACGATGGAATAATATTTACCGATATGAACAGTGATGTGGCTTTTATTGAAATTCCACAAATACTGTTTAGATTTTGATGAGAATTATGAACCTGCCGCGAATGCGGAAGTGGACATATTACGGCCATGCGCGGGTTTGATAATATCCCAATACAACCGTCATTCAATCGTAATGTTAAATCATTAAACGTTAATCGTTTTGTTAAAGTATCAATTGATGATTGGAATTGAGTGAATACAATTACGATTTTGAATTCGTAATTGTGTTCACCCAACCGTACATAACTTTACATCAGGATTTAAATATTTGTTCTCACGAATGTTGTGAAAAGTTTATTTTTGAAAATGAATGCTATTTAATTTGTGATTAGAGTTATGCTGTTTGGAATGAAAAAAGAGATATTGAGTTCAAGTGAATGACAAAATGCCGTGATGGTTTCTACTTTCTAAACGTGAAATTCGCGGGTCGCCATATGCAGAATCACCATGGACCCACGATCGATGTTTCGAGACGTGAACGCACCCGTTTGTTTGCGAACGGGTACGTTTTTCATGGAAGTCTTTCACGAACTTGCTGTCCATGTCTGACGTGCGACTGAAGGTGCCACAGGAATGTGGAATTGATTGGTTTCATGCTTTAGCATTCACCATTTCTGCATTGTCTGTTTGCTTCTGGCCTCCCACCCGTGCAGAGCACGGGTTCCTCACTCGTGTTAGTAACGCACCGACTCACATTCTGTGCAGAGAAAAAAAACCGACAAGCAGACACAAATGTGATACCTTCTCCGGTTTCAAGGGTAAAAATTATTCCTCAAAAATAAGATGACAGAGAAGATATTTGAGGATTTTCAATTCTTTCTTTTTTTCCCACACTGATTCAAAGAGAATAAAGATCAACTCGTAATAAATAAATAAAAATAAAATAAAATAATCTAGTTAAAAACACAATAAATCTTCCCAATGCCAATCAACAATTCAAAACGAAAACAAAACAATTCATCACCAGCACAACAACTAACCACAGCAACCTTTGCAAAAAACATAGACGACTCTTGAGAAACATCAATTGGCTTCTCAAAAGAATGTTTTGCATTCTCCCCTTGGATGGTATCTCCATATGAGTGTTTCAGAAGATGGACAGGAGTCCTGCCAGGTCGCAAAGTATCGACCTCCGTTGTGTGTGTCTGTTTGTGTGTGTGAGTGCGTCCAATATAAAATAAAAATACTAATCCCATCACCTTTAAAGCTAATGTTATGCCAAGTTTCGAAACTAGTGCTTCCTCCAGTGACTATTGCTGTTGTGCCCTGTCTTCTCCCCTGTGTGAATGAGTTTGTGTGTTTTTAAACATGATGAACGACGAAAAACCTTAGAACACACAGAACACTTGTACGGCTTCTCCCTGTGAACGAGTTTGTGTTTATTTAAACATGATGAACGACGAAAAACCTGAGAACACACAGAACACTTGAACGGCTTCTCCCCTGTGTGAATGAGTTTGTGTTTATTTAAGGTTGATGACTGACGAAAAACCTTAGAACACACAGAACACTTGTACGGCTTCTCCCCCGTGTGAATGAGTTTGTGAGTATTTAAGTTTGATGACTGACGAAAAACCTTAGAACACACAGAACACTTGTATGGCTGCTCCCCCGTGTGAATGAGTTTGTGAGTATTTAAGTTTGATGACTGACGAAAAACCTTAGAACACACAGAACACTTGAACGGCTTCTCCCCCGTGTGAATGAGTTTGTGTTTATTTAAGTTTGATGAACAATGAAAAACCTTAGAACACACAGAACACTTGTACGGCTTCTCCCCCGTGTGAATGAGTTTGTGTTCATTTAAGTTTGATGACTGACGAAAAACCTTAGAACACACAGAACACTTGAACGGCTTCTCCCCCGTGTGAATGAGTTTGTGTTCATTTAAGTTTGATGACTGACGAAAAACCTTAGAACACACAGAACACTTGAACGGCTTCTCCCCCGTGTGAATGCGTTTGTGTTTATTTAAGGTTGTCGAATGACGAAAAACCCGAGAACACACAGAACACTCGTACGGCTTCTCCTCCGTGTGAATGCGTTTGTGATTATTTAAGGTTGATAATTGGCGAAAATCTTCAGAACACACAGAACACTTGTAAAGTCTGTCCCCCATGTGAACTAGTCTGTGTTTAGTTAAGCTTGATGGACGACGAAAAACCTTAGAACACACAGAACACTTGTACGACTTCCCCCATTGGATGTTATCTTCATTTATGGGTTTCAGCAGGTGCAACACGGTCCTCCCACAACTTGATGTATGCACCTCCATTTGATCCTTTTGACTTGATGCTGATAAACACAAAATCCTAACAACGATTGTACTGATTCTTCATCAATTTTGTCTCAATGCGGACGAGTGTGCAAAATCCTCACGACACAATGAGCATGTATTCAACTTCTTCCCAGTTTGTTCTTTGTGATGTTGAAATAAAACTGAAGAAGAAATAAAGAAAAAAGAGCAGAGAGAAAACAATTAGGGTATTAAAAATGAATTACAAAAAACATTTTAAACGAGCGAGCATTCAAATGTCACCACCTCCGTGCACCACAACAATGATACGTTACACGGTGTGAATCGCTTTTGAAAAATATATTCCATTCATGAAACCTCAGCAGAGTTGCTGATTGCCCAGGTGATCAAAGGACATTTACCAATCAATTTCAGATTCTCAGAGGCCCCAAGACTTGCTCATAGAGCTGGAAGTAAGTTGTTGACGTGGTGTGCTTGACCTGGTCTTGATCGTGCCTAATTATTATTTTATTGATCAAATTTGTAAGCTACAAGCATTTTAACTCGCTATAATAATTTTTGAAGTGATTCTTCACCATTTGGAGAAAGGGCCAAAAACGATACATAGCAGGATATCTCAAAAAGTTATGGATGGATTTGGACGAAAGTTCTTGGAAAGGTTGTGTGTGTGTGTGTCCAAGAGCCAATTGATTCAGAAAACATTTTATGATCATTGTTTATTGATTTTAATTATGCAATTAATCATTCAATTATTGCACACCTCTCCCTCCCAATACAGTCTCCGTGAGCTGCACGGCGGTATCGTTGGGCGCCTCAGGTGCCCCGGCCATGCCGCGCTGAAGGATATTTATTTATTTATTTGGCATGGGGGCGGTGTCCAATTGATGTATCTGTACTTGTTTATTACGTACTTTAAAATGATACGTCGTATCAGGATGTAGGCGGGACGCAAGGGGATTGGGGAAGAGTTGCAGGACGCTGTGGAAGAAGAAAGAGTGCTGGACATTGGAGGAAATGAAACGTCTAACTTATTCACTTCAATTGTTGGCGTGATATAATTTCCAATTATTGATGGTTTGAATAATCCACGTCAAATGACATTTAAATCGTCACAAATTCATTTTTTGGGGTCGGAACGTGCATGGGGCCAAGTTTCCCTGATTCAGCACGAATGTCGATGATATGGTTTGAATAGAATTGTGCTTCCATTGGTAAAACTGGTGCTTGCTACTTGAAGATGGTTTGCTCTGTGCTGTTTGGGGACTGGACACTGGACAGTGAGACAGACACACCGACAATACAAAATTGCATGAAACACTCAAAAGACAAAGCCATTCTTTCAACAGACAGAAATCACAAAATTGCATTACACAGACAATACACAAGGCCATTATTGGAGCAGACAGACAGACATTACAAAATTGCATTTGGGGGGGGGGGGGGGGGTGGAAATTCAAAAATTTGAAAAGAAAGATCGATCGTTTTTGCCTTTGTGGCGATGTGAAAGGAATATTGAATGATCGTCAAGCTTGCCTTCAAACACCCGAGACTTGGCTCAAGTGACTTGTTGACACCCTTGGTCGATGGGTCTTTAACTTCGCAATCGGTGTCGATGTCTTCTCCCGCCTCCTTTGTGGTCTTGCACCCTCTGCTCTTTCCGTGCTTTGTGTCTCCCACGAGGTTTCTGCAGGGCACACATAATCCACCATCGACCTCCTTCTGTTGAAACTTACTAAATCAAGGATCAATCTCAACTCCATTCATTTGTTCCTATTTTTGTGCAACTGCACCGCTGATTCAATGCCCCATGTCGGTGCGGGCAGGAATTTGGACACGGTGTCGGTGACACCTCACCGACTCTTCATGTGGCAGATACCAGAGAAACATATTTAATGGCTTCGAGCAACAAAGTCCCCAAAATGTAAATATATAAATTGGAAACATCACGCAGCATGAAATATCACCATGTGAACACCAAAATAGTCGGTGCATATTAAGGGTGTCTGTCGTGCGGACACCAGAGTGTTTTTGAACAGTTAGATAATGGCGACATTCATCAAATGGGGGCCCCGTGCAAAACGCAATAACGGCCCAGTGGGTCCCTGTGAGTAGTGTGAATCCGTCGCCATACTAAAATACTGTAGCGTGGTGCTACGCACACAACTTGTTTGCCAACGAAGGTAAGCCACAACGCGTAGGGTCAAAAGAGTCTTTATTCAATAGCTCAAACTGGAGCACTGAGGTGCTCGGGGCTGCGCACCCCGTGTATATCCCGAGGCCACGCCTACCCCTCGGGCGTGGCCGACACCCTCTTGGTGCGCGGAATGATGTCACTGCGCCAGCGAGCCATCGTGTCCGCCACACGCGCCCCCCCAGAATTCCCACGCACCTGAAGGGTCAGTTTGCTGGGCAAACGGATGACCCGGCCGAAGCGCCCTCTGGCGGCCAACGGCCACAATACGTAATGTGGTGTCTGTCTGTCTGATATCGATGTATATGGTTGTTACTTTTGCAAAGTCAATAAACTAATCGAGCTAAGGATACGACCTGTCACGTGGAAAAGGTTGGAGCAACTTAATTTGCCCCCCCCCTCACCAGGAGCTCCAAAAGTGGGGCAACGAAATTTGTTCTTCGCAAATGTGCGTGCAGCACCAGGTGGTGGTTGGAGAGTGTATTACAAGTGGCGCTTCAGAACACCCAGTTATATCACGAATAAAAGGACTCGTGTTGTTTTTCACTTCCATTGCCAATTAGCTCGTTATCGCTTACCAAGCCAGCTGTTCCTTATCAACCGTTCCGTTGGAGTGCTTGCTTGAGCGCTTAAGCCAGTTGTTAAGTGTTCTTCAAGCTGATAGAACACAACCCAGCACGGGAAGGAAGTACCTCGTTATCTCGGGTCCCTGTACAATTACATGGGGAGCATGATCCCAACGACCCCTCCATATTGGGAAACAGTGCGCTGTCCTGGTGCTTCACCCTTCCTGACGCCGTGGGGAGGGGCTATTCCATGACACGTGGGTGGGGGAGGGGCTATTCCATGACACGTGGGTGGGGGAGGGGCTATTCCATGACACGTGGGTGGGGGGAGGGGCTATTCCATGACAAGTAGGTGGGGGAGGAGCTATTCCATGACACGTGGGTGCGGGATTCACAAACATTCTTCCACTTAATCTTACGCGACCTCGTGTTCCAGCATGGAAGCCCTATCCGCCATTTTATTTGTTGATCCACCATCTTGTTAATTTCCTCGATGCACGAAATAAACAAAAACCCTTTTAAATACAACAAACCACCTCAGCACACCATGTACAGAAATTTGGAATTTTATTTTGAAGTCAGGTTCGAATCCGGTTCCTAAAGGCCAGGTGTTGTTTGTACACCGCCCACCTGATCACCCAGCCGATTAAACAGTTTGGCGGTAAAAGGTACACGGAAGTGGAACTTGGTGTTGTGACATCGGTCACGTGGTCAGAGCGGTGTGGGGATCGACCTGATTCGGTCCGTGGGAAACTCATACCGGTTATCATGGTGAACTTAATCCCCCAAGATAAACATTTCTGTGAAAAAGCGTCGCGTTGGAGGATCAGAGTGTAATGAAATATGGATTTGTTAAATAAAAATCACACGAACACGAAACGTGAACGAAAAGATCGATCGGGACGAGGAGAGACGATTATAATCAATAAATAAACACAATCAGGTTGAAGGAAACGAACCAAGGATCTTCAATCGTCTTTGGACCAGCAGGGTGCGGGGTGCGTCCCGTTCAGAGGAGTGCAGGGTGCGGGGTGCGGCCCGTTCAGAGGAGTGCAGGGTGGGGTGCGTCCCGTTCAGAGGAGTGCAGGGTGCAGGGTGCGTCCCGTTCAGAGGAGTGCAGACAGAAAAGCCGGTCCCGGCAAAACAGAGACCTCTCGCTGAGAATCCGCTGCCGGCACAAAAGTTTGAACGAAAGTTTCTCCAAGCCGATAATACCTTCGATCGTCTCTCTTCAGCCGCACGGGTCTCGGTACGAATACTCACGGGACATGTTCACGTGGCTCGACTGGCCAATAAGAGCGCTTGTGCCGCTTGGTCATGTCAACAATGATGACCAATGGCGAGCCGCCTTCTGGCTGCGTCAGGGCAGTGCACCCGAAGCTCCGCCTGATGAAGATGATGACGTAACCGTGAGTGCCACTAGAGTCCCTTTATATACAGAGTTGCGACATAGAAGGTCCGGAAAAATCTAGTCACGTGATTGCGTGGAGCCATTTTGAGTCCATTGCGGACAGGATCAGGATCGGACGCATATCGGTCAGCGTTTTAACGTTCCCGCTGTACGCAGCGTTCTCATTCGTGTTTTACATCGATTTTACGACAAAATGACAGGTTGTAGCGCCTGTGGGTGCACAAATAGAACGGAGAAGGGATTCAAGATGTATATAAACAAGAATGTATCAATTGGATGCAGGTTTATTAGCAACAACGATGAACAATCAATCTGCAAGACAAAGAAAGCGATGGTAGATATTAGAATAAGATAATAGATACAGAATATGCAAATAACAATGCGCAGTATTACACAAGATGAGAACGCAATAGAGAACAGCACCATACAAGAGTTGTCTATCTCCCTTTCCCAAAAACGTTCAATTGTGACACAGAATAGAACGAAAACTGGAAACCGAGAAAAAGGATCACATGAGTTTATAATTGATATTCTTCTGAATTGAATCGGGCTGGTGGTTTGACAATTCGCTTCGGGCGGCCCGTCACCACCCGATCAATCGTCGGAGTCCTCTGAGGGCAGTTCGTAATTTCCTGGTCCATTGTGGGAGTCTCCGGTGGGTGGTTCACTATCGCCCTGTCCGACGCCGGACTCCCCTCCAGCTGGTCCATCATCACCCGAACCGTCAAGGGGGCAGAAATAGGCACTGACTGTGGAGGTGTGGCGGTGGTCTGCACATGTGGTTGGTTAGCGACTCTCGCGGGTGGTGTCATCGCGGTGGTGGAGCGGAGTGTCTGTGATGGTAAGCCCGGCGCAATGACATGTTGGGGTTCACCCTTCTGGGGAGTGGTAACAGGATTGAGACAGACTCTTGGAGCGGCGATGGGTTGGGTACCAGACATTAAGTATTTCGGTACGATTGGCATAACACTTGGCATAATGCTTG
The DNA here is from genome assembly GCF_964187855.1 of Myxine glutinosa. Lineage (NCBI taxonomy): Eukaryota > Metazoa > Chordata > Myxini > Myxiniformes > Myxinidae > Myxine > Myxine glutinosa. The sequence goes on from NC_136261.1 coordinate 178,281,900, forward strand.
GCAGCATGCCACTTTTGCCAGTCGTAGTGGGAGTTGTCATGCTGAAAGGCGTAAAACGTCGCAGAAACTTACGATTCCGGAGAGTGATTCTTCCGGAGCCATCCACCTTGACAACGTATTGATCGAATTGTTTTATCTCAATCACGGTTCCGGTCCGGTCCCATTTTCGTGGTTCCAGGCCGGTCTGGTTCTGGATCCGGACATGGTCCCCGACGGCCAGTGGAGGTAGTTTTGTCGTGTGTTCAGAGAGTCTTTCGATCTCCCTGGCATGCCGAATGCGCAAAGCTTCCTCACGATTGTTGCGTGTTTCCCGCCAGGTGTCCGATGGCAAGTATCTGCCTGGGATGATGGGTATGAAGTCCTTGACTGGCCTCTTGAAAATGATCATGGCTGAAGACAACCTAGTGTCCTGATCCGGTGCATTCCGGTACTGGAGTATTGCATGTTGGAACCGATCGGTGTCTAGTTCACCATTGGAACCAGTGTTATCGGTGATCATTCTTTTCGATGTTTTGACTGCGATCTCGGCACGACAGTTGCTGTGTGGGAAGGCAGTGGATGACAACCGATGGTTAACGCCCCACCGACGCATGAAGTCTTGGGTGTCATGTGCCGTGAATTCTGGCCCACCGTCAGATGCCAATTCGTCGGGGATACCATAAGTGGCGAAGTTCGACCGCAGACATTTCACTAGGCCTTGTGCCCCGCCAGTTGTTAGCTGAATGATTGGCCAATTAGAGTAACGATCAACGGTGACCAAATAACTCCGACCCTTGTGATGAAAGTAATCTGAACAAACGTACTGGAAAGGGTAGGCAGGTTCAGCTGAGGCTGTAGGTGGAGCGCTTGGTTGCGATGGGGCCATCCGATTGCAGTGTGAGCAGCGATTGCGCATCTCATGAATCTGGGGAGTGATTCCAGGCCAAAAGATCGAGCTGCTGGCCCAGGTGGTCATAGCCATGACTCCTTGGTGAGCAGCATGAAGATTCTCAAGGACAAGCTTCCGTAGCTTCGGTGGGATGATAATCCTCCCCTTGTAGACCACTATGCCATCAATAGTGTAGAGGTGTTCACGGAAGGGAAAGTATTCCAAAATGGACACAGGGAAATCGTCCCGACTGGCAGGTAGACCCTGCTCAATAGAATTGAGTAACTGCAGCATCTGAGTGTCACTTGCTGTTTCGTCCCGAACATCGTCCCAAGTGACGGACCGCACAGAATCGAGCGTCTTGATGGCTGCCATAGAAATAGCCATTTCCATGCCAGTGTCGTCATCTGTGGTCCACAGCCCAGTCAAGGTGTGCTGTCGTAGTGTAGTCGATGTGGCCACATCCATAATGGAGGAAATGTCATCCACCAGTGGCAGTCATTCCGATGGTCTGGCACCCGACGGATGTCGTGAAATCGCATCTGGTACGCAGTGTCGTTTTCCCGGGATGTGGATAATTCGGAAACGATATGCTAGAGTCCTTTCTTTCAAGTTGGCAAGCCGCGTGTTATGGATGTCCTCTAATCGTCTGTCGCCAAGAAGCTTGATTAAGGGCTTGTGATCGACGGCAATAATCAGGTTCTTGCATCCCAACACAAAATACTTTACTTTTTCCAGGCTGTCCGCCACTGCTAGAGCTTCACCCTCTATCGGAGCATAGCGCGACTCCGCTGCATGGGTGAAGCGGCCTCCAGCAAGGGTGATTTTCCAGCCATCGGGGCAGCACTGTGGGGTTTCACCAGGGCATCTGCAGTGTTTTTGGAGGAGCCAGAAGCCAATCCCATCCTTCGAACAGTCAGTTGCGAGACATGTTGTCCGTTCCTTGTCAAAGATCCGGACCCCATTTGCGACTTCAGATATGATGAGTCGTTTTGATTCTTCGAATGGGGATTGTAGTGTTGCATCCCAGTAGAAGGGGGTGGATGGTTTTAGGAGGTCCCGAAAAGGTCGCATCCTCTCGGTCATGCTGAAGCAGTATGTTACCTGATTGACTAGCCCAAACCAGGAGCGAATGTCAGTAATTGTTTTTGGTGTGGGGAAGTCCTGTATCGCTTGGAGATACCTTTGGCATGGTCGTACACTGTCCATGGTGATCTCGAATCCAGCGAATTCGACCGTGTCCTGACCAAAATGGAATTTCGTCGGATTTTGCGTAATCCCATTACGGCCGCACAGGTCGAGCCAGTTGCATGTCTGAAAAAAGCTCTCTTCCAATGTGTCGCTCCACATGATGGTATCATCAATACATTTGGACTTGTTTTTGAAGTCCGATACAATTTCGTCAAATCGTCTGGAGTATCCATCACCTGAAGCGATGTAACCTTGGGGAGTGGTGCAGTAACGGTATCGGCCCCATGGTGTGATGAACGTTGTCAGATGGCGGTCACATTCTCTGATTGGAACGCTGTGATAGCCATTCCAGGAGTCTGTTACCGTCTTTTTGGTGTTATGTGGCACCGCCATTGCTTGATGGAAGGGTGACTGGGTGTGGTGGGTCTCACGTGTGCAGTGCGCATTCAGTGGTTGCAGATCAACTGTCCTCCGTGGGGTCCCATCCTTCTTTGGACAGACGACCATTCTGCTGCACCATGTCACTGGTTCACCAATTGGCACCGGTTCCAGAACCCCTAACCTGATGTCGCGATCGATACCAGCCTTGACCTCTGCCTGCCAGTGTAAGGGGACAGGCACTGGGGTGTGCACCGCTTTTGGTGTTGCCTCGGGGTCAACCATCAGTGTGAGAGGCGGACCTTCCATGTGGGGGTAGTGGCTGGTGTTCGCAGACATTGAATGTGCTGCTTTTGTAGTACTCCAGTAGCCATTTCTCCAGCCTCTCTCGGTTCTCGTCAGTGGCCGGAAATGGGATAGATGTAGGCAGTGTAGGGGGAAGCGATCTTTCCGGGCAGTTACAATTTGCATCGATAACTGCTGCCACTGCAGCACCAACTGTGTTAGATTCTGATTGTCTGTCGCAGCAAGAAGTCAGCAACAGGATTATATCACAGGTGGCGTGGCAAAATGTACGGACAGGTGCATTTGATGATTGGCTTCTCAGTCGGAGATAAAGATGATATTCAGACAGATAGAGAGAGACAGACAGACAGACAGAGAGAGATAGACAGAGAGAGACAGAAAGTGAGAGAGAGACAGACAGAGAGAGATAGACAGAGAGAGACAGAAAGTGAGAGAGAGACAGACAGAGAGAGATAGACAGAGAGAGACAAACAGACAGAGAGACAGAGAGAGAGAGACAGAAAGAAAGAGAGAGAGACATAGAGACAGACAGAGATAAAGATGATATTCAGACAGATAGAGAGAGACAGAGAGACAGACAGAGAGAGATAGACAGAGAGAGAGACAAACAGACAGAGAGACAGAGAGAGAGAGAGACAGAAAGAAAGAGAGAGAGAGAGACATAGAGACAGACAGAGATAAAGATGATATTCAGACAGATAGAGAGAGACAGACAGACAGACAGAGAGAGATAGACAGAGAGAGACAGAAAGTGAGAGAGAGACAGACAGAGAGAGATAGACAGAGAGAGACAAACAGACAGAGAGACAGAGAGAGAGAGAGACAGAAAGAAAGAGAGAGAGACATAGAGACAGAGATAAAGATGATATTCAGACAGAGAGAGATAGACAGAGACAGACAGAGAGAGAGACAGAGAGAGAGAGATAGACAGAGAGAGACAAACAGACAGAGAGGCAGAGAGAGAGACAGAAAGAAAGAGAGAGAGACATAGAGACAGACAGAGAGAGATAGACAGAGAGAGACAAACAGACAGAGAGACAGAGAGAGAGACATAGAGACAGACAGAGATAAAGATGATATTCAGACAGATAGAGAGAGACAGACAGACAGACAGAGAGAGAGATAGACAGAGAGAGACAGAAAGTGAGAGAGAGACAGACAGAGAGAGATAGACAGAGAGAGACAAACAGACAGAGAGACAGAGAGAGAGAGACAGAAAGAAAGAGAGAGAGAGGCATAGAGACAGACAGAGATAAAGATGGTATTCAGACAGATAGAGAGAGACAGACAGACAGACAGAGAGAGATAGACAGAGAGAGACAAACAGACAGAGAGACAGAGAGAGAGAGACAGAAAGAAAGAGAGAGAGAGACATAGAGACAGACAGAGATAAAGATGATATTCAGACAGAGAGAGATAGACAGAGACAGACAGAGAGAGAGACAGAGAGAGAGAGATAGACAGAGAGAGACAAACAGACAGAGAGACAGAGAGAGAGAGACAGAAAGAAAGAGAGAGAGACATAGAGACAGACAGAGAGAGATAGACAGAGAGAGACAAACAGACAGAGAGACAGAGAGAGAGACATAGAGACAGACAGAGATAAAGATGATATTCAGACAGAGAGAGATAGACAGAGAGAGACAGAGAGAGAGACATAGTCAGACAGAAAGAGAGACAGACAGAGAGAACCACAGACAGAGAGAGAGAGATAGACAGACAGAGAGAGACAGACAGAGAGAGAGACAGACAGAGAGAGACAGAAAGAGAGAGAGAGACAGACAGAAAGAGAGAGAGACATAGAGATAGACAGAGAGAGAGACAGAGAGAGAGAGACAGACAGAGAGAGACATAGACAGACAGAAAGAGAGACAGAGAGAGAGAGATAGACAGACAGAGAGAGAACATTTTTTGGAACGTTTTGGGAACATTCAAATGTTGGGTTTTGCTGACGTTTCCACAACGTTGTTTCAACGTTTTTCACATTACTTTCCTGCAACATTGAAATAATGTTGTTGTAAAACGTTTCCACAATGTCGCTACAACGTTTCACTTTCGTTGTTGCAACGTTTTGCTCCAACGTTTTGGGAACATTCAAATGTTGGGTTTTGCTAACGTTTCCACAACGTCGCCACAACGTTTCACTTTCGTTGTTGCAACGTTTTGCTCCAACGTTTTGGGAACATTCAAATGTTGGGTTTTGCTGACGTTTCCACAACGTCGCTACAACGTTTCACTTTCGTTGTTGCAACGTTTTGCTCCAACGTTTTGGGAACATTTAAATGTTGGGTTTTGCTGACGTTTCCACAGCGTCGCTACAACGTTTCACTTTCGTTGTTGCAACGTTTTGCTCCAACGTTTTGGGGACACTCAAATGTTAAGTAAATCGGATAAGAATTCACGAGTTATTTAATTATTAGCGATTAATGAAGTACTTATTTAATTAATTACATTTCTTATTACATTACAGTAATTACATTACAGTAATTACCTGAGGTAATTACAGTAATTACAGTTCCGGTAATTACAGTAATTACAGTAATCATTACAGTAATTGCAGTAATCTTATTACAGTAATTACATTACATTAACTCAGGCACCTTTTGAGTAAGGAAGCTGATATTTGGACATGACACTGACCAAGTGATGTGGCTGTCAAGGAAAATTTTGATTTATTGATTAATCATTTAATAAATTAACTCGTTGATTTATAAATGACTTATTTAATTAAAATTCCTCAGAGATACATCTTCGGATGAAATACTTGCAGATTGGTTATGCTATGAGCCAATTGATTAAGGAAAATATTTTGTGATGGCCATATTGGCAATTTCGTGGCCATATTCGTGGCAACTCAGTTAGTGCCACTGCACCTTTAAAATGCATCCCTGCGTTCATTTTTCGATCGATTGAGTTGAAATTTTGAACAATCGGATCTGGACTGTCGTTGTTAACGACTCTAGCACGCACTCGTCCAATCAGGATGGAGCGGTATGGTCCCCGGATCATCACTGCCCGCAGTTTTAATTAGTTTTACTTTTTCTCTTGGTCATATAATTTTGAAGACATGCATGTCATGATATAGGAAATGTTTGTTCTGTTGAACGGAATAAATGTTGTTTATTTGTGTGGGTGTGTATTTTTTGTGTATTTTGTATATATTTTCACGGCTAATTCCAGTTAACATCCTGCAAAATTTGCTCGTTTTTCTGGCCGAGTCGAAATTGCGTTGAGTTCCTATGGCATGCGCCATTAAAAGCGCTGTGTAATGGTTGAGCTCCCTTTATTTCGTTTTGGTCATGCGGATGAGCAGACAAAGTGACGAATGCTGTGGCTGGAGCAGTAGAAGCGATGTTTTTAATTGAAACGATGTAATTTAATTAAAAGTGGGAGGGGGCAACACCACGCATACCTCTTTTAAGGTGTGTATAAACCCTGGAATAAACGTGGGAGGGGGCAACACCACGCATACCTCTTTTAAGGTGTGTATAAACCCTGGAATATTTCAGCAATCAATACAATGCTGAAACTATGTAAGTTAATTTAATGAGTAATTTAATAAGTAATTTAATGAGTAATTTAATGAGTAATTTAATGAGTAATTTAATGAGTAATTTAATGAGTAACTTAATGAGTAATTTAATGAGTAATTTAATGAGTAATTTAATGAGTAATTTAATGAGTAACTTAATGAGTAATTTAATGAGTAATTTAATGAGTAATTTAATGAGTAATTTAATGAGTAATTTAATGAGTAATTTAATGAGTAATTTAATGAGTAATTTAACGAGTAATTTAATAAGTAATTTAATGAGTAATTTAATGAGTAATTTAATGAGTAATTTAATGAGTAATTTAATGAGGAATTTAATGAGGAATTAAAAGTGGGAGGGGGCAACACCATGCATACCTCTTTTAAGGTGTGTATAAACCCTGGAATAAACGTGGGAGGGGGCAACACCACGCATACCTCTTTTAAGGTGTGTATAAACCCTGGAATATGTCAGCAATCAATACGATGCTGAAATGATGTAATTTACTGTGTAAGATGGTCGACCTTGGGTTTGTTTGGGTTTTGTTGTTTATTTTTGTGGGTGTGTATTTTTGTGTATTTTGGATATATTTTCACGACTAATTCCAGTTAACATCCTGCAAAATTTGCTCGTTTTCTGGCCGAGTCGAAATTGCGTTGAGTTCCTATGGCATGCGCCATTAAAAGCGCTGTGTAATGGTTGAGCTCCCTTTATTTCGTTTTGGTCACGCGGATGAGCAGACAAAATGACGAATGCTGCGGCTGGAGCAGTGGAAGCGATTTTTTAATTGTTCAATGATTATTCGATATTGTTATGACTTATTGTCAATAGGTATACTAAGTGGCCATGAGGTAGCCTGTTGCTATGTACAGTTTTATTCTATTGTTGATTATACCACATAGCTGTGGTGATAAAGGAAATGTTCGTTTTAAATAGATGATTATGATAGGACCATGACTATAAAATCATGATGATTATTATGAATGATATCATAGAGTTCAAATGCAGAATGATTGCATGAACTTGGGAAAGAACTTTCAAGCCCTATGGGATAAATTGGGTGTTACAAGCGATGGAGTTTCAAAATTTAGCATGATTGAAGGAATTTTACAGTCTTATTTCAGGAGTTTTACGAAATTTATATTGCCAAGAGATTTGGGTACTATTAAAGAAAAATGATGAGATATTTTTCCCAAAGAACTTTAATATCTGCCATCCATTTTGGCGGTCTCACGAATGAAGGATGAGTTGCCTTTAGTGGTTGCAAATAAAATTTGTGGAGACCAGGCAAAATGGGGAAATATGTCAGATATGACCCTAGGACAGAACGGTGATTCATCAATTGACATGAGGTATGAACCAGAGGTGACGACCGATGAGATTCGATCTCAGTCAATGGATGGACCTGTCCTGACATCATTGGGGAAAGGGCTTATGCAAGGAGTCATCCAAAATGATTAATTTGATTTATTGATGAATATTGATGAATTAATTGAAATTGAATAATTGATTGAATTGTTGATTGATTGAATCTAATTGATTGAATTTAATTGAATAAATTTAACTGGATAAATTGAATTGAATAAATTAAATTGAATATATTGATCGTTTGATTGATGAAAATGCGGTCTCAAGAAAGAAGCTTTAATATCTTTGTGAGATATTATCAATGTGAAGACAACCTTGGAAAATTGAGCAAGGTGGTGAGTTTATATATAGATATATATGTGCGGTTACCATTGTATGATTTCCCCTTCAACAGAGCGGACACCTGAGGATTCACCCATTTCATACTGACCCTCTGGCTCATCTGCAAATACTGATCTGTGAGATTGGATTGTGCAAAAGCCACAGGTGAGAGAGATTCTCTGGAAATCACCGTTTGAACAGGTGGAGAGATCCTTCCTGGAGGTACGAGTGAAGCTTTAGAGGAACAAACTACAACACATCCAACGCTACTTTGATAAAAGGCAAAATGGGAAATGGAGCCTGCAAGAATACACAAGGACAACCAGAGATTCCACAAAAGGGTACTTGTACACATCATATGTACGACCGTTATGGTGCCGAAGCTATAAGGCAGGTCGAGAATTGGTATTTGTGGACAAAGGGACATGATGAGGAGTTTCCAAGAGATGGTACATTTGAGCGAAGTCGATTGGAAAGATTGGAACAAAGATTGAAAGCCAGGAAGAGACAGAATCTAACGGTAGACTGGCTTGCATTCCATCTTTGGGATGGTGAATCCAGACAACGGGAACAGCAAGAACGGATAACGGATCTAGAACTTAAAATAAAAAGGATACAGGATACAGTGGAGGAGACAAATGCACAACTGCCCTCGAAATTAGGAATGAAAGTGACAGTTGTCCCATCTGATTTCCAGTTGTCTCCCCAAAAAGGACGGTACAGAGAATTTTTTCGTGTTTCAGGAGATAACGAGAGATTGCAGTGGCAACTCAGGGATGTAGAGATGCAGCCCAGCAATACAAGTGCACAGGTGCACAGACCAGGCAACGACAGAAACCGGTGTTTCAAGTGTGGACGGATGGGACATTGGAAAAGAGGATGTCCGTATACCAAAAGGAAGACAAGTTCATAGGGTAAACCAAGATCAAGGGTACCAGTGCTGACCGATACCTCAGACAATGATTAGGCCTTCATTGCGACAAATCCCAAATGACGATTGGCCTCAACAAATTAGATTACTGGACAAACATGAATAACTGTCGATGATTCTTGGGTCTGAAAAGTTTTCGGAGCAAGAATTATTCATTTTTCTTTTGCTTGTAAGCAAATTGATAATTAATTGATCAAATGCCGAAATTGGATCTTTTATGTTGGGCACAAAATTTTAAATTTATAAAGTTTGGAACAATTGCTTGGCAATTTTTTTGGCAAACCAAGTGACAAGAGTCACATCATGATCAGGTGGGAATTTCGGACTATTGTTCCACACGATTGATAGGTCAGTGGTCGACTGACATACAAATGGGTGGGTAGTCAAATTTGGATAAATTATTGTGGGAACTGAAAGGGTAATGTCAATGTGACGTCATAGGGGTTTTCTAAGAATAAACTTTTTGGTCCATTTGTGTATTAGCGCTTATAAAATTGAAGGACAAATTTTGAGAAATTGAAATAAAGTTGACACCCATCCGGATCTGTAAATAAGGGTTCCAATGCAAACAAATACGCATAATGCATGTGTGTGTGGGTATTTTGTGTGTCAGTGTTTTTGTTTTTGTGTATCAATCTTACAAGATTGTTGACACCGACAGTGTGCCTTGTCTGAAAAATAGATAGTTCCATGGGGATGGGATCGCATATTGAGAGAATTCGTAAAATAAAAAAAATAGAAATATAATTTGATTATGAAAATTATCACTTTTGTCAAGGGAGATGGAGAATAAAGATTTGATTTGCTGAGTTATGAGCAGCTATTCATTAATAGTAAAAAAATTGGAAGTAATCTTGGGATTCCATTGTGATAGAATTTATATGAGAATCAAAGCTATTTATGGATATGAACTTCATAAAAAATGTGGGAGTACAAAATTAGCCAAATTTTGGAGAGGTCTTACACTGACTTCCCAGAGTACTCTGCTCACGGATTTTATATATATATAAACTTGAATTTTATCAGAATATAAATTGGGCTGTATGTATGGATGTGTATAAGGCATAGATGATATGGGAAAATAGTAAAGGAAATTTTGCTGGTTTGAACTATTGTGAGTTTTGAGTTCTGGAGTTCAAACAAAGTCACTGGTTAACAGATGAGAATGGATAGTAAATAAATTCTTCGATGCTGGGTAAATTAACTACGATATTACTAAGACTTATGAGAGCTATTGTTCTTCCTTACAGCAGTGGAAAATTATTGGAAAAAATTAGATCCAACATAATGAATCTATAAAAGAATGTGATAGGGATAATATCCTCAATTTGTACTAATTATTTGATTGTGGGTAAAGGAATTAATTTATCGTAGTGGATTGTTAACAGCAGCCTGAAAATGTCCTGAGAGTGTGCATCCATGTAATCAGAAATCCCAGATTTGTTTTTACAAACAACATTTTGGTAGAGGTCTTGTGTGGACGAGCACTTCCTTGGTAGATAAAAAACGGTACTGCATGCTGGCAGCCACTTTTGCGGCCAGTTAGGCCAAACAAATTGAGAGGAAATTGTAGTTAAATACGTAAGTTACACATGGCTATTTGTAAAAAAGGAAATTTGTTGAGATGGGAAACATTTTTCGAAGGTTTATTAAAGTGTTATAATATGACATGTGGCAAGGCAAACTATTGGATGGGAAAATTAGATCTGGTTATAGAATAAATTTATTGACCCCTTGAAGTTAATTCCTCGAATCATTGTTTCACTGGCATTTTTTGTTCACATTGGAAATAGTTTGGTAGAGCCTTGGTTAAAACCTTTGGTTGCGGTATCTTGGAACGAATTGATAAACCATAGGAGATTGATAAGAATAGAAACAAATATGGACCCAAAATAGAAAGTTGGATTCATGCCTCTCATTGCAAGCAAGCACATGGGGCTAAGGTGGACGATCCCACAGAAAATGAGGCTGCACCTAGCAGCCCAGCAGAACATTCAGTGGCAGATAAATGATAGTCGTGATTTACAGTCATTTGAATTACATTTTAACACCCCTTGCATTGATAAACATTACATTTTCAACATGTGATATTCCTACTTGGGATAGTGACATTTATTTGCCTACATGACATACAATTACCTGCTGATATTAATACAACATGAGTGAAAAATGTATCACAACTACACTCATGATCAGGGGATTGAGTACAACCCCGGGAGATAGGGGGATCAGGGTAAGACAAATAATCTGATTTATGTTACATATTAAGGGATTTTCTTTATTTACCTTTTAGGAAGCTTGTTAGTTTGGTATATAATGTTGAATGTCATCGACATATAATTATGTCATAGGTATGAATATATACAAGGAGTAGCAGACTTGTTTGTTGGTTTAGTAGTTATATTGGCAATTGTTTTAGTGGTGGCTTGCTTGAAAGCCTTAGTGACGGTGTGTTTGAATAAGGTAACCAACAACACGATGATAACGCATGAAGTGACAAATGAGGAAAGAAATGTGGAACCACAAGAGGAAGACTTTTATGGCGACATAAATACTGAGATTAAAAGATTAAATCAAGTGATGTTGCAAATGAATACAGTAGAATTAAGATAATGGCATAACGACAATGTTATGAGTTGTGTCAATTACAATATCAGTGAACTCATATCACCACGAGTGACACACTGTTAGGGACAAAAAAAAAAAAAAAAAAGGAAAAAGAAAAAGTGGAGAGGAATTATGGTAATAATACATTATGCTTAATTTGTTGGTTTGGGAAAATTGTTGTTGGGAATTAGATATTCCTGTTTGTGATTGTAATCATATACAATTTATTTTCTTAGAGTAGTGCTAAAATACCTGCACAAGTTAATTTTTGAACTATATTAACCTGAAAGCAATTGTGGATGCTATTCTTAGTTTAGTAGTAAAATACATACCTGATTGAATATTATTTGTGTGACGCATATAAATGAATATAACTTTTTGAATGTTGTAAGGGAAAACAACAAATTGTTGAATGTGAAACTGTCGGAAGATATACATGATTATGCTGATTTCATGGTAAGATGTACCCTATCTGATTCAGTGTGTGTGGAAAGCAGATTCAGATGTGACTGAGCATAAGGATAAGACGAGATCACATTTTGAAGGGAGTGCTAACGGAATTGGGAAGAAGTTCGAGAAAGAAAATTTGTGGCTAAAAAAATGAAGTTAATCGTGGCATACACCCTCTTTCTCAAAGAATGATGAAGACATTCTCCCGTGTAACTTGGAGATGAATGCTTACCTTCACCAAGGAAATTTATGTGACCATTTGCCTGGATCACACTGCAACATATGAAAGAAAGGCGATCACTTACTCTTGTTCGAAGGCTTCAAACATTCATCACATCAGAAGTTGCAGGACAACGACATTTTACCTGCAACCTCTGTGAAATGCGGGGACATATGTTATTACTTCACCAACTTCCGGGGAGCCAGCATGGAGCTGCAAACCAATGGCTGTGCCTTTTCACAACAGCTGTGCACGATTCTGCGGGCCACTCCTGGTATGGACCATGGATGACCTGAACACCATGGTCCCAACATCATTGTGGATGCATCCGGCATCCCTGTTCCACATCTTGCTGGCCAATCAACGTCACACCAATACTTGCTGCCCACTCACAATGAGGGAGGAGGCAAGTCGACTACAACTGGGTGAAGGCCTTGTTCAGGAATTACTATGGTTTACAGCAAAAAGTGGCAAGAATGCTACATGGAGAGCAGGGTCAGTCTATGACTCCACAATGTTACCACAACAGCGAAATCCTACACGAAGTAGTGCAGGAGCTATGAAGACATTAGGAGAAAATGTTTCATACCTGGATTCAAACACAAGTGATCAGCCCTTCCTTTCAAACAAAGTCAACATTTGTGTGGAGGCAAACGTTTTTGCCAGATGGTGCAGATGCTTTACAAAACTTGAAAATGAAGTGAAATTGTTGTATCTTGGTGATGGTGAAGTGTTGTTTTGAAAAGATATTTGTGATGCAAATGCAATAGATTGAACAATACGGAAGGAGTCAATGACCAACGAAATGTTTTGTGATTCTTGCAGGATGACGGTGTATGCCTAAGGGAATTTGATCACCAAAGTTATGATTATTTACTTAATAATATAATAATAATTCATTTATTTTGTATAGCGCTTTTCCAGAAGCCCAAAGGCGCTTTGACAGAGTGGCAAACATAATGCATAACAATACATGAAAACAACAATTGCAAAAAGACAAGAATCAATAGGGAAATATTTAAAGCAAAAGGAGGGAGAAGGAGAAGAGATAGTCAGGGGTTAAATGCTGTGGGTTGAATGTTGAATGCAGTGTTGAACAGGTGGGTCTTTAGTGATGTTTTGAATGTGGTGAGTGAGGAGGAGTCTCTGATGGTGTGAGGTAGTGAGTTCCAGAGGGTGGGAGCAGCGATGGAGAAGGCCCTGTCCCCCCAGGATCTGAATTTGGTCCGGATGGAGGGGGTCAGGAGGTTGGTACCAGCAGAGCGGAGGTTGCGGGTGGGAGTGTGTCTGGAGAGGAGGTCAGCCAGGTAGGATGGGGCCAGGTTATGGAGGGCTTTGTATGTCAAGAGGAGGATTTTGTACTGGATTCTCTGGGGGATGGGGAGCCAGTGAAGCTTGTAAAGGACGGGGGTGATGTGGTCACGGGTCCGGGAATGGGTGAGTAGACGGGCAGTGGAGTTCTGAATGTATTGGAGTTTATTGGTGATTTTTGAGGGTGAACCATAGAGGAGGCTATTGCAGTAGTCCAGACGGGAGGTGATGAAGGCGTGGATGAGGGTTTCTGCAGCCGTGGAGGAGAGGGATGAGCGGAGACGGGCAATGTTTTTCAGGTGAAAGAAGGCTGACTTTGTGATCTGTTTAGTGTATTTGTCGAAGGAAAGGGTTTGGTCAAAGATGACGCCAAGATTCCGGATGTGAGGGGAGGTGGATACTGGGATACCGTCGATGTTGAGGGCAAAGTTATGGGTGGATTTTGTGAGCGTTTTTGGGCCAATGATGATTATTTCAGATTTATCACAGTTAAGCTTGAGGAAGTTGATTTGAAGCCAGGATTTTATTTCAATGATGCAGTTTGTCAGGATAGAGTGGGTGTCGGTGGAGACGGACTTGGTGGAGATGAAAAGCTGGATGTCATCGGCGAAGCAGTGGAATTGGAGACCATGACGGCGGATTAAGTGACCGAGCGGGGACAGGTAAAGGATGAAGAGGAGGGGGCCAAGAACTGAACCTTGGGGGACACCTTGGGGGAGGGGAGCAGTGGGGGATTTGCAGTTATTGATGGAGATGAACTGGCATCTGTCAGAGAGGTATGATTTAATCCAAGAGAGGGCAGTGCCGGTAACGTTAAAGGTGGATTCAAGTCGGGTGAGGAGGATAGTGTGATCGATGGTGTCAAAGGCAGCGCTGAGGTCGAGGAGGACGAGAATGTTGAGGTTGCCAGCGTCAGAGGAGAGGAGAAGGTCATTGGTGATTTTGAGGAGAGCAGTTTCAGTACTGTGGTTGGACCGGAATCCGGATTGGAATGTTTCATACAGGTTATTGGCAGAGAGATGATGTTTGAGTTGAGTGGCTACAGCGCGTTCCAAAACTTTTGACAGAAAGGGTAGGTTGGAGATGGGTCTGAAGTTGTTTAGGGTGTCAGGGTTTAGACCAGGTTTTTTTAGAATGGGGGTAACAGCAGCAATTTTGAGGGAAGGTGGGACGATGCCTGTAGACAGGGAGGAGTTTATTGTTGCAATGATAAGTGGAGAGAGAGCAGGGAGGGAGGCTTTGACAAAGCTGGAGGGGATGGGGTCAAGAGTGCAGGTGGCAGTTTTCATTCCTATGAGGAGTTCAGAGAGGTCAGTAGGGGAGATTGGGGAGAACCGAGACAGGGGATGGCAGGACAAGGGGGGGCAGGTGGTTGGAGGGGGAGCGGGTGCGGCGGTGGTCAAGCTGTTGTAGATGTTGTCAATTTTGCGTTGGAAGAAAGAGAGGAAGGAGATGCAGTTGTCTACTGTGAATGACTGGGTGGTGGTGTTCAGGGGGCGGAGGAGTTTGTTTATTGTCGAGAAGAGTGCTTTTGGGTTTCCGGAGCCAGAGTGGATAATTTGAGAGTAGTAGGCAGAGCGGGCGCGGGAGAGGGCATCTTTGTAGTGTTGTAGGTGGTCCTTGTAGGCTTGGGAGTGAACTGTGAGACCCGTTTTATTGCGGTCTTTCAAGTTGGCGAGCACGAGTTTTCATCAGGTGTAGTTCAGGGGTAAACCAGGGAGCAGAATGGGTGAAAGAAACTGTTTTGGTTTTTACAGGCGCAAGCTGGTCAAGGCAGGAGGAGAGAGTGTGGTTGTAGTAGTCAGTGAGGTCGGAAGGGGTGTGGAGGTCAATGAAGGGAGAAGTGGACATTTTTTCAGAGAGGGTGGATGAGAATGAGGTAGGTGAAAGAGTGTTTAGCTTACGGAAGTTGATTGTGCGATAATGCCTTGGTGTTGGGGCGGGGATGTTGATGGTCAGAGTGATGGCTAAGTGGTCAGAGAGGGTGAGGTCGGAGCCATAGAGATGGTGCAAATTTAATCCAGTGGAGCAGACAAGGTCCAAAATGTGACCACGGATATGGGTAGGAAAGTCGACATGTTGAGTGAGGTTAAAGCAGGTGAGTAAATCAGTGAAGTCAGTGGTTATTGTGGAGTCAGTGGAGTCCATGTGGATATTGAAATCACCAAGGAGGAGGATTGAGGGGGAGAGGGAACATAGCTGGGTCAGAAAGTAGGAGAAGTCAGACAGGAATGATGGGTGTGGTTTGGGAGGGCGGTAGACGACAGCCATGACTGACTGCGTGCGACCAGAGAGTTTTAAAGCCAGGTGTTCAAATGATGGAGCAGATGAGATGGAGATGAGGTTGGTCTTGATGTCTTGACGGTGGATAACGGCAATTCCACCACCTCGGCCCTCCGAGCGTGGTTTATTGACGTAGGAATATCCATTGGGTGTGGTGAGGTTAAGTGTGTAGTAGTCCAGAGGTTGTTGCCAGGTTTCGGTGAGACAGAGAAAGTCCAGTTTGTTATCCAGGATGTATTCGTTCAGGATGAGGCATTTGTTGTTGAGGGACCGGGTGTTGAACAGGGTGAGCTTGATGTTGTTTTGAACAGCAGGGATGAATTCAGGTGATTTAGCCAGGGTTCGTAGGCAGGAGGTGCGATCGTGTGCGTTGCTGTGACCAGGTGCGCTGGGACGAAGAGTGAGAGTGCGCTGAGCCGACCAGAGGACGGGGATGGAGTGACCTGATTGCAAATAAACAAACTTACAACCGGAGCCACGGTGAATGTACCTGGGTCGTCGGAGGAGTCCATTTGATTTAATGGCAGAGATGCATGATGGGGTGGAGCGGGTACCGAGCAGAAGAAGCCCTGCGGCGGAGTACCTCAGAGCCATGCCAGGCAGGAGCGAAGGGACGAGTACAAGGCCAAGGTCGAGGAGGCAAAGCGGCAAACGCAGCGGCAAACGACTGCAGCCGCTAATCAAGACCACAGCGGCAAACAGCCACCGCCGCAAACAACGGGAGCGGGCCTGAGGAAACAGTGGAGGAGCCGGGCAGGCGAAGCCAGGAGCAGAGCCGGGACCGAGCAGAGGGCAGACCCAACGGTCAAAAATCCGCCACGACCACCAGAAAAGCAAACTATGTACAATGGCCCAGTCGGAGAAGCGGCGAACAAGTAACGCCAGCGTCCTCTCCAGACCGGACCGGAAGCCGAAGTCAATTTACTTATACTTGTATTGATATTTACTTGTAGATATTGATTATTTACTTATACTTGTAATGATGTTTACTTGCAGTGATTGATTATTTACTTATACTTGTATTGATGTTTACTTGCAGTGATTGATTGTTTACTTATATTGATGTTTAGATTAATGGTTAATATAAACAAAAACAAAAAGATGAGGGAATTGTGGAAATGTAACTCATTGATTGGGACTAGTAACGAAGCAGATAGACGATTTCGTAAATGAGTGTCAGGAATGTGCACGAACATGGTAATCTCTTGTCCACCTGGTCACAGCCCCAGGCTGGAGCACCCCCCTATTGTTTGGTAAATGGAACTCGCAGCAGGAGGGGAGCGAGCTGGTGCCAGTGAGGCGACCGAGTAACGTTTGCGGAGAACAGATTAGAAGCAGCGGAGAAGGGATTACGATTTCAGCGCACAGAGGATTAACTGAAGCTTGCCCATATAAACAGAAGAGACTTGGAGTCAAGGACCACTTGCCATCAGAAGCCCTGCCCGACGGAATGAACGCATACCACAAGTACAGCGCTGCAGCCACGAAAGAGGGACTATGCGGATAGAGTTACCTGGTCCATTGAGTTAAACGGTATTATTTGGTATTGGAATGAAGTGAACTACCAGTTAATAAAGTCATGACCTTTTGTAAAACCTGTTTCCGACCATTGGCGTCTTGAGTCTCACTACACTTCCACGACAGAAGCTACTAGACACGAGGCCTAGATCGATGCATGCTTAACGACTGAGATACATGTTCCGTGTGTCAGGTGAGATGTAGCAGATTTGTCGGGTTTCAATAATGTCGCCATTGGCTGTGCGACCAGACAGGTGTAGGAGCATGGCGCCGATAATCCGGACCCTTCCACTGTTAACAGCATTCATCTTCAGGTTGACAGGTAACAGGTCTTCATTACGCAGCCCGAGTTTGTGGAAAATATTAAGTCCTGTGAGGCAGCTTTGACAGCCAGTGTCGGCCATGGCCTGGAGCCTGGCCGATTTTGGTCGGGATGACAGTGGCTGGCCGAAATGGTCATAAGCTTCCTTATCGATCCGTGCTATGAGTTTTATGTACGGCTGTGGTTGAGACTTCTTCTTGGTCCAGCCAGAGAGGTGGTCAAATATATGGTGGTCGAGGTGTAGTGGAGTTGACAAGGTGGCCATGGCCCTTTTAATTTGCGGCTTCCAAATGGCAATTTCTCGTTCCGTGACAGAGCAGAGGAGATCGTGGACCTGGCTGCTTTCTTCCACATCATGAGCATCCATTGATTTGTCCGTAGGTTTGTTGTCCGCCTTTTTTGTGCCTCCCCGGCAGACATGTGCAAAATGGCCGCGAGTGGCGCATTTACTGCATGTTTTCCCATAGGCGTTGCAGAATTGACGCCTTTGGTCGATGTTCGGCTGTTTGCCATGACCAGTTTTGCCGCAATAACTACAAATGGCCGCCTGCTTGTCGGTAGTGATCAGGGCTCTTTTGTTCTTCCAGTTTTTGTATTGGCTTGCGCCATGAGCGCCTTCACTATCGAGCAAGGCATTCTGGGAACGTTTCCCTGCTTCCTTGGCCTCGACGAAAGTGAGAACTTCCTCCAAGCTCATGTTCTGATTTTGATCGCCGAGAATGTCCTGTTGTATATCTTGATCGGCGAGTCCCCGACATAGGACATCGCGAACCATGTCCTTGGTGTAGTTGACATCAGTAGGGGGATTGCATGAGCATACAACAGAAAATTTGCAGATCTCAGCTTGACCAGCCAGACGGGCTGCGTAGGTACGAATCGGTTCTTCTCGGTCCTGTCGCATGTTGTGGAGGTTGACGCGGGACACCATAGTGTTCTCCTCTCGGACAGCAAGGGACCGAATGGCTTGTAGTATAGCTGCCTCGTCCTTGATTTCAATGTGTGGGTTGCTGCGGTGGAGGTCACGTCGTAGGTTATCATCACAACATTCAAGGAGTTGAACGCGAACATCATTGCCGATTATCTGGGTCGCTGCCTTGTAACCATCCCATCTTCTGGTGAAATATTGCCAATCTTCGCTGGTACCGCCGGTTTGGATACGAGGACGGCTGACTTTGTCCGGTTTGGCTGGAGCAATGGACGTGTGAGTCATGGCGTGGATGGAGAGCTGGATAGCAGCAACGGCATTGTCAGTGCTGTCAGTAACGTAGACACAGCTCGGGAAGGGGCAGACTGCAGCAGGCATCTTCAGATGAGTTGATTGTTCATAAACAAGAATGTATCAATTGAATGCAGGTTTATTAGCAACAACGATGAACAATCAATCTGCAAGACAAAGAAAGCGATGGTAGATATTAGAATAAGATAATAGATACAGAATATGCAAATAACAATGCGCAGTATTACACAAGATGAGAACGCAATAGAGAACAGCACCATACAAGAGTTGTCTAGTATAGATTTCCATCAGATGCTAAAAGACGGAAAATCTGGGAGAACAGAGTCAGTCGTGTTGGATGGAAAGTAACTTCTTCGTCAGTTCTCTGCCAGGTCAGTGTGATGGTGGTAATGGTCCCATATGCACGCGCGCACACACACACACACACACACACACACACACACACACAAAAAGTGCTCGCTCGCTGCTCCATCGAGCTCCTCCTCCTCCTTCCACCCTCCTCCTCTTCCTCTCCCTCCCCCTGCCGCCCTTTCCCCCTCCCTCTATCCCCCCTTCGCTCCTCCCTTTCCCCCCCCCCTTTAACCCTTGCCCTCCCTTTTACCTCTTCCCCTCCTTCCCCCCCTTTCCTCCTCTCCCCCATCCCCCCTCCTCTCCCTTCCCCCTCTCCCCCCATCCCCTACCTCCTCTCCCCCCCCATCCCCCTACCCCCTCTCCTTGCCATGGCCCCTTCCAACCCCCCATTCCCCCCTCCTCCCCTTTCCCCCTCTCCCCATTGCCCCTTCCTCCCATTCCACCCCCTCCTCCTCCCCATCCCCCCCCCCCCATCTCCCTCCCCTCTCCTTTCCCCCTCTCCTCTCCTTTCCTCCTCCCCTCCCCTCTCCTCTCCTTTCCCCCTCCCCTCCCCTCTCCTTTCCCCCACCTCCAGAAGGTAAAAGCCAGTCCCGACCATTCTACAGTCAGAATTTAGATAGGCTGCCTTCTATGCTTCTATGGGGTGGTCGACCTGTTTCATATCCTGAGATCTGGCAGTCTACACCCACACCAATAGATTTTAAATCTGTGATATAACCTCTTCCGAGTTAGATCCTTCCTCTATATTCTCACTCTTTTCTCAACTCGCTCTCTGAGCAGCTCTTTTCAGAGCTATTCCGAAATATGTAATTTGTGTGTGTGTGTGTGTGTGTGTGTGTGTGTGTGTGTGTGTGTGTGTGTGTGTGTGTGTGTGTGTGTGATAGAGGGAGAGAGGGAAAGAGGGGGCCGGGGGTAGGGGGGCTAATCTATTTTTGGTGGGATTAATATATGATCGGCAACATGCAGCAAAGTTTAGATTAATAATTTAAATATGAAAATTAAACAAACACAAATATATACCCACACACGATAAACAAGGTCAAACAACTGTAGAAATACAAAGATAACTTTTGTATTGTATATGTACATGTATAAGCAGGGAGGTGAGAGTTCGAGTCTCGCTCTCGCCTCCCTGAAATTAAAATGAGGCTGAAATAAGCAGCACGTGTATCTGTCTAGTTCATTCCTTCTTTGTCATGGTTCTAAATGTCTGTGACTGTTTAATCACAACCAGCTCTGTGATTTTCTTCTTTATCATATGGCTCTTAGTTGTCATAAATCTTCTATTTTGTCATCTTCACATAATTTGTTCATTATCAACATGGAAAAGACCATTCCCATCTCTCATACATAGAGAACATAATGGAATACACGGTTCAATGCACTAGCGCCATACGGCGGCTCCACACTGAATGGACTCAAAATGGCGTCAAATCGTTAGTTGTCGCTACTTTCTCTATAAAGGGACTCTAAGTGCCACCAAATCGGACCCTCCGGATGACGGGAGGGGTTTGATCATGTCGTGCACTCTGGTAATACACCACATGACCAAAAGTAAGTGGACACCCCTTCTAATTCGTGGTTTCGGCTGTTTCAGCCGCACCCATTGCTGAAAGGCAGTGCCGAAGTGATTGGGGGGGGGGGGGGTGGAGGGGGCGACCGCACCAGGCGCGAAGTGATGGGGAGGCAGGGGGCGACCGCACCAAGCGTGAAGTGATGGGGGGGGCGGGGACGACCGCACCAGGTGCGAAGTGATGGGGGGGGGTGGGGAGGGAGGGGGCGGCCGCATTTGGCGCGAAGTGATGGGGGGCGACCGCACCAGGCGCGAAGTGATGAGGGGGGGGTGGGGGGGGAGGGGGGGAGGGGGCAGCAGCTTTAGGTGCAAAGTGATGGTGCGGGGGTGGGGGGGGGGGAGTGGGCGACCGCACCAGGCGCGAAGTTAATGTGGTGCCAAATTACACCCTTAAAAAAACCGTTTACGTGCTCCTATTGTTTGTATTGTACATAAATTATAATACAATGAACTCGTGAGATCACGAAAAGCAACTTTCAGAATCAAGTTTTACAGTTTAAACTCTGTGCTTCATGTCATGTTCATGTTTACAAACTCCTTTCCATCCGGATTAACATTTTTCCTAATTCCTAGTTCTATCTCACAATAAATAAAACAGTGTTCCGGTGTTAGTAATTATCGGGCTACCTTCTGCGTAGATCTCTTATCTTGTATAATGAGGTTTAATATGCACTCTGTAACATGGAGATCGCCCATTGGCCCAGGGGATGGATGGGTGTAACTGTTGGATGTTTGTTATGTCATGACATCGATCAAATCTAGATATCTCACGATGTATGTCCCAATCAGCCAGGATCACTTGTGAAGTGAGTTCTTTAACTTCCTTTCCTTTCTTTGCTGCTCTGTCTCATCAGCTCTGCACTCCAGGCCACAGAAATACCACACCTTGCTGCATGCATGTTTGATGTTGTTTTTGTTAATGGCCTTATAGCATACCTGCCTGCTCTACAACTTCAGCATTCGTTTACCTTTCACCAAGTGAGCTGTCCCAACTACGAAACAAGACCGAAAGTCTAACAGCGGCGTAGCCAGACTTGTGAAATATTATAAACCACAAACACATATGATTCGCTTTTTAAACAGTCGCTAATGCTGTTTATAACATTAAACAAAGAAATTTGGAGGAATCCTGGCTTCCGTGAGGGAAATTTTACTTCCAGAACTGAGGGAAGATCTACTGTAATTTATATACCCCACAATGGCTGGGTTAATAACATGTGATTCAAAAAACCGAAGTGAATTCCTAACTTCCGCGGTTGTTAGTTTCATACACCGCTTATCATTGATTCATAAACCATACACCACTTCAATCCATTAACTTTGCATTCATGACATTGGGATTAAAGTTTTATGGTCATATTTACTATATTATTATTATTATTATTATTATTATTATTACGAAAGCAATACGACTGAAAGGACAGACGACTGTATTAAGAAACCTTGGCTTAATTTGTCCGAAGCGGTCCGAAGGGTAGGCATAAAACCTAAGGCCTATACGTACTGTTTTGTCCATTTTGTTGCAAGAGACGTAACGCCGATGCTTTCGATATTTGATGATCATTTTAACAATTGGTGTGTTCATGTTAAGTAAGAATTAATTAAATAACGATTATTAAGTTAAATTAAAAAAACTAACCCCAGAACGAGAATCACAGCCTCACTTAAATAAATGCATATATACACTTAGTTATAAAATCGCGAAGATATGGTAAATTTTGTCAGATTTCACTCCAGATTTGGAGATTATTAAGTCCGCAGCATCCAATCTTCATATCCAAATCCAGATTTTGATGAAATTGTTGAATTGTGTAAAGATAACACTGGTCAACAGCCAAATTGGTTCTGACTTATTTTCAACTGTTTCTAACTAACTTGGTGCCCACGAATCCGAATCTGACCTTAAAATTTCGCCATCACGTAACCTTGATGTAGTACATCATAAGTGTGGAATTTTTTTAAGAGCATGTGAATTTCTTGATTAAGTCTCAATTAGTCTATTTATTGTCACAAAAAATAATATGAACTTTAAGTTTTTATTTACATCACATAAAAAAATGTAAATCTCCAAAAATAATATGAACTTCATAAAATATCATAAAAAAGAATAT
This sequence comes from Myxine glutinosa, assembly GCF_964187855.1. Lineage (NCBI taxonomy): Eukaryota > Metazoa > Chordata > Myxini > Myxiniformes > Myxinidae > Myxine > Myxine glutinosa. The sequence continues at coordinate 178,304,779 of NC_136261.1, forward strand.
GAACTTTAAGTTTTTATTGACATCACATAAAAAAAATGTAAATCTCCAAAAATAATATGAACTTTATAAAACATTACAAAAAAGAATATGAACTTTAAGTTTTTATTTACATCAAATAAAAAAAATGTAAATCTCGAAAAATAATATGAACTTTAAGTTTTTATTTACATCACATAAAAAAATGTAAATCTCTAAAAAATAATATGAACTTTATAAAATATCACAAAAAATAATATGAACTTTATAGAATATCACAAAAAATAATATGAACTTTATAAAATATCACAAAAAATGATATGAACTTTATAAAATATCACAAAAAATAATATGAACTTTATCAAATATCACAAAAAATAATATGAACTTTAAGTTTTTATTTACATCACATTAAAAGTGCTTCTGAACTTTCCTTTTGCGTTTGTAGGAGCAATCACTTTCACGCTGTAAAGTCCAACAGTAGTCGCCCATCATGTGTGGATTGAATCGGCCTTGATATCGAGTCTCCATGATGGCAATTTCCTGGTGAAACCTTTCTCCATGTTCATCACTGACATCGCCAATATTTTGTTGAAAGAAGTCCAGATGAGAATGGAAGAAATGTATCTTGAGTGACATTCGAGCACCGAGCGCTGGTAACTCTTCAACATCTTGTCCACAAGCTCTTCATAATTTGGTGCTCGAAAATTTCCAAGGTAATTGTTAGCAACAGCCACAAAGATATCCCAAGCAACGCTTTCCAGCTCAGATAGTCTCTTTACAACGTCCTGATTAGTGAGCACAAGACGAATTTGAGGACCATTGTAAACACCCGCCTTTACTTTGGCCTCAGATACAATACCTGGGAACTGCATTAGCAAGTAGTGGAAGCCAGCCTCATCTTGATCCATGCCCTTCACAAAGTTCTTCATCAAACTAAGTTTCAAATGAAGTGGTGGTAAGAATACCTTCTCAGGGTCAACAAGAGGTTTGTGAAGACAGTTGAACCTTCCAGTCATATCTTTCTGTCACACCGGCCATTCCTTTTTGTGTGTAATGCTTCGCATCTGCTCTGCTGTCCCATAAACAAAGAAAACTTCCGTTTTGGACTTCCGTTTCCGGTCTTGCTGGCGACGGTTCGTTTTTTCGCAGGTCTCCACGCTCTCCATCGAAATCGAAGTTAAGTCATTGTTCCAATTTGTATTTTCGTTATAACTGTATTTCTTTTATGGTGTATGTACGTATATTGTCCCGTCAAAGATTTTCGGTGCAAATCTTTCATACCTGTATTGAAAATCGCGTTAATTCGTGTCGTCTCGAGGCCCTGTACAGTGTACACTGTACAACCTTGAGGCTTTGTTTTTCTCTCAGCGCCTGTCGTTTGTGATCCAATAACTTTCGTTCTCTGTTTTCGCAGTCTTTCCACCCCAAAGCCTACTTCCTTATGTAAATCTCAACTCAAAAAAACAAAAAAAAAAAGACATTACCTTCTCTGTGCTCATTCGTTTATTCTTTCTTATTCGTTCGTTCGTTCTTCGACCACGTGTTTCTCCCCCATTTCCCCAGATAGATTGTCAAATTTCAATTCGTTATTTTATCGTCCATGTGATATTGTTTGATTATAGTTAGTTTTGGTTTGAATTTCCTGTAACTCGTATTTAATTAATCGTGTTCTGCTCCTCGTGTGTGGCCTTGTACTGTAGTTGTACCCCCGTCGGTGTTTTGTTAACTTAAGTGTGTTTTGCTTGGCTCTTGGTTTTTTCCCTTCTACCCCGAACATAATACTGTCTAACGTTCTAAATCCCCACCCCCCTCCCCCCCCCAAAAAAAAAAAAAACAAACCAAAAACATTTATTTTCTTTTCTCCACGTGTACTGTTGTCTCGTCCTGTATTTTCTGTCCAGGTGTGCTGTTCGCCCCACCCCCATTATCTCCTTGCCATCCACCGTTTGCCCTGTTCACGTGACTCGTGGTGGTCCCTCTCGGCTCTCCCCCCGTTGGTATTTTTGTGCATATAAGATTGTTCATAGTTCTGTTTAAATATTTTAAAATATGTTTAACCTTTCCCCTTCTGTTTTTTATTCAGTGGTATATTACAACACGCTGTTTTTCTTCCTATTTAAAAGGCTTTTCTCAATTTCCTCTCCAACTCATTCCACTTCAAAAAAAAGAAATTCAATATCTTATACGTCTCCCTCACTACATGGTCTAAATTCACATTCATTCCATCCCTCCTCCATCATCCTGAACCGGATTGCTAACTTGAAAATCACAACAAACCCAATTTGTTATCAATGTTCGTCTTTCATTAATCATCCACTTTCTAAACTCCCCTCTTGCCCCTCCCATCCAAATCCCCCCCCTTGCACCTACACTCCGAAACTTCCCCCTTGCCCCTCCACTCTTAAACTCCCCCCTTGCCCCTCCACTCCTGAACTCCCCCCTTGCCCTTCCCCTCCTAAACTTCCCCTTTGCCCCTCCCCTCCTAATCCCCCCCTTGCCCCTCCACTCCTGATCTCCCCCCTTTCCCCTTCCCTCCAAAACTCCCCCCTTGCCCCTCCCCTCCTAAACTCCCCCCTCACTCCTGCCCTTCAAAACTCCCCCCCAATCCCTCCCATTCAATTCTTCCCACATACCATTCCTCTCCAATTCTCTCTCCTCCCCCCTCCTCCTCCAAGTTGCCTCCTCCCCACTTCGTCTCCATTCTATCTCATACCTCCACCCCCCCAAACCTTCTACTTTCCTCTGCCCCCCCTCAAACAACCCCTCACTGTGCCGCATCCCTTCACCAGCAAACCTTTCATCCTCCTCATCCTTCCCTTTCTTGGAACTCTTCTGCAACATCTGAAACACTATCAACTGCTCTCCCTACCTCCCCCTCTCATCCTTCATCTTACCATACTCCTCCCCTCCCCTGTCCTGTACCCGATGCTCCCCCTCTCTCTTCATTAACGGTATGGACCTCAAACATCCGGGGCCTTCGCTCAAACCTGACTGATCTCTCCATACAGGTTGCTTCTGACAATCCAGACTTGATCTGCTTAACAGAGACTTTCCTCCTTCAAGATGTCTCTGATTCCTTAATATCTCTTCCTGGTTACTCCCTCCTCCGGTATGATAGACCTTTCATCCTCCTCATCCTTCCCTTTCTTGGAACTCTTCTGCAACATCTGAAACACTATCAACTGCTCTCCCTACCTCCCCCTCTCATCCTTCATCTTACCCTACTCCTCCCCTCCCCTGTCCTGTACCCGATGCTCCCCCTCTCTCTTCATTAACGGTATGGACCTCAAACATCCGGGGCCTTCGCTCAAACCTGACTGATCTCTCCATACAGGTTGCTTCTGACAATCCAGACTTGATCTGCTTAACAGAGACTTTCCTCCTTCAAGATGTCTCTGATTCCTTAATATCTCTTCCTGGTTACTCCCTCCTCCGGTATGATAGACCTGAGCCTCGGCCTGGTGGTGGGGTGGCTATCTTTGTCAAAAACTCTCTTCCTCACTCTCCTTGCACTGCTCTCTTTCCTCCTCACCCGCAGGAGTACCTCTGGTTACGGCTTCCTCTCCGCTCCCACCTTTTGTTCATATGTGTTCTGTACCGACCCCCAAACAGTGATGACTCCATCTACATTTCAATGTCTGACAACATGGACCAACTTCTATCCACTCATCCCAACTCTCTCTTCCTCATATGTGGTGACTTCAACTGTCATCATGCCACCTGGTTGGGTATGGGTTCCTCTCTCACTAGTCATGGCACCTCAGCAAAGGACTTCTGTGACTCACTGGGATTGACACAATCTGTCAATTTCCCGACCCGGATCTCAGCCAATGGAGTATCTTCTCTTCTAGACTTGGTTATGACAAACTTCCCTGCTAATGTCTGCTGCTCTTCTTCTGCTCCAATCGGTTCTTCTGATCATGTGCTTGTCAAAGTGGACATCTCTCTGGCCATTCTCAGAGAGCCTCCTCAGCGTCCTCGAGTCTGGCATTTCACTCAGGCCGACTGGGACGGTCTTCAAGCAGCCATCAATCGTCTGGATTGGTCTCCCATCTCCACTGCCTCTGACATCAATTCTTCCTGGGAATTCTTCCAAAGCAAACTGATCTCTCTCATGCACAGATTTATCCCATCTCGCCTTCAATTGTCTTACCCTTCCTCCCGTCCATGGTACACTGAATCTTGTGGTGAGGCAGTTGCCCTGAAACAACTTGCCTTTGCCTCTTGGAAGGCTAATCCAACTGAAGGAAATCTCAGTTCCTTCCACCAAGCTCGGAACAAGTGTGTGTCTACCCTCAGGAGTGCCAGGAAGCACTATCTCTCCTCACTCAAGAATGAACTCTCAAACCTGTCTCCTTCCTCCAAATCCTGGTGGCGTCTGGTCAAATCCGTTTCTGGTGTTTGTTCCCCCTCCATCCCCTCCCTTACCTCAAATGGCCACACAGTTGACATCGCACGTGACAAAGCCGAATGCCTCAACTCTGTGTTCGCCTCGAAATCCTTAGTCCCAAACCCATCTCTCTCTGTTCCCACCTTTCCCAGTCGAACCCAACTGCTCCTGGACTCTGTGTCCTTCTCTCCTGACAAGGTGGAGGAGTTTTTGTCAAACCTCGACTCTGATTCTGCAACTGGACCAGACGGCATCAGCCCACGGGTCTTAAAATCCTGCTCTGCCGCTCTATCTCACCCTCTCTCTGTTCTTTTCACCCTATCTTTTGCTCAAGGTCATCTGCCAGCATCCTGGAAATCAGCTAACATTACCGCTTTACACAAAAAAGGTGCAAAAACAGATCCTTGCAACTACAGACCAATCAGCCTGCTCCCAATTATCAGCAAAGTCATGGAATCCATCATTGCTTCGGATATGAAATCTTTCCTCTTCTCCAATGGCTTGATCTCTGATCATCAATTTGGTTTCAGACCAGGTCACTCTACTCTGGACATGCTGCTTCTGCTGTCTCAACAATGGATGGAGGTCCTCAATGCCAAACAGGAAATCAGAGCTGTCTCCCTTGACATATCAAGGGCCTTTGATACGGTCTGGCACCCAGCTCTGCTCACCAAACTCTCCTCCTATGGTATCCATGGAAATCTCCATGCATGGCTTGCGGACTTCCTCTCTGGTCGTAGTCAACGTGTGGCCCTGAATGGATTTCTCTCATCTCCCCTTCCTGTTCAGGCTGGAGTTCCCCAAGGAAGTGTGCTGGGCCCTGTGCTTTTTCTGGTCTTTATCAATGATCTCTCTGACTCTCTGGAAAATCCTCTCTATCTCTTTGCTGATGACTCCACTCTCTGCCGCTCCATTCCTCTTCCCTCAGATCGGCAGTCTGCAGCCTCCTCACTCTCTGAAGACCTGGACAAAATCACAGACTGGTCAAACAAGTGGAACATGTCTTTCAATCCTGCCAAATCTCACTCTCTTACTATGTCTCTCCGAAAAGATCGACTGGACAACCCTCCCATCTACTTTCTCAACAATCCTCTCCAAGAAGTTCTGTCACTCAAGCTTTTGGGTCTCACTATCTGCCATGATCTTTCTTGGGAAAACCACATTTCCAAGCTGGCCTCCAAAGCCAGTCGCCGACTGGGCATCCTCCGTCGTGCGAAGTCCTTCCTCAGCACACCTGAGCTCCTCACCACTTACAAGGCTTTCATCCGCAGCTCAATGGAATACTGTTCTCCCCTATGGGCTGGTGCTCCTGCCTCACACCTGGCTCGGCTTCACGCTGTTGAATCCAAAGCTTTCAAAATCATTGGAATCTCCCGCGATGAAGCTATCTCTGAGGGCCTTTCACTCACTCACCGCAGGCAGGTAGGTGGTCTTTCTGTCTTCTACCGACTCCTCTCCAGCCTTGCTCCCCCAGCTCTCTCTGTGCTCTGTCCCCCAAATATTCCTACAGGTCGCACAAGATCTGCCAGCAACCCTCTGATGGTTAAACTGCCGAAATCTCGGCTCTCTGCTCACCTTCACTCTTTCATTCCTCTTTTCTCCCGCCTGTGGAACAAACTCCCACACTCCCTTCAATCCCTCTCCTCCCTCCAGGTCTTTAAAACAGCTGTTCACCACCATCTCTTATCTTCCCCCATCCATAACCTTGATCTTTTCTACCCCCACTAATTCACCCCAGATCCACCTTGTTTGAAATTCCAGCTTATTTCCTGGAAATCCTGGCAGTGTCCATATGTTTATACCTCTCCCACCCCCCCCCCCCCCCTTCACATGCCTCCCCCCCTTCACATGCCTCCCCCCCTTCACATGCCTCCCCCCCTTCACATGCCTCCCCCCCAAAGCCCTCTCCCTCCCACAGATCTCTCGATGTCTCCATGTCTCTCGGTCCCTGCTCTCAAATGTTGTGTTTGTGTCCTTCCCCCTCTCTCCCCATCTTGTCTACCGCTCCCGATGTTATTTGTTTTATGTGTCTGTTTGTCTTTCTGTGTGATTAATGTTCGCTCTTTCACGAGCCTCGATCTTGTATACAAAAAAAAAAAAAAAAAAAAAAGTGCTTTGTGTAACCTTGCTGAAGTCCTAGAAGCAAGCTGATCACCTTCAGGTCCCCACAGATGTGCCATTGATGTGTTTTGTCGTCAATAACACCCAACAGAATCCTCATCGTTTCATAACTTTCATTAATTTCATGGGCATGCGCAATTGGAACAGAAGGACGCTCATTTCCATTATGGAGAAGGACTGCTTTTAGTGTGTTCTTCCCTGAATCTATGAACAACCTCCATTCTTCTCTTTGAGAAGGACGAGACTTACAAAGGTGTTCCATTAACGATACAACATCATGACAGTAACAAAGCTTGTCGTCCATCTTGAAATACATTGAGAGCTCCGCATGTCTAAGGCGGAAACTGGTGGTACGAACTCCATCTTGCAGCAGGTTCCATTGCTTGAGTCGAGATCCAAGGAGTTCACTTTTCTCCTTGGGTAGGTTAAGGTCCCTTATAAGGTCATGCAGCTCTACCTGACTGATAAGGTGGGGCTCCCTGCTTTTTGAATCTTCTTGCAAGTCGGCATCCATGCAACTATCCTCCTCACTAGATTCTGATTCGCTTGTGCTATTTAAAGAAGGATTTGGAACTGGTAGCTCAGGGCAATGGAGTACTGGCTTGAGAGCAGAAGGTACGTTAGGATACTTGATCTTAGACCGAGTTTTCACTGAATACCCTTTGGTGTTCGTGAGGCAGAAGTAGCAGTCAGAACAGTGACCCTTTGGTTCACGCCAAACCATTGGTACGGCGAAAGGCATACCGGATGGACGTTTACCACACATCCGTTCATTCAAGTGGTTTACACAGGGCTTGCATGCGATGTGGGGTGCCCACTTCTTGTCTTGATCACCAACAGGGCATTTGAAGTAATGTTTGTGCACTCCTTTAACACTCCTTGTAATTGGTTTCTTTAAGCTTTTAGGTGTAAAGAGCCCACAGATGAAGCAAAAAGAGTCCGATGCATTCATACAGTGACGGCGCTCCATTGCAATCCAAGACAGATCAGGCAGTAGTATATACAATGTGAAATTAAATGCGTGATTAACTAAGCTTTTATACTTTATAGTAGTATATACAATGTGAAATGGATGTGTGTGTGTGTGTGTGTGTGTGTGTGTGTGTGTGTGTGTGTGTGTGTGTGTGTGTGTGTGTGTGTGTGTGTGTGTGTGTGTGTGTGTGTGTGTGTGTAAAAAGTAAAGTTTCGTTTACTTAATTTGATTCAGTACAAAATCCTGTAAATACTATATATATATACGACATATATACAAAATCCTACAAAACTTTACTTTTTACACATATTTTCCTTTGTTTTTTTTTGTATGGATAACCTTCAGCACCCATCTATTATAATACAGACTTGGCATTTAATATGGAATATTTTTTGGTGGGGGTGAACTTACTTTTCAAGATGACTTAGAACCAAAAGTTCATTGGAATTATGTTGAAATTATTCGAGATTTTGTTAATGTGACCTTTAAAAGAAACAAGACCCAAATTTGACATTTATAAGCAAATCAATTGATCCTTGAAAGTGATGTAAACTGATATCGAACTCAATTCACGGACAGTACCGCGTTAAACTTCTGTGCGTTTTCCAGAAGTATCTCTTTATTTTGCACATTAGCCAAGAATTTTTTTTTACAAAAACAAAAGTTAAATTACGACTGGGATTACAGACAGTAAAATTACAGTTCAGTACTTCGTGTAACCCCCACGAGCATTCAGGAGAGCACGTACACGTTGAGGCATGCTGTTCACGAGATTTGCCAAGGTTTGGACAGGAATCGCTTGCCATGCAGTTACAATAGCCTGCTGCAATTCACGCACAGAGGCAGGCTGCTGGTCCAAGTTGTCGATTTGACGCGTTAATTCTGCCCACAAGTTCTCTATCGGATTCATATCCGGGGACATGGCAGGCCACTCCATATGCTCTACACCATGGTCAGCAAGAAAGTGTTGGATCATGCGAGCATGATGAGGCCGTGCATTGTCATCTTGGAAGAAAAAGTTTCCTCGAAAGGCTGCACGAACAAAATGAAGCAATGTTTCTTCCAGAATGGCCCTGTGCTTGAACTGGTTCAGGTTTCCATTCATAACAACCAGGTCAGTTTTGCCCCCTGAATGAAAAGCAGCCCAAACGGTCACCCCCACCACCTCCAGCTTGGACTCTTGGCACTATACAATCTTCGTTGTAGGCTTCATGCACTTGTCTGCGCACTCGGACGCGGCCATATTGACGATAGAGCAGAAATCTCGAATTGTCACTGAGGATCATGTGATTCCAGTGTCCTGGCTGCCATTGACGGTGCTCTCTGGCCCACTGCAATCGGCGCTGGCGTTGTTGTCTGGTCAGACGTGGCTTTCTCAGGGGACGCCTGACACGATAGCCTGCTTGAACCAGTCGTTGGTTGACTAGCCTTCTGGATACAGGCACATTTGTCAGTTGCTGCCACTCAGCCCCAAGCCGATTAGCTGACTTGGTACGGCCATTGCGGACTAACCGGTGCAGCTGGCGATCATCCCTCCTTGTGGTTCTGCGGGGACGTTCTGACCTCGGTATTGGAGTAGGGACACTCCTCTGAGCATTTCGTTTGAGGATCTTTGATACCTGACCTTGAGTGATGCCATACTGCTGAGCAATAGCACGCTGTTTCATGCCGGAATTTCGTAAAGCCACCACTAAATGACAAACAGCGTTGTCGAGTTGACGGACCATCTCCAGGGGAAGCGGCAATAACTTTTGTAGACGTGCAGCAGTTGTTTTCCACTAATACAGAACGCAACAACCCTTATATACCCGATTGTGAAGCCAATCGTCAGATGTACCTGTCCGTACATTTTGTCACGCCACCTGTGATATAATCCTGTTATTGACTTCTTGCTGCGACAGACAATCAGTAACATGGTTCTTTTAACAAAGAAATCACCGAAGCGTAAAAGAAACTCACCAGATTGATTTACCGAGTTCAGAAAGTAAACCCAAGTCAAGAAAGAAAAAAAATTCCATATTAAATTCCAAGTCTGTATATATATAAACATATCCACGACATCCATTTTTCCGTTCTCCAACCTATAGTTTTGTCTTTAAAAAACAACGTTTCGGCCAGCAACCCAGCGTGCGCTGGGCCTCCACTAGCCTTCATCAATTGAAGTTCTCTTGTTCACCTCCTACCAAATATACATGCGGGGAGGGGTGGGCCTATTCTATCAACCAATCACAAAGCTGTGTTGCGAGACCTCGTGACCATAGACCCGTGATCAGCTTATGTTGCAAGTGTTTTGTGTGTGTTTGTGCAATGTATTGTATTTTGTTATCCTTGTTGCCTGTGTCGGTTATGTCCCACTTTGTCCTTGTCCTCCTCCCAGCATCGGTGTCTCTCTAGTGTATTTATGCATGAGAGGTCCGTATACCTGTGGTAACGCCACAGTCTCTCCTCCTGTTGACGGTGCCCTCGTTTGGCCAGTGTGCCAGGCCTCCAGTATTCGCCTCCTGGCCCGGGTCGGGGATGCCGCCAGCCCATTCACATTGCCCCATTGGGGAACATGGGCGCCCTTATTCCATGCTTGGCGATAGCAGATCTTTCTGAGTGATTACACTCAAAGGCCTTCTGGTGTTCATTAAGGCGCTGGCCTAAAGTTATTCGGGTCTGGTCTTTGTATTTTCCACCACAGTCACATGGAATGGTGTATACCACACCTGTGCAATCATTCTTTTGTCTTTTGTATTTGACCTTGGTCAGTGCACGTCTCAAGGTGTATATCAGTTGGTCGTTAACCCTCACCCCGACCAGTCTCAAAATCCTGCCAATCCTTTGGGCGACTCCTGGCACAAATGGTAGCACACAGAAGCCCTTAGGTGGTTCCTGTGGCATGTACTGGGTTCTTGGAGCTGCCAGTACCATTTCCTTTTTTGGGCAGAGGTGGTCTGGGTGGCCATTGGCTTTCAATACCCATTTGAGATGCTTGATCTCTCTCCTTTTGCCTTCCAACGTGGACGGCATATTCCTTGCCCTTTTCACGAGTGTGGTCACCACAGCTCTTTTGTGGTGCATTGGTTGGCAAGACGTAAAATCGAGGTAACGGTCAGTCTGGGTGGGTTTCCTATGCACTGCGGTACTTAAGCTTCCATTTGGGTTCCTCCTCACCATGACGTCCACAAATGGAAGCGACCCATCCTGTTCTTCCTCAAAGGTAAATTTGATGGTCGGAAACGTTTCACTGATGCCCTCCTGGATTGTATTAACAGCCGTGCTGGGGCAGATGACAAAAGTGTCATAGCGGTACCAGACACCTGGCTGTGTTGGGGGGGATGGGATGGTGCGGGTCTTCAGCTCTTCCATCACCATAATGGCAACCACCGCAGACACCGGGGAGCCCATCGCAGTGCCGAACACCTGTTTGTAAAATGTGCTGTCAAAGACGAAATAGGTGGAAGAAAGACAAGTGCTGAGGAGGTCACATACGTCATTAACATTCAACTTGTCGGCGGCCTGTTTCCAGCAATCATCCTCCATTAGCCTCTGTCTCGCCACATCAACCGCCAGGGTTGTGGACACGTTTGTGAATAACGAAATGACGTCAAAGGACACCATGGATTCGTGAAGATGGATCGTGATGTGTGTTATTTTATCCACAAACTCGGAGCTGTTGTGCAACCCTCGGTCGGTTTTCCCCACGAGGTACTTTAGTATATCGGCCACGAACTTTGACAATGCATATGATGGTCCATTGATACACGACACGATGACCCGTAATGGAACGTGTTCTTTGTGAATTTTTGGTAATCCATACAGTCTGGGAGCGACGCCGTTGCTGCGATACAATCGCTGGAAGTTTGTGCTCCACAGTCTTCCTGTTCTTGTTAACCTTGCAAGCAGTGCGTTTAACGTGCGTTCTTCCTTCTTAGTTGGATCCTTCGTTATACGTTCATCGGTTGTCGTATCATTCAATAACTCTTGCATTTTGTCCTTGTATGTTAAACGGTCCATTAAAACTGTCGCACGACCTTTGTCCGCCGGTACAACCACGATCTGGTCCATGTTGGCCAGGGCCTGAATGAACACCAGAAGGCCTTTGAGTGTAATCACCCAGAAAAATCTGCTATCGCCAAGCATGGAATAAGGGCGCCCATGTTCCCCAATGGGGCAATGTGAATGTGCTGGCGGCATCCCCGAACCGGGCCAGGAGGCGAATACTGGAGGCCTGGCACACTGGTCAAACGAGGGCACCGTCAACAGAGGAGACTGTGGCGTGACCACAGGCATACGGACCTCTCATGCATAAATACACCAGAGAGACACCGATGCTGGGAGGACAAGGACAAAGTGGGACATAACCGACACAGGCAACAAGGACAACAAAACACAATACATTGCACAAACACACACAAAACACTTGCAACATAAGCCGATCACGGGTCAATGGTCACGACGTCTCGCAACACAGCTTTGTGATTGGTTGATAGAATAGGCCCACCCCTCCCCGCAGGTATATTTGGTAGGAGGTGAACAAGATAACTTCAATTGATGAAGGCTAATGGAGGCCCAGCGCACGCTGGGTTGCTGGCCGAAACGTTGAGTTTTTCAAAGACAAAGCTATAGGTTGGAGAACGGAAAAATGGATGTCGTGGATATCATTCCCAACTACCGTTCATTACTTGATATAAATAAATTAATAAATATATATATATGTGTGTAGCGGTTACCGGAAGCATGATACAATTACCGTGCACCGGCCGATGACGCAACCGGCGAGCGGTCACGTGTCCAGACTCGCCCAGGCGTGTCCAGACTTGCCCTTCTCAGGCGAACACTTGCCTTGCATACCACGCCCCGTCGGGAGGCGTGACTTGCCTATTTTGCATACCACGCCCCGCCTGAGAGGCGTGGCTTTTGTGTGTTCAGTTTGCGATATAAATTGCCGCCCGTTCGAGGGGCGAGTTCAGTGTGCTTTTGAGTTCTTTGGTTTTGAGCTAAATAAATAGCTCGGTGAAACCTCGTTCCTGTGTCGTCCATTTTGTCTGGCTTTATCGTGCAAGCACAGCTCCCACAATTGGTGACCCCTTTTTAAGAACACGGCGATGGAGTCAGCTGCAGCTTTGAAGCTCCCGGGCTTCTGGGAGTCGCACGTGGCCGTTTGGTTTGCTCAAGCGGATTCTTAATTCGCCCTGCGGAAAATTACGGAGGACACGACGCGCTACCATCATGTGGTCTCTGCGCTCACCACCTCCTCCGCTGCCCGGGTTCTGAGCTTCCTCCAGCACCCGCCGAACGCTGACAAATACGGCGCGCTCAAAGGCCTACTCCTCGGTGCGTTTGGACTCACAGAGACCGACCGCGCACGACAACTACTACACCTCCCAGAGCTGGGCGAGGCCCGTCCAGCCGAAACCATGGACCACATGCTTGCTCTTCTCGGTGACCACAGCCCGGACTTCCTCTTCCGCGAACTGTTCCTCCAGCGGCTACCCGGGCAGGTACGGTTAGCTTTGGCTAATTCGCCCATCACGGACCCTCGCACCCTGGCCAAGGAGGCCGATAAATTTTTCTCGGTCAGGCGACATGTCGGAGCGGCCGCCTGGGACCCTGGGCCGACCGAGGCAATGCCCGCGCCACGACCGGCGCCTCCACTGGCCGAGTCCGCACCACTGACGGCAGAGGCCGCCGCGACGCCCCGTTGACCGAACCCGACGCGATCGCCGGAGCCTCCACCAGAGCGGACCATGTGCTATTACCATGCCATGTTCGGGCAGAAGGCCAGAACGTGCCGCCCACCGTGCACTTTCGGCAGGTCGGGAAACGACCAGGCCGGCGCTCGCTGCCTGCCATGAGCGCAGGCCATTCAGGCAGCCTTCTGTTTATCACGGACACGGAGTCCGGGCGGCGTCTTTTGTGTGACACCGGCGCTCAGCTGAACGTGATACCCGCCTCGGTGCAGGACAAACAGGCCGCCCTATGCGGCCCCGCCTTGGTCGCCGCAAACGGTTCCTCCATCCGCACCTTCGGTTCGCGCAGCGTCGCATTCTGCTTCAGGGGCCAGCACTTCAGGTGGGACTTCATCACGGCGAACGTGCCCATGGCCTTGCTGGGTGCAGATTTTCTTTGTGCGCATGGGCTTTTGGTCGACGTCAAACGGCGTCGGCTCATCAACTCGGAGACCTTCAGCTCGCTCGCTTGCTCATTGAGCGGCTCCGCTCCGACCAAGCTAGCCTGCGCGCTCCCGGCCGTGGATGATTTCACCCGCCTACTCGCCGAGTTTCCCACCCTCACACAGCCGACGTTTTCGGCCGTCGCCGTCAAGCACGGCGTCGAACACCACATCCCGACCACAGGTCCACCGGTCTACGCCAGGGCTCGCCGCCTCGACCGGGCGAAACTCACCGTGGCGAAGGCGGAATTCGACGCGCTGGAGCGATTGGGCATTGTGCGACGCTCGAATAACGCATGGGCCTCGCCCCTGCACATCGTGCCCAAACCGGGTGGTGGATGGCGACCATGCGGTGATTACCGCCGCCTCACCGACGCCACCACCCCCGGCCGGTACCCGATACCACACATACAGGACTTTTCTGCCCGTTTGGCGGGGCGGGTGATCTTCTCCAAGGTCGACCTTATTCGGGGCTACCACCAGGTACCTGTCCGGCCGGCCGACGTTCCGAAGACGGCTGTAATTACACCTTTTGGCCTCTTCGAGTTCTTCCGAATGCCGTTCGGCCTTAAGTACGTGGCCCAGGCCTTCCAGCGGCTGATGGACAGTGTGCTGCGTGATCTCACCTTTCTGTTCGTCTGACTGGATGACATTCTCATCGCCAGCACTTCCCGGGCGGAGCACCTCGTCCACCTGCGCATGCTTTTCGAGCGCCTTGGCCAGCACGGCCTCATCATCAACCCGGCGAAATGCCAGTTTGGCGTAATGGCCGTCGACTTCCTGGGGCACCGCATCACGAAGCGCGGGGCTGTCCCGCTGCTGACCAAGGTGGAGGCAGTCACAAGTTTCCCGCGCCCCCGCTCCATCAAGGCCCTACAGGAATTTTTGGGGATGGTAAATTTTTACCACCGGTTCGTGCCTCGCGCCGCCCAACTCATGCGCCCCGTGTACGAAGCCCTCTGGGGCAAGCCGGCCAAGCACGACGTCGCCTGGACCACAGAGATGGACCCGGCATTCACGGGCGCTAATCTGGACCTCGCCAACGCGACCATGCTGGCGCACCCGGTGGTCGGCACACCCATCGCCCTCACCACGGATGCTTCTGACTACGCGGTGGGCGCCGTGCATGAACAGTGGGTGAACGGGGCTTGGCACCCGCCTGCCTTCTTCAGCCAGCAGCTTCGCCCTAACGAGCGCAAGTATAGTGCTTTCGACCACGAGCTCCTTGGCCTTTACCTGGCTGTTCGCCATTTCCGCCATCTTTTGGAGGGCCGCCCGTTCACGGCGTATGTGGACCACAAACCCCTGGTCTTCGCTATGGCCAAGGTTATGGAGCCGTGGTCGGCCCGCCAGCAGCGCCACCTCTCCACCGTGTCCGAATTTACAACGGACATCCGGCATGTCACAGGCAAGGACAACGCTGTGGCCGATTGCCTCTCCCGGTCTGGCGCGAACGCCGTCCACCTGGGTGTGGACTTCGCCCGCATGGCGGCCGACCAGACCACCGACTCCGTGGTGCAAGCCCTCCGGACAGCGGACACAGGCCTGCGGTTGGCCGACGTCCCCTTCAAGGACACAGGCACAGTTCTCCTGTGCGACGTTTCCCTGGGCCAACCTCGCCCCATCGTGCCCACCGGATGGCAGCGGCACATCTTTGATGCCCTCCACGGCCTTTCCCACCCGGGCCGGAAAGCATCACAGAAGCTCGTGGCAGCAAAGTTCGTCTGGCACGGGCTCCGTAAGGACGTCCGTGACTGGGCCAATGCCTGTGTCACCTGCCAGCGCGCGAAGATCCACCGGCACACCCAGGCCCCGTTGGCACCATTCGACGTGCCCGCGCGGCGCTTCGACCACGTCAATGTGGACCTGGTGGGACCCCTTCCCTCCTCGCGGGGCTTCACCCACCTCCTCACGATGGTGGACAGGACCACCAGGTGGCCGGAGGCCGTCCCGCTGGCATCAACAACATCCGCCGAAGTGGCGCAGGCCTTCATTGGCACTTGGATTGCCCGTTTCGGCGCGCCCTCGGACATCTCCTCCGACAGAGGCCCGCAATTCACCTCCGAGCTTTGGGGCGCAGTCGCCCAGGCCTTGGGGGTCAAGCTTCACCGCACCACGGCCTACCACCCGCAAGCCAACGGCCTGTGTGAACGGTTCCACCGCTCGATGAAGGCTGCTCTCAGAGCCAGCCTCCAGGACGACGGTTGGGCCGACAGGCTCCCGTGGGTCCTATTGGGCCTCCGAACGGCCCCTAAAGAGGACCTCCAGGCTTCCACCGCCGAGCTGGTCGACGGCCAGCCACTGCGCGTGCCGGGCGAATTCATCCCTGACGCCACCGGCCCCTGGTCCACGGCTCGCCAACGCTCAGACCTCCAGGAGGCCGCCAGGAGATTTGCCCCCGTGCCCACGTCCCACCACGGCTGCCCCCAACCCCACGTCCCCCCAGCACTTCGCACTGCGGAGTACATTTTTATCCGGCACGACGCACACCGGGGACCGCTCCGGCCGCCGTACGATGGACCTTTCCGGGTCCTGCAGAGGGACGACAAGTCATTCATCGTCGACATCGGTGGCAAGCCGGACCGCTTCTCCGTGGACCGCCTCAAGCCGGCCCATTTGGACCTCGACCAACCTCCACGTGAGACTACCGTGAGCGCCGGTCAGGGTGTACTTCAAACTAAGCTTAAGTGTCAAGTGTTAAGTTCCTGCTTGCCCTCGCAAGGGAAAGGCTAGGGTCAAGCTCTCCTTCCGCAAGCTTCCTTCCGCAAGTCAACTTATCCGCAAGCTGTGGGTCAGCCCTTCCTCCACGACGGGGCCGTCCCCCGTCAACCAAGCCCCTCGCCTGACCATCCACCGCCACGCCGCCTCCCACCCCCACACAAATCACCAGGGGTCGTTTCGGCCGGGTCATCAGGACCCCCCTCAAACTGACTCTCCCGGTGCAGGTTAATTCTGGGGGGGGGGGGGGGCGCATGTAGCGGTTACCGGAAGCATGACACAATTACTGTGCACCGGCCGATGAAGCAGCCGGCGAGCAGTCACGTGTCCGGACTCGCCCGGCGTGTCCAGACTTGCCCTTCTCGGGCGAACACTTGCCTTGCATACCACGCCCCGTCGGGAGGCGTGACTTACCTATTTTGCATACCACGCCCCACCTGAGAGGCGTGGCTTTTGTGTGTTCATTTTGTAATATAAATTGCCGCCCGTTTGAGGGGCGAGTTCAGTGTGCTTTTGAGTTCTTTGGTTTTGAGCTAAATAAATAGCTCGGTGAAACTTCGTTTCGTCCATTTTGTCTGGCTTTATCGTGCGAGCACAGCTCCCACATGTATATATATATAAATATATATATGTATATGTATATATATATGTATATATATGTATATATATGTATATATATGTATATATATATCATATATATATATATATATATATATATATATATATATATATATATATATATGTATGTGGGGCGAAGACCTCGAGGGAAGGAAGGAGGACAAGGATCAGAGCAGCAATGTTTAATGAATTCGATTACAAACACATAATGTGGAGCAAGGCTCAGAAATGAACTGCCTGACACGCAGCAGGACACCTCCAAGACACTCACTCCAGAATCAGCAAACGGGCGTTTCATATATAGCAAGAAAATCAGATAAGAGTCTGCGCTAAAGACAAAGGAAATTTGGGCCTTAAAGACCCCCTACCATGATCCCTTCCTGTAGAAGGCCAAACTTAGAATACAAAGATGTGGGCATAAGATAGGGTGACCTTCTCAGGCTCTTTATCTAAACACATCAGACCCGAGCAAGGCCAAAGGAAATGTTCTCACAATAGCTTCAATAGCTTTCTTGACACTAAGCATAATAGTAGATTAAATGATTGAATACACATGCTGAATACACAATAGTCAAAGGATATTTAATGAATTATATTCCTCCCAAGGTTGGTTATGTCCTTGATTTAGGAGACACACTGGAAGCTACAAAGATATATAATTAATTATTCCCTTTGTGAGGAAGGCGTTTGGCAACATGTTTTCCCTGTACGTGGATTGTGGGCTCTTATCTCTGTCTGGCACATGCATCCAAGGTCTTGTTTACCGAGCTGAGAAACCACATGTTTTTCCAGTAGCTAGCTCCTCGAGCCTGGAAGCCACATTTTGTCCACCAGCCTAATACAGCTGAGTTCAAATCAGGTTACAGAAAAATATTATATAATTTCAGATGTTCTGATCAAATGATTCATGGGGTTTAAACCCTAATGGCTGACATGTATATGTATATATATATGTATATATATATATATATATATATATATATATATATATATATATATATATATATATATATATATATATATATATAGATATTATTATTATTATGGATACTAGGGCATGCCCGTACTATATCTATATCTAAAATTATATCCCCCCCCCTCTATTTACATGAAATGGTTTGGTCCAAAGCGAACGGCTTGCGAGTGGTGACAATCCCCCCCCTCTATTTACATGCAATGGTTTGGTCCAAAGCGAACGGCTTCCGGAGTTTGGTAAAGAAATCGCCATCGCGTGCACAAACGCGCAGGAAAGCGAATGAATCGCAAATTCGTTTTTATTAGTTGTAAAACATAGTTTAACGCCAACATAGTTTTCCAACGTGAAATAAATGAATACGCTCTCAAATGTGCCATCCGAGGCAGAGTGTGCCCGCCACGTTCGGCACACGCGATAGTTCGCTGCTCTCTGATTGGTTGAATCGTTTTTTGGACATAGCTCGGTAAGTAATTGTCCGATTAATATGAAACCTTGAAAAGGCACATCCTCGGGTCCCCAGCAATATACCTGGCAAGTTAAAAGTATATCGGACCCGTGGTTGTCGAGAAACAGCGGTCACAGACAGACAAACGTACAAACGTACAAACGTACAGACAGAGATTACTGGAATTATAGATAGATGAGAATTGTGTTTAATTGTAAAATATCACCCTCCTTCTTCCACCCTCCTTCCTCCACAATTACTGTGCACCGGCCGATGACGCAACCGGCGAGCGGTCACGTCGGTTCAAAGGTCTTGTGTATAGAGGTCAAAGGTCATTCCCGTAGTTATTCCATATACCACACGTAGCCAATCATAGATTTCCTCCTTGTTCAGTAGTTATCTCCTTATTATGTGTATTAGATTAAGGCTTTGTCTTCCATTAATTAACACTCCATTGCACTGAATTCAAACAAGGTAGATTCCCTTCACATTCCCCTTTTGTCATGCCAACTGCATTGGGCGGTTTTCTGCAATCCGCTGCTGCCTTGGGGTTGTGGTTTTTTGCTGCAAGACTCCATTACGCACGAGGTCATCTCGGTGCAGAAGGTGGGAGGAGTCAGCCCAGCGCCAGGAACAAGGCGTGGCCTTGCAAACGCCTCCTCTAGGGGCGGGATCGGTGAGCCCTCGCGACCAATCAAGGCCGAGGCGAGCTCACCGATGGGCGTGTCGTGGAGGCCGTCGGCTTGATCGCCCCAGGGGCAATAAAAGCGCACGCGGAAGCCTTTGGGAAGGAGAGAGACAGCAAGCTATTAGGGTCGGAGAGAGAGAGAACCCGTCACGCAACGCCCCCACGTCAGATGCGGCACACCACAGAAGCTTGAACAAAAGGAGCTTTGAAACCACCGGATCATCTCGCGGTGGATCATCTCGGGTTGGATCATCTCGCGAGATCACGGCGAGGTCACGTCTTTTCGAAGCTGTTCCATGCGCTCACGCTTTCGAAGCTAAGTGATCTTTCTCAATTGTGTTTTTGTCGAGACTGTATCTATCTTTCGGTGTATGTACCTATAGCGTATCATTTGGAAAATTTTCGGTGCTAATTTTTCGTACATGTATACACAATCGTCGGTTAATGCGTATCGAGTATTCTGCGGCCTAGTACTCGTAGGCTTAGGCTACCGTACCGTCTCCGATCTTGTGGTTTTGTTTTTCTCTCAGCGATTCGTCGAATGCGCTGCAATTATTTTCGTTCTCTGTTCGTCCCAGTCGTTCACCCCATACCTCCTTGTTTAATATCTCTACTCAAAAAAAAAAAAAACCCCCCAAAAATATTTCCTTCCCAGGTCTTATTCGTTTATTTGTTGTTCTTATTTGTTCGTTCGTTCTTCGTTCGCGAACACGGGATCACGTGGTTAGAAATGTATAATCTCTCCCCTGAACAACTATTTTCTCTCATATATTATAACACCCTTTTCTTCTTTTCCTACAAAAGGATGCTTTCGTCTTGCTCACCAAATCTATTCATTCCAAAAAATATATATAATACCATCTCTTACAGTTCCTCCTTTCTACATTCCCTAAACTATCCAGAACTCCACCCCTCCTTCAGTGTCCTCAAACGTATTTTTGACTCGAAGGTCTCAAACTCATTTTGCAAAAAATGTTCGTTTCCCATGAATCGTACACTTTTCAAAATCCAATCTCACCCCTCCCCTCCAAATCCTCCCCATCACCCATCCCTTTCAAATCTCCCCCCTTGCCCCTTCCCTCCCCTCCCTCCTAAACTCCTCCCACACCCCTCCCCTCCGAGACTCTCCCTCGCTCCTCCCCTCCTAGACTCCCCTCTCACCCCTCCTCCTTAAAGCATCCTCCCCGCTTCTTCCCCCTTCCAACTTTCACCTTCATCTCCCTCAACCTTCTGCCTCACTCTTCCCCCTCCTCAAATAACACCTCACTGTGCCTCACCCAATCACCATCAAACCTCTTGTCCACCCCATCCTTCCCTTTCTCCGAGCTATTCTGTAATCTCTGACACACCTTCAACAGCTCTCCCTACCTCTTCCACCTCTTCCACATCTTACCCTCCCCCTCCTCCCCCCTGTTCTGTATAATATATAGGGGAGGTATAATATATAGGGGATATATATATATATATATATATATATATATATATATATATATATATATATATATATATATATATATATATTATTTTTTTCGGGTCAGCGGCGCCGAAATTCGGGTCAGATTTTCCCACGATCAAGCATATATATACATATTGTTGCGGTTTTGCAAAGCCTGTTCCCTTACAAAGGGGAGATTAAGCCCTTTTTTCTCCTTCGGTCTTTGAACCGCGAGACTGATTCGCCACTTCCGGGCAGACGTGGAAAAGGGTATCGGGTCGACTCCACATGTACCTTGAGTACCCACACCGCAGCGGCAGTGGGGATCGAGTCTCGCACGGACCACGCTTAATGGAGTACACCCGAGCGGATGGCGTACCACGTGACCCATGCTGTTACCTTGCTATTGAACCCGATCAGAGCGATCTAATTCGTACCATGCTAAGCCAATGATGGAAGGGACGAAACGGTCGCATCAAAGGAATAACACGATTTAATTATTATTTACACAATGTACAATGATTCGGTAGAAAAGAGAGACACAGGGCAGTCTTAAGCAGTCTTAACTTATTTTTACCAGACAATGGGCCCACTCACACACAGGGAGATGAAGGAAAAGGAGTTCGCGCACCTGCTTCAGTCGCTCCAGGAAGAGCTCACCCAGAGTGGCCCTCTGGCGGTCACCGCACGTATCCCGGCGAAGGCAGGCAGGCAGGCGGGAAAATCCTCGCGGAGCGTATCTCGGCAAAGGCAGGCAGAAGGTAATATGTGCGTCTTTGCCGGCACGGCTGTCTTTCACAGCGCGATTAATACAACTGAGCGCTCCGGTCTCACAACTCGTAACTCACACAGCGCAACTCGTCTGTACTCCTCGGGGATCTGACTCCAGCTCAACTGAGAACTCAACTGAGGTGGGGGCTCTGGGCACAGGGTTATATCGCCACGCCCTAGCCCGCCTCGAATGTTCCAAACCCCGCCTCTTGCGCCAGTGGTAAGCCACTCCCCTCGAGCCATGATTGGCAGCTCGTTCTTACCGGCCACTCCCACTCCTCCTGTCCCGCCTTCATTCGGCCTTGGTCGACATGTTCAGGCCTGCCTCGTGGTATTTCGCACCAAAACCAAAAGCATCGAGGCATCGTAAGGGGACCTAATTTTCACTATCCTACTCAACGCAAAACTAACACAGGAAAGGTCTACGCTTACATTTACGAAGAAATAACTGAGCTTAAACGAGGCAACATGTTGTGGTGTAACTAAACTAGGAGGGGAAATTAACCTTTATTATAAAAACACAAAACCGCAATACCACACCCCTCTCTCGTCAGACTCGTCCCCGAGTCAAAACCACAATGGAACAATCTGTTAGAGAATGACATGCAATATTAACTTTTACTTTTACATGTGACATATAGGTGTGGTTCCCCCTAACATTTACTCTAACCCGTGTGTGCGACAGTTTTAAAACACTAGATATGTCCCTCCTATTGCGTTGAGTAGCTACATATCAGATTCACGCCCACAAATAACCGAGTATTTCCGGAATTTTTCAAACTAAACACATAGCCGGTGGGCAGCATTCTTTTATTTACAAGCACATAAACTTAACCTTATTTACAATTTTATGACCCAGGACCTGTCCTTTTTGGAAGAGAAGATTGGAGGGGAGGGAAAACACAACAAAAACACACACTCAAAATCATGACACTTACTGCTTGCTTCTTGCATCTTGCTTCTTACTTCTTCTGTGTGCATCTATCAAACCGGCTAGCCCCAGGCCCGGAATACAGGCCATTTTTAATCTTCAGTGCTATCTAACCTTACACATCTTCTCATGCCTAGCACACCATAAGAAAATGCACAAAAATGCTTTTATTTCATTTCTTTTCTTCTTTGCCAGGCAGGGCCACTCCCATGTGGTCAAGACTGCGTGGCATTAATGCCACTCAACAAGTGGTCCGAAGATGCAAGACGGTTTTGCAGCAAGGTGCTGCACAGCAGAGGTGTAAGGCCACAAGGCACTGTGGTCCATAAGTGCAACAAGGTGCAGCGAAGGGTTTGGCAGCAAAGTGCTGCACAGATGCAACAAGGGTGCAGCAAAAGGAAACGACAGTGAGTGCTGCACAGTTCGGCTGCACAGATGTAGCAAGGTGCAGCAGGGATGCTGCTCAGGTCGATGGTGCTGCACAGTTCCATCTCCAAAATGGTCCTGGGGTGGGGGCAGAGACAAGGCACAACAAGCAAAGCAGAAAAAGATGCAATGGCACATAGAAAACAAGGTAATGCAGTGCGAGGTATGCGGAAGAGCGAGCAGACAAGGCTCGTCCCTAGCCGTCCGTACCCCCCACCGTAGGCTTCACTACCCTAGCCCTCCTTGTATTTACAATCCGTCTCTACATCTTGTCTCCCATATCCCCCTCTAATTCCGAATCCGTCTCCCAATCCCTCCCAGGAAGGAAGGAATGGAACAAACACAATGTCACATTACGTCCTGATGCGTCTCACTTACTCAAACAGTTTACAGAGCCCTGGTGTGGAGCTTCGTCCTCCTTGGTGAATGGCTGTGGATGGTGCGAAGGGATTTCTCATCCCAACTACACTACTGACATTTACTTTTTAAACTACCCGGGGTTGTACCCTGCCAATCGGCCTCGTTAAACTATGTGGTTCTAAGAACCCGAATTCCCATTGCCCACACTGCGGTGCCCTTGAAATTTGGGTCTCTCTCCCACAATTTTTCACTCTGTGCCCTTGCACAATTTTGGGGCTGGGACGTGTGGCCCTACCAGCAGGTCTACCTACCTGCGCACGTCCGCCACTGAAGTCGCCACCCGAGCTTACCTGCTCCTGCGACTACCTAACTGGGGAAGGCCCCTCCTGGCACTTTACCCCCTGATGCCCACCTTGGCATTGGGCAACCCGGGTCCTCTCCGGGGATCCTCGGGCCCCACTCAACACTACAACTAACCGGCTCCCAGAGCCTACCTGTGGCCTCACCTGGCCGACAAACTACCAGTGGCGGAGTGCCCCAATAACCATATGCACCATTTAAGCCACACGCCCAGCCATTCACTGACTCATGCACCAAACAAAACACTTCGTTTCCACTACCTGCACCACATGTGTCAATATCCAAACAATTTACCTAAGCCCTCCACCTGGCTTTACACTACCCAAACCCGGCTTTCGTGAATGGGTTCACCTGCCCCCATTCATTTCTTCGCACCATGCTTTGCACACCTTTTATTCCACACCAAGCATTCCACACCACTTATCTCGCACACCATTTATCTCGCACACCACTTATTTCTCACACCACTACTTTCACACACCAAATATCTGGCACACCTTTTGTGCTCACACACCTTCAACACAATTCCATTTATCTCAACACACAATTCTGTTTATTCTCAACATACACACAGCATCATCTATCTGACTACTTCGCCAAAAACTTGTGCTTCCCCGTCGTCCCTTTACACGATGCACACGCTGTTTCATTATCAACCACCTAAGCTGTCTATGTCCCCACTACAGTACAGTGTCACTACTTAAATCTTTGTCTCTAAGGTCTTCTAGATCCCTAACATTTATCCTAGCCCTCCTTCGGCGAGCTTCGGTGCCACATGGAGGTAACCATTGCTGGCACCCCCATGTGCCTATCACTGCCATCCCCCTAAACGAATGCTCATGGGCCCTGTGTGAGGAATGGTTACACCACCATTCCCCCACGTGGGGTACCATTCCCCAACACTACTCCCCCCAGTCCTCTGAACTATGAGCCCCCGTCATTGGAGGTACTGGGTCCTGCCTCGGCCTCTAAGGCCAAGGCGATCCATGAGGGCGCCTGTTCGCCTGTGTAGGGTCTCACTCGGTCGGCATGGACTATCCGAGGGAGGGCTCGTGGTCCCATCTTGATCTTAATGACCACGTCACAAATTTGCGCCAGGACGACTGCGGGCCTTTCCAAGGCGAGGTGAATTTGGGGCACCTGCCCTTCCGCCTCCGGGGATTGAAGAACCAAATCTTCATCCCTGAAGAATACTGACTCCCCTGGCTCCGGTGGTCGTACCTGCGCTTCATCTTGGCACAGCTGGCGGCGTGCGAAGGCATGGACCCTCTCCATACCTTCCTCCAGGTGATGTGCATAGCCCTCCCCCGGCGGTCTATCAGGGGTTTCTGGCACGGGGCCGTATAGCAGGTCGGCGGGAGCCCGCAACTCCCACCCATACAAAAGCAGCGCTGGACTACATGCGGTGGCCCCGTGCTGGCTGGTTCGGTAGGCCATTAACAAATACGGGAGAGGTTCGTCCCAGTCGTCCTGACGGGTGGTGGTAAGTAGTGCCAATTGTTGAATCAGGGTTCGGTTGAACCTCTCCACCATCCCATCAGATTGAGGTCTTAAGGGCATTGTTCTAGTTTTCCTTATTGACAGGAGCCTGCACACATCTTTTAACAATTGGCTTTCAAAATTTCGATCCTGGTCGGTGTGCAGCTCCTCCAGAATCCCATGCCGACATACAAATCCTTCCACGAAGGCCTGTGCTACCACCCCGGCTTCTTGGTTGGGGAGGGCATAGGCCTCCTGCCACTTATTGGTGAAATTTCACCTTATTGGTGAAATAGTCCATAACTACTAGGATGTACTTATTACCTTGGTGGGTGCGGGGTAGTGGTCCTAATATGTCCATAGCCACCCACTCAAGGGGGGCCCCCACCTGGTGTAATTGAAGGGGGGCCCTCATCCTCCGTGCTGGTCCCTTTTTAGCAGTACAGGCGTCGCATCTCCGACACCAGTCCTGTATATCGCGCCCCATATTCACCCAATAGAACCTCCGGCGGACCCGAGATGTGGTCTTTGTTCTGCCCAAATGGCCGCCGGAGCGGGTACCATGCACCTGCTGTAAAATGCTGGTCTTAAATTGCTCTGGGACTATCACCAGCCAGGAAGTTCTCTCAGGGGGAATCTCTACCCACTTGCGGTACAAGATGTTGTTCTTCAATTCCAGGGTTTGCCATTGAGCCCAATATGCCTTTGTTGGCGCCCCGAGGGGGGTGACCTCTTCCCCACTAGGTCTTCTCCCTAATCGAACCCATTCGTGCACCGGTCCCAGTACGGGATCCTCCCGCTGGGACGTGCTCCAAGCCAAAGTTCCAAATTCCTCATCGGCGGTTAGTGGCAAGATTGGCCCTCTGATCCGGGTTGCACGGACTACGAGGGTAGGGGTGGAGTCTGCCAATTGTTCCCTGTCCTCGTGTCTCACACAAAATTTACAATTGTCCCCCAAACAGGGACGTCGAGAGAGTGCGTCGGCATTCCCATGGGCCCTTCCGGCCCTATGGGTCACATTAAAATCGTATTGCTGCAACTTTTCCAACCACCTTGCAATTTGGCCCTCCGGCTCCTTGAACCGGAGGAGCCATTGCAGGGAGGAATGATGGTCAGTTCGAACCAAAAATTTCCGCCCGTACAAGTACGAGTGGAAATGGCTCATGGCAGCCAGCATAGCCAATAACTCTTTACGAGTGACACAATAATTTCGCCCGGGCCTACTCATGGCCCGACTATAATACGCGATCACTCTCTCCACGCCCCCCTGTGTCTGGGACAAAACCGCGCCCAATCCCTCCTGGCTTGCATCGGTGTCCAGGGTAAATGTCCCATCACTGGTGGGGTACGCTAGAATGGGTGCGGATGTCAAACACCCCTTCAATGCTGGGAAGGCCTCATTGCACTCCCTTGTCCAATTAAACCTCGTCCCCTTCTCCGTAGGCCGGTGAAGGGGCCGGGCTATCTCCGCAAATTTTGCCACAAAATGCCTGTAATAGGAGCAGAGTCCCAAAACCCCCACACCTCTTTGATGTTACGAGGTGCGGACCACTCCTCTACTGCTTCAATTTTGCCTGGGTCTGTTTTTACCCCCTCGCGACCGATGACGTGACCTCGATAGGCCACTTCTTTAGCAAACAAAGTGCACTTACTTGGACTCAACTTTAACCCTGCCTGTCTGAGGCACCCAAACACCTGGTCCAAATTAGCTATGGCTTGGGGAAATGTTTTAGCATGTACCAGGACGTCATCCAGGTACACCAGGCATGACTGCCATGGCATGCTGCCCAGCACATGCTCCATCAATCGTTCAAAGATGGCGGGGGCGTTACACAAACCAAACGGCATCACAGTGAACTGGTACAGCCCCTTACCTGTGGAAAATGCCGTTTTCTCCTTCCCTGCCCTATCCATCTCCACCTGCCAATACCCACTCTTTAAGTCCAAGGTTGAGAACCAATTTGAGCCCGCAACGGCGTCGAGGGTATCGTCAATTCTTGGCAGGGGATACGAGTCTTTGAGTGTCACGTTGTTTAGTTGGCGATAGTCCACGCAGAACCGCGTGGTTCCATCTTTCTTTTCAACCAACACAACTGGTGACATCCAAGGACTTCCCGAGGACTCAATGATACCTGCATTGAGCATTTTTTCTACCTGCTCATCAGCTTCCTCCCTCTTGCTCCAAGGGAGCCGTCAGGCGGGCTGACGAATAGGCCGGGCCTCACCGGTGTTGATCTGATGTCTCACCAGGCCCGTACGTCCAATATCCTCGGAGGACAAGGAGAAGATGTCGAAATGAGTTTCTATTAATATGTGTAAGGCCTCCCGCTGGGTCTTCTCCAACTCTACACTACTCGGGTTTATCACCTCACAAATGGGATCGGGCCAATTCCTACTAATTCCTAGAGACTCCCTCCGGGACCGGCTTGGCTGGATGTTCTCGTCCCTCACTGCAGCGACTTCATTAACTGGGATGCAGCCGGCTATCTTCGTGCCCCGCCCTATAGTGCGTGGTTCTGTACTAACATTAATTACTCGGACGGCCACCACCGGCCCATCCATTTTTACGACTGTGCGGCCCACGACTAAACCCGGGACGGACTGTACTGCCACTGGTTCGACCAGGCCGCAGGACTCCTGCCAGGTTGGGCAAGCTAGCCATCGGGCCGGCACTATTGCCTCGACACCCGGGGGAATGGTCACGGCCTCAGAAGCCTCCAGCTCTTTCCTTTCGGCCGTGCTCACCCTGCCTAATGGCAGCTCATCTATTCCCATTTGCAGGGTCCCCCGGCACAAATCGATTTTACAACTGCTGGTAGTCAACAGGTCCAGCCCGATTAGGCATGGGTCGCACACCTCTGCCACTCACAAACTTCTATCTCCCTCTTTACCGATCCCAACTTGAGGGTTACAAAACCACGCCCTATGATGGGGGCCGTTACCCCGGTAGCCAGATGCAAACTATGATTTTCCAGACGCTGGATGTTATCCCAGCCATCTGCACTCAAATCAAGGACCACAGGGCTGATGATCGTGGCGCTAGCTCCGGTGTTCACAACGGCGTCTACCCCCACGCCGGCAATTTTGGATTGAATCGTCAAACTACCAGTGCCAATTTGGCCACATTAGATGACCTGTCGCGTCAATGAGAGCTCTTCTCCATCCCCTACTGCCGAACACGGCCCTGCATGCTCGGCACCTATTAGTTTCCCAGGCCCTGGCGGGGGAGGGGGGGGGGTTGTCTGGGGTCGGCTAGTCCGATTCGTTCAGGGCGGAGTTGATGGTCCCGGCTGCCGACACGGGATTCTGCACTCTCGCGCATAGTGACCCACCCGGTTACAATTATAGCACCTCACCTGGTAAGGTGCATGCCTCTGGAATTACAAATTGCCCCCCACTGTAGTCTCGAATTGTGGCATTTGTCAGTGGCCTACCGTGTGCCACCGCTGGAGCCGCCTGCCATGGTCCAGATCCCACTAGGCGCTGGTCCACCAGCCTTCGGACCATGTCCTCCAGGTCCGGGCCCCTTTCAGGGGTGGACCCTATCAGGGGCCCGCCACTAGCCACGGGCCCTACCTGTCTCACTGCCACTGCGTGGCGCTCGCTCCCCGGGCCAGGGGCCTCGCTGCCTCCCAACGGGCCGCAGTGTCAGCCGCCTGGCTCAGGGTCTGCGGGCACCACATGGTGAGCTGTTGCCGAAGCTCGGGGTCCGGAAAGGCCTGGATGAAATGTTCCAGTGCCAAGCTCTCTTGGGAGGTCGCGGCCATGTCCGCATGTGCTATCCCCACTGCGCGGCGAATGTCATAGACTAGCTCCCCGATGGTCTCCTGGGGCTTTCTTTTTCGCACCGCGAGCTGAGCTTTAACAAGCTCGCTCTGCTGTTCCACGCCGAAATGATTAATTAAGGCTGCTCGGAGATCTGGCAGGGTGAGAGCACCCAGTGGTGAGGCCATCAGAACCTCCGCCGCCATGCCGCACAGGCTGCCACGAGGTGTACCCCACCTTCGTCCGGGTTCCAACCGTTACCCCTACATACGTGGTCGAATTGCGCCAGGTACGCCCTCAAATCACTCTTGCCGTCATACGGCGCGAGCGGGACCTTATGACCGCCCGACGGTCGGACCCCGTGCACCGCTCCCTGCAGGGTCAACATGGGGCTGAACCGTTTGGGCCCCCATAGTACACTACCTCCTGGGGGCTTGCGTGTGTTACCCGTCCCTCTAAAAACTACCCCGGTCAGTGTCGATGCCTGGGCCGCCTCTCCGCAACCCGCTACCCACTCCATACTCGCACACCCCGGTGCACACACACCTTTCGCACACCCCATCATTGGATATCCAGGCGAACATTCTTTCTCCACACACTCCGTAACAGTCACACACCTCGCTATAGGCCTTTCACGAACGCCCGGGTCTATTCCAACCCCCAAGCTCGTCGAACCTCCCCTCACACCAAACACATTCCCGCCATTATCGCCACTCACCTCCGAGCTTCTTCCTCCACGCTTCTCCTCCAACACCTGTAAGCTTTTTATTTGGTCAGCAAGCACGTCATCATGATGTGAACACAGACCTTGCACATATTCCACCACCTCTTCCTTTATTTCATCCTTGGTCTCCCTCCGTCTCTTCTTAATTTCACTCATCCCTTCTTCTACTTCCTCCAGCTTTTGCTTCACCCCTTCTATCTCCCGGTGCGCCCCCGCAATCTCCCCTTCTAAGACTACCCTGGTCGTCTCTATATGTGTCCTAACCTCCCGTTGCCTCATCCCCAACGTCTCGACCACGTCATCTATCCTCTTCATCAGCCCCTCATGCGTCAGCCTATTGAGAAGAGTGGTCCAATGGTATGACCATGCATTGTGGCCCTTCGGGGTCAGGATGCATGTGTTTGAATGACCATGTGCTTCAGCCTTGGGGTTGAGGTGCATGTGTAATGTTATTGGGACAGCCTTGTTGACGTTGTGCCTTGGCCATGGGGTCAAGGTGCACTTCCAAGGCTGTTCAAATGTTTGACTTGAAAAAAGGCAGGCCTTAGCTTTGGCCTAAAAAAAAAAAAAAAGCCCGGTCAGTGGATCATGGGGACTCACTCCTATTGAGAGGAGTGGTCTAATGGTTTGACCATGCATTGTGGCCCTTCGGGGTCAGGATGCATGTGTTTAAATGACCATGTGCTTCAGCCTTGGGGATGAGGTGCATGTGTAATGTTATTGGGACAGCCTTGTTGACGTTGTGCCTTGGCCATGGGGTCAAGGTGCACTACCAAGGCTGTTCAAATGTTTGACTTTTTGCCTTTTTTCACGTAAAAAGGCAGGCCTTAGCTATGGCCTAAAAAAAAAAAAAGCCCGGTCAGTGGATCATGGGGACTCGCTCCTATTGAGAGGAGTGGTCTAATGGTTTGACCATGCATTGTGGCCCTTCGGGGTCAGGATGCATGTGTTTGAATGACCATGTGCTTCAGCCTTGGGGTTGAGGTGCATGTGGAATGTTATTGCGACAGCCTTGATAGACGTTGTGCCTTGGCCATGGGGTCAAGGTGCACGTCCAAGGCTGTTCAGATGTTTGATTTATTACCTTTTTTCATCGTAAAAAAGGCAGGCCTTAGCTCTGGCCTCATAAAAGCCTTGTCAGTGGACTCACTCCTATTGAGAGGAGTGGTCCAATTGTATGACCATGTGCTTCAGTCTTGGGGTTGAGGTGCATGTGTAATGTTATTGGGACAGCCTTGATAGACGTTGTGCCTTGGTCATGGGGTCAAGGTGCACGTCCAAGGCTGTTCAAATGTTTGATTTTTTTACCTTTTTTCATCGTAAAAAGGCAGGCCTTAGCTCTGGCTTCATAAGGGCCCTTCGGAGTCAGGATGCATGGGATTGTATGACCATGCATTGTGGCCCATTGCATGCCCCTTTCGGGTCAGGATGTATGTGTTTTGAAAGTTTCCAGGTAGCAAATGCTTTCAACATGGAGCAAATAATCGCCAGTGTCGTTGTTGTTATTGTTGTGTTTTTTTTTTCTCTCTCATTTTTTATTCAATCCCCATGCTTTATTTCTTTTCTTCCCCTGCGTCATTCCTCCCTCTTTCATTCATCCCTCCATTCCTTCGCTCTATCTCTTTTGTTTCACTTTTCCCTCCTCCCTTCGCATGCCTTTCTTCTCCCAATCTACCTGTATTACCTGCCCCCCCTCCCTCCCTTCCCTCCCTTCCCTCCTGCCCCCTCCCCGACCCTCCCTCCCTCCCCACCCCCTCCCCCCCCTCCCCTTAAATCCTTATTGTAGCTTCTTATTGGGTCCTGTCTTGTCCTGTCTGGGTCCTTTCTTTCTTTTTTTTCTTTTTCGCTTTTCATTCATTTTTTCTTTCTTTTGGTTGTATGATGATTTTGAAGACATGCATGTCATGATAAATGCAAAATGTTTATACAGGAAATGTTTGTTGTTCTTGTGTGATGCTTATGATTGATGATTACTACGAATTGATATCCTGATGTTTTCGATGTAAAATGGTTGCATGGGTTTAGGGAACAGCTTAAGCCCAATAGGATCAATTGTGCATTACAAGCAATAGAGTTAAATAGAGTTTCAAAATTTCAGCATGATTGGATCAAAATTGGCAATATTATGAATTGATTGTCTTTCGTTGGTGGAACATTTCAGGAGTTTTGCAAAATTTTAATTGCCAAGAGGTTTGGGTACCATTCAAATTGAGACATTTTTTCCCAATGAACTGTTTCATATCTGTCTGATCAATTTTGGCTGACTGTCTCACGAATGAAGGATGAGTTGCCTTCAGTGGTTGCAAAAGTCGAATTTTGTGATGTAATGGCCAGGCAAAATTGAAAGATATGTCAGATATGACCCTAGGACAGAACAGTGATTCGTCAATTAACATGAGGTATAGGTCAGAGGTGACGACCAATGATCATAGATCTCAGTCAACAGATAAAGCTATTCTGACAACATTGGGGAAAGGGCTTATGCATGGAGTCATCTAAATTATTAATTTGATTTATTGATGAATATTGGTAGAGAAGCTGATGGAAAACGTGAAAGATGAGGAAGTTGTTGTGGTAGGAGGAGACCTAAATGGATATGTGGGAAGGAGTATGGATGGTTTTGACGGAGTTCATGGGGGTTACGGATATGGTGTGAGAAATGGAGAAGGTGAAAGGATTTTGGAGTTTGCTGATGGAGCTGATTTGTTGATTTGTAATACTCAGTTCCAGAAAGAGGATAATAAGCTTGTTACATACACGTCAGGTGGGTCGCCGACAACCGTTGACTACCTGATGGTGCGTAGGCGAGATAGGGGGCACCTCCGAGACACAAAGGTGATCCCGGGGGAGGAGGCTGTTTCACAGCACCACTTGGTTGTCTGCGACGTAAGGGTGAAAGGTGCGAGGAGAGCTCGGCGGGTGAAGTACCAACCGAGAATGAAGGTGTGGAGGTTGAAAGAGGTGACAGTAAGGGAGGCATTAAAAGAGAGGCTGAGTAGGGTCGAGGATGATGTGGTTAAGCTTGAAAGTGGTTGGATGTCAATGAAAGCTAGTCTGTTGGGAGCCGTTGGTGAGGTATGTGGATGGACAAAAGGACCACCGAGGCACTCGGAAACATGGTGGTGGGATGATGAAGTTGGAAAGAGGATTGACGAGAAGAGGAAGAAGTTCAAGGAGTGGCAGAAGGCGAAGGGTACGGGAGCAGAAACAGCAGAGCTTGAAAGTTATAAGGCAGCCAGGAAGGCTG
Organism: Myxine glutinosa; assembly: GCF_964187855.1. Taxonomy (NCBI): domain Eukaryota; kingdom Metazoa; phylum Chordata; class Myxini; order Myxiniformes; family Myxinidae; genus Myxine; species Myxine glutinosa. The sequence goes on from NC_136261.1 coordinate 178,337,342, forward strand.
CAAAGAAAGAGGTAGCAAAGGCGCAGGAGGCATGTAGGAAAATGTTCGGAGAACGCTTGGATTCGGAAGAGGGTCAGAAAGCAGTATTCAGGATTGCAAAGCAGATAGCGAAAGAGAGGTGTGATGTGATGGGGGTGAGCTGCTTGAAGGATGAAGTGGGACAAATCGTTGTCGACCCAGATGGAATTAAAGGAAGAATGGGATGGCAACATAGAGAGTAACCCAGTTTTAGGACCGGCAGAGAAGATAACTGAGAAGGAAGTTGAGGAAGCGATAAAAGCAATGAAGGGTAGAAAAGCGGGAGGGCCGACGGGAGTTGTGGGAGATATGTTGAAGGCAGCAGGAAGTTGGGGTGTGAAGAGAATGACAGAGATCTGTAATCTGGTGGTGAAAGAAGGCCGCATTCCAGTGGATTGGGAAATGAGTACCCTCATCCCTCTATACAAGGGGAAAGGTGACCCTCTGGAGTGTGGCTCGTACCGAGCGATAAAGTTATTGGAGCATGGAATGAAGGTATTGGAAAGGGTGTTGGAGAGGAGGATAAGGAAGAAAGTGAAGATCGACGAAATGCAGTTTGGATTTATGCCAGGAAGAGGAACGACAGACGCACTTTTCATTGTGAGGCAGTTGCAGGAGAAGTACATGGAGAAGAGGAAGAAGTTGTTTCTTGGGTTTGTTGATCTGGAGAAAGCATTTGATCGGGTTCCACGCAAAGTATTGACATGGGCATTGAGGAAGTTAGGAGTGGAGGAATGGTTGATCAGAGTAGTGATGGCAATGTACAAAAGAGCGCGCACAGCTGTAAGGACGAAGGACGGGAACAGTGGTGAGTTTGAGGTGAAGGTGGGAGTGCATCAGGGGTTCGGTACTAAGTCCACTACTATTTGTAGCTGTGATGGAGGTGCTGGCTCAGAACGTAAAGGAGGGTTTACCGTGGGAGTTGTTGTATGCAGATGATCTGGTGTTGATTGCGGAAAGTCTGGATGGACTGAAGGAAAAGATGAACACGTGGAAGGAATGTATGGAGACAAAAGGTCTGAAGGTGAATATCGGAAAGACGAAGGTGATGGCAAGTGGTAAAGCATGTGGTGAGGTGGAAAGAACTGGGAAGTGGCCCTGTGCTGTGTGTAGGAAGGGTGTCGGAGTGAACCCCATTCAGTGTACAATGTGCGCTGTGTGGGTTCATCAAAAATGTAGTGGTCTGAGAGGGTCATTAACCAGTGTGGCAGCTACATTCAAATGTAAGGTGTGCACAGAGAGAGCTGCAGATGGAGGAAATGTTGAGTTGGATCTTGGAGACGGCGTGAAGATGGAAGGTGTGAAAACATTTTGCTACCTCGGAGACATGCTGAATGGAGAAGGTGGATCAGACTCGGCAACGGTTGCTCGAGTGAGATGTGCATGGAAGAAGTTTCGGGAATTGAGTGGCGTGCTGATGATGAGGGGAGTGTCGTTGAAGCTGAAGGGAAAGGTGTATGCTGCATGTGTGAGAAGTGTTATGATTTATGGGAGCGAGACATGGGTAATGAACGTAGAGCAGCAACGAAGTTTGGAAAGGGTGGAAATGCGAATGGTTCGACGGATGTGCGGAGTATCGTTGAGAGAGAGGAAGACAAATGATGAATTGCGAAAGATGATGGGATTAGAGCCTGTGATTGATGCTGTGAAGAGGAACAGGTTGAGATGGTTTGGTCATGTGTTGAGGAAGGATGAAAGTGACTGGTTGAGAAGAGTGATGGAAATGAATGTAGAAGGAAGTAGAAGACGGGGAAGACCGAGAAAGACCTGGCTAAAGATGGAGGAAGAAGAAATGCGGGCAAGGGGGTTAACAAGGAGAGATGCAGAAAATAGGGCAAAATGGAGAAGATTGTCATGGGGACCGCAAGGCTAACCCCCGCTCTAGCAGGGAAAATGGCCTTTAAAATGCATGTTGTTTGTTGATGAATATTGATAAATTGATTGATTGATGTGTAAGTGAGTTCTCAAGAAAGAAGCTTTGATATATTTGTGAGACATCAATGTGAAGAAAACCTTGGAAAATGAGCAAGGTGGTAAGTTGGGAAAAGGGAAAGAGTCTATATATAGATATATTATACATGTGGTTACTATTCTGTGTGATTCCCCCTCAACAGAACGGGATACCTGCTGACTGACCCATTTGATACTGACCCATTTGGCTCATCTGCAATACCGATCTGTGAGATTGGGTTGTGGAAAAGCCACAGGTGAGAGAGACTCTCTGGAAATCACATGCAATCACCGATTGAAAAGGTGGAGAGATCCTTCCTGGAAGTACGAGTGGAGCTTATAGGAATAAGCTAGGCAACAACGCATCCAACGCTACTCTGTATAAGGTGGAACAAACCTCAATAGATTTTATTTACAGTACACATCGTGGATAGCGTATACAAGTGTATTCCAAAGTGCAGATCCTAGTAGTTTGCCTGGTACATTGAGTGAATACTGAGTGTTATTCACACAGGCAGAATGGGGAATGGGGCCTGTCAAGGTACAAATGTTGAACCAGATATTCCACGGAAAGGTACTTGTACATATTATATGTACGACCGTTATGGTGTAGAGGCCATTAGGGAGGTTGAGAATTGGTATTTGTGGACAAAGGGACATGCCAAGGAGTTTCCAAGAGATGGTACATTTGAGCGAAGTCGATTGGAGAGATTAGGACAAGAATTGTAAGCCAGGAAGAGACAGAACCTAACGGTAGACTGGCTGGCATTCTATTATTGGGATGTTGAATCCAGGAAATGGGAACAGCAAGAAAGAATAATGGACCTAGAACTTAAACTAAAAAGGATGCAGGATACATTGAAGGAGATAAATGCACAACTGCCCTCGAATGTAGGAATAAAAGTGACAGTTGTCCCATCTGATTCCCATTTGTCTCCCCAAAAAGAACAGTACAGAGAATTTTCTTGTGATCCGAGGGAAAATCAGAGATCTCATGACAAGGCCAGGTGTTTTAATTGTGGAAATATGGGACACTGGAAACGTTGTTGTCCATATTCAAATAGGAAGACTAGTTCATAGGGAAAAAACAAGATCAAGGGTACCAGTGCTTACCGGTACCTCATATAACGATTAGGCCTTCATTGCTGCAGATCCCAAATGACGACTGGCCTCAACAGATTAGATCACTAGACCAACATGAGTAACTGTCGATGCTTCTTGTGTCTGAAAAGTTTTCGGAGCAAGAATGATTCATTTTTTGCTTATTAGCAAAATAATAATAAATTGATCAAATGCCGAAATTGGATACTTTTTGGAACATAGAATTAAAAGATCCAGGATTAGAGTTCATTCTGGAAGCCTCATATTTGCCAAATGTAAATGTGGCTTTAGGGAGCATTTTGGGCAAAACAATTTTTGAATTTACAAAGTTTGGAACAATTGCTTTGCAAATTTTTTTTGGGAACCAAGTGACAAGCGTCACATGATCATCAGGTGGGAATGTCGGACTATTGTTTTGCATGATTGATAGGTCAGTGGTCGACTGACATGTAAATGGGTGTGTTGTCAAATTTGGATAAGTTAATGTGGGAACCAGAAGGGTAATTTCAATGTGACATTATAGGGGTTTTCTAAGAATAAAAATTTTTTTTGTCTGTTTGTGTATCTGCGTTTCTAAAATTAAGGGACAAATTTTATAAAATTGAAATAAAATTGACACCCATCTTGATCTGCAAATAATGGTTCCAACGCAAACAAATATACATAATGCATGAGTTTGTGTATTTTTTGTGTGTCAATGTTTGTTTTTTTTTGTTTTTTTGTGTCAATCTTAAAAGATTGTTGAAACCGACAGTGTGCCTGTCTGGAAATAGATCGTTTCATGTGGATGGGATCGAATATCCAGAGAATCTGTAAAATAAAATAAAAACAAAATTTGATTATGAAAATTATCTCTTTTGTCAAGGCAGATGGAATATAACGATTTGATGTGCTGAGTTATAAGCAGCCATTAATTAATAGTAAAGAAATTGTGAGTAATCTTGGGATTCCATTTTTGATAGAATTTATATGAGAATAAAAGCTATTTATGGATATGAGCTTCATGAAAAATGTGAGAGTACAAAATTAGCTAAATTTGTAAGGGATCTTACATGGATTTATCAGTATACTCTGCTCACGGATTTTTGATATATGTATAAACTTGAACTTTATCCGCATATAAATTGTGCTGTATGTAGGGATGTGTATTAGGCGTAGATGATATGGAAAATAGTAAAGAAAAGCTTGCTGAATTGAACTATTGTGGGTTTTTAAAACAGAATGCATTGTGAATCCTAAACCAAGGGGCAGACATGAACGCGCTGTTATGTCGTTTAAACTCAGAACGCGATGTTACGTGTACGTGCAACATATTTTGATAATCTGGAACACCTATATTGGCATACTGGTGTCAGTAGTACTCACTAGTTGCATAGAAATAGATGAGAAACAGTTATGGGGGCGTAAAAACGTACTTGGATATTTTCTACAACATAAAAAAGTAGGGGTTTCAATAAGTGGTGGTTGTACACATGGGATTCATCAAATTAAGCTTTGGAGTTTTAAACGAAGTCACTGGTTAACAGAAGGAGAATGGATAGTAAACAATTCTTAGATGCGAGGTAAATTAAGTGGGATATTACGAAGACTCATAAGAGCTATTATTCTTCCTGGCCGCAGTTGAAAGACAGATCCAAAATAATGAATCTATAAATTAATGTGATAGGGATAATATCCTCAATTTGTATTAATTATTTAATTGTGGGTAAAGGAAATTAATTTATCGTAGTGGATTGTTAACAGCAGCCTGAAATGTCCTGAGAGTGTGCATCCATATAATTAGAAATCCCAGATTTAAAAAAATTTGGTAGAGGTCTGATGTGGAAGAATACTTGCTTGGTGGATAAAAACGGTACTGCATGTTGGCAGCCACTTTTGCGGCCATTTAGGCCACACAAATTGGGAGAAACTGTAATTGAATATGTAATTTACAGATGAGTATTTGGGAAGTAAAAAGGGAATTTATTGCGATGGGAGACATTTTTCGAATGTTTATTAAAGTGTTGCAATATGACTGTTGGTAAGGAAAATTATTGGATGAAAATTAGATCTGTTTATAAAATGAATTTGTTGACCCTTTGAAGTTAATTCTTCGAATTGTTGTTTCACTAGCATTTTGAGTTCAAATTGGAAATAGTTTGGTAGAGCCTTGGTTAAAACCTTTGGTTGCAGTGTTTTGGAACAAATTGATAAACCATAGGATGTTGATGAGAACAGAAACAAATATGGACCCAAAATAGAAAGACTTTTTATGATGACATGAATGTGGAGCTAAAAAAGATTGAATTAAGTAATGTTGTAAATGAGTACAGTAGAGTTAAGATAATGGCAGAAAGAAAATGTTATGAATTGTGTCAGTTTTACAAGATCAGTGAACTCTTATCACCATGAGTTACACACTGTTGAATAGAAAAGAAAAAAAAAAGTAGGGAGGACTATGATAATAATACATTATGCATAGTTTGTTTGTTAGCATAATTTGTTGGGAATTAGATATTCCTGTTTGTGATTTTAATCATATACACTCATTATTAATGCATTTATTTTCTTTGAGTAGTGTTAAAATAACTGCATGAGTTTAATTTTTCAAACTATATTAATCTGAAAGCAATTTTAAAATGCTATTCTTAGTTTAACAAGTACAAAAAGTTTTAATTAAAACAAAAGCCGCGTCGATGTTACACAATGCCTAGATGCAGCTGTGCCTATAACGTCGATGTTATAGGCACAGGACATTCCTATTGATTCGATTACTTGATGTTATTTTTGTGCAAAGTGAAAATATATCTCGGCAATTTCCCGTGTGTGGCGACGAATTTTTAATATATCTCGGCATTTTCCCGTCTGTTATTTCAGGCAGTGTATGACTGACCATGCCGCGATTTTAAAAAATAGATATCTCGGCAATTTCCCGTGTGTGGCGACACGTGAACGAAGCTATGCTCCTCTCTCCACATTATTGTGACGACGTATAAATTAAATATTTCATCGTGACGATTGTCATCAAATGGACGAATTTTAAATATATCTCGGCATTTTCCCATCTGTTATTTCAGGCGGTGTATGACTGACCATGCCGCGATTTAAAAAATATATATCTCGGCAATTTCCCGTAAGTGGCGACACGTGAACGAAGCTATGCTCCTCTCTCCACATTATTGTAACGACGTATAAATTAAATATTTCATCGTGACGATTGTCATCAAATGGACGAATTTTTAATATATCTCGGCATTTTCCCATCTGTTATTTCAGGCGGTGTCGACTGACCATGCCGCGATTTAAAAAATATATATCTCAGCAATTTCCCGTAAGTGGCGACACGTGAACGAAGCTATGCTCCTCTCTCCACATTATTGTGACGACGTATAAATTAAATATTTCATCGTGACGATTGTCATCAAATGGACGAATTTTAAATATATCTCGGCATTTTCCCGTCTGTTATTTCGGGCGGTGTATGACTGACCATGCCGCGATTTAAAAAAAATATATCTCAATGGACTTGAAGTTACAGGCCTTTGAGAATTCATTTCGTTCTATAAAGGGAAACTTTCATCAGATTTTCTTCCCGTTTTTTTTCAACCGAGTCTAAAACTATGTTAGCGACTGTGAAAAATGAAATGATATTTCGAATTTGATTTGAAATAAAACTGTGTGAGAGAGGAAGACACCACGGGCCTACAAAACAGGCCTCAAAGCTATGCGAGTTAATAAAATGGTGGATATTTGTTTATATGAAGCCTCTCCCAAAATGGGTGGTGCTATGGTTCCCAGAATGGGTGGAGCTTTGAGGTTTTGTCTTCTCTGCAAGAACAACAAGAAGAAGAAGAACAAGAAGAGGAAGAAGAAGAACAGGGTGCACTCTATGAGCAGCGTCTGCGACGCGGCTAAAAAAAACAAAAAAAACCTGATTTGAATATTATTTGTGAAGCATACAAATGAATATAACTTTTTTGAATGTTTTAAGGAAAACAACAAATTGTTGAATGTGAAACTGTTATAAGAAATACATGATTAGTTAAAATATGGTGATTTCATGTTAAGATGTACCCTATCTGATTCAGTGTGTGTGGAGAGCAGATTTAGATGTGGCTGAGTAAAGGATAAAACCAGATCACATCTCAAATGGAGTGATAACGGAATTGGGAAGAAGTTCGAGAAAGAAAATTTGTGGGAAAAAATGAAGTTAATCTTGGCATACACCCTCCTTCTCAAAGAACGATGAAGACATTCTCCTTTGTAAAATTGGAGACGGATGCTTACGTTCACCAAGGAAAATTTATGTGACCATGTGCCTGGATCACACTGCAACATATGGAAGAAAGGCGATCACTTACTTTTGTTCGAATGCCTCGAACATTCATCACGTCAGCAATTGCGGGACGACGACATCTTGTCTGCGACTTCTACTGGATGCGGTGACGTGTGTCATTACTCCGCCAACATCCGGGGAACCAGCGTGGAGCTGCAAGTGGACGGCTGTGCTTTCCTCCACAACAGCTGTGCACGGTTCTCCTGGTTTCTCCTGGTATTGACCATGGACAACTTGAACACCATGTTCCTAACATCATTGTGGATCCATCTGGCATCTCTGTTCCACATCTTTCTGGTCAACCAACATCACATCAATACTTGCTGCCCACTCATGATGAGTGAGGAGGCAAGTCGACTACAACTGGATGAAGGCCTTGTTCAAATCTACTATGGCTCACAGCAAGAGTGGCAAGGATGCTACATGCAGAGCAGGGTCAGTCTATGACTCCGCTCAGCTATCACAACAGCGGAACCCTACATGAAATAGTGTCGGTGCTATGAAGACATCAGAAGAAAATGTTTCATACTTGAATTTCAAACACAAGTGTTCAGCCTCTTCTTTTCAAACGCAAAGTCAACATTTGTTTTGAAGCAAAACGTATTGCCAAATGTTGCAGATGTTTTATTGTTTTTAAAATGATGAATTGAAATTGTTGTGTTTTGGTAACGGTGAAGTTTTGTTTGCAGAGATATTTGTGATGCAAATGAAATGAACTGCATTATCAATATGGAAAGAGTCAACGAACAAAGAAATGTTTTGTGATCAGATTCTTCCAGGATGACGGTGTATGCTTTATGTATGAAAATTGGATTACTAAATTTGTGGTTTGAATATTTAATAGGTAGTTGTTTAAATTAATTGTTTAATTTAACAAAATTTAAAAAATGAGGGATTATGGAAGAATTGTAAAGGATATGGAAAGACAAGTTTTGGCCCATTGTTAAATTAGTATTTACAAACCAGAATGTGCTTTCAAGGCTCGGCAGCGTGAGCAAGGCCTTGGGAGTGGAACCGAAGCGATAAGGGGACATCTGTAAATAGTTTTCTGCCCTTAAGTGGAGAGCCCCAGCGCTGAGTGTTGACTCAAGCCCAGGGTGAGTGCATTAATCAAGTAGTGAGATTGTGCAGGTCAGACATATAGGGGATAAGACCATGGTTTCTCCTCCTTTGCCTGCGATAGTATCTTATGTAAAGCTTTCAGTGACTGTAGAATAGAAACCAGATGGGCTTTTGGTGCCAAGAAGACGGAGTCGACTAAGTTCTGTGTTGATCTCTAAATTTCAATCTCACGACATCAAAGTAACAGAGGTCTACTTAAGGAGAATGCTCCGAGAGAAGAGGAAACAGGACGAGAGAGGCGAGAAGAGAAGGAAGAAGTCTTCAACCAAGCGACGCGTCATATCTTGGTTATATTTTGTGTAACAAGTTCTCTCTAAAGTTGGAATAAACCTTGGCTTGAATAGACGAGTCTGAGTTCCTTGAGTCTGAGACTCATCTTAAGAAATTTCTTTTAGGGTTCAGTTAAAAGTTCCCTAACAGTATCCATGGAAATCTCCATGCATGGCTGGTGGACTTCCTCTCTAGTCGTAGTCAACGTGTGGCCCTGAATGGGGTTCTCTGATCTCTTCCTGTTCAGGCTGGAGTTCCCCAAGGCAGTGTTCTGGGCCCTGAGCTTTTTCTGGTCTTCATCAATCATCTCTCTGACTCTCTTGAAAATCCTCTCTATCTCTTTGATGACTCTACTCTCTGTCGCTCCATTCCTCATCCCTCAGATCGGCAGTCTGCAGCCTCCTCGCTCTCTGCAGACCTGGACAAAATCACAGACTGGGCAAACAAGTGGAACATGTCTTTCAATCCTGACAAATCTCACACTCTTACGATGTCTCTCCGAAAAGACCGACTGGACAACCCTCCCATCCACTTTCTGAATAATCCTCTCAAAGAAGTTCTGTCACTCAAGCTTTTGGGTCTCACTATCTGCCATGATCTTTCCTGGGAAAACCACATTTCAAATCTGGCCTCCAAAGCCAGTCGCCGACTGGGCATCCTCCGTCGTGCGAAGTCCTTCCTTGGCACATCTGAGCTCCTCCCCACATACAAGGCTTTCATCTGCAGCTCAATGGAATACTGCTCTCCCCTCTGGGCTGGTGCTCCTGCCTCACACCTAGCTCTTCTTCACGCTGTTGAAACCAAAGCATTCAGGATCATTAGAATCTCCCGCGATGAAGCTAACTTCAAGGGCCTTTCACTCACTCACCGCAGGCAGGTTGGTGGTCTTTCCATCTTCTACCGACTCCTCTCTGGCCTTGCCCCCCCCCCAGCTCTCTCTGGGCTCTGTCCCCCAAATATTCCTAAAGGTTGCACAAGATCTGCCTGCAACCCTCTTATGGTTAAACTGCCAAAATCAAGACTCTCTGCTCACCTTCACTCCTTCATCCCTCTTTTCTCCCGCCTCTGGAACAAACTCCCTCACTCTCTTCAATCCCACTCCACCCTCCAGGTCTTTAAAACAGCTGTTCACCACCATCTCTTATCTTCCCCCATCCAAAACCTTGATCTTTCTACCCCCGCTAATTTCACCCCAAATCCACCTTTTTGAAATACCAACTTCTGTCCTGGATGTCCTTGGTGTCCTTGTGTTTTATACTTCTCCCACCCCCCCCCCTTCCCACGCCTCCTCCCCCCAAGCCCTCTCCCTCCCACACATTTCCCTGCTCTCAAATGTTATGGTTGTGTGCTTCCCCTTCTCTCCCCATCTTGTCTTCCGCTCCCTCTTTTTATATATTTTGTTTGTCTGGTTGATTTGTTTGTGAAAGAAATGTTAGCTCTTTCATGAGCCTCGATTCAGTATACAAAAAAAAAAGTGTACGTCCCAATTATACAAACTGAAACGATATGATAAACATGGTTTATTGAAAGTTAAAACGTCCACGTGGCTCGACTTCAACTCATTGCTTTAAATAGTCTCATATTTTAAACGAATATTGACTTTTCCATGAAATGGAAAAACATTCCCTCCATGGCACTTGCACGTTTATGTGAAGATCACTTGAGTTTGCAACTTTGGACCATGAGGACTACACCTTGGAAATTTGTACCTTGGAACATATTACCTCGACGTACAAAGCATTTCCTTTTGAAATTTGCAGCCGATTTCGTCCAGATAAAGCAGAGAAACGCATTTTCAGTCCCCATGTAAAAGCTGCACACACAGAAACGATCCCTTCATGACTTCTGAAGCTGCTCTGTTTAAATCCTGTCCTATCTTAATCAGGAACATAATGCAGACCAGGCAACTCGGCCAACTCGCTGAGATTACACGTTAGACCTTGTGAGGAGGAAAAAAGACGAAAAGTTAAACTTGATTTTTGTTTTGTACTCTGGTCAAACTTTGTTATTTTGTCGACAGTGAATGTTGTGTAAGAATATTCAGCAACACAAAAATAACCAATGCACTTGGTAAAAAGTTCAGGCAAAACAGCGATCATTTATTATTTGCCAATCTGAATCACATTCATCACTCCAAGGCTTTCAGGGTCATTGGCGATAATATTTTATATTGTCTCCTCATATTTCAAACGAATGTTGACTTTTCCATGAAATGGAAAAAGGTCCCCCCCATGGCACTTTCACGTTGATGTGTAGATCATTCGAACTTGCAACTTTGCACCACGAGGAATTTCGTGCTTCGGTAAGTAAGAATATGTATCACGTCTGATGCTGCTGTGGGTTCACTTGCAATGGGTGCTTTGAATCTTGATCTGCAGAGATGGGTACCACCAGCTTCTTGTTTCTCAAAAATGCTACTTCAACATCCTCCTTCAGGTTTGAGGATATTCACCACCACATATTAAGGAAACAACCATCATTTATTTATCAGCGAGTAAATTTGCACATACCAATCACTCCCTGCTCTCAAACACCTGACCTGCACCTGAAACACCTGACCTAACACCTGAAACAGCTTCTCCTTGCTTCCCATGGTGGTTAGCATACCTCGTTCAACATCCTGTTTATTTCATCCATTGTTCTACCTGTCCGCTGTAGTTTGACACTCACCTTCAATAGTGAGACTAGTTATTCATTCTAATATAAATTTACGTCTGAAAAATATCAACCAGAGAGGACCACTATGATTCATGCTGAAAAGCTGGTCATAAAGGCCCGGGCTTTGCCAAAAGCGACACCTTGCAAACAAAGGCCGGAGACGGTTCAAAATACAAGCAGAAGAAATATTTGCCTGGTTCACGTCACTTACTTCCACAACCTCCACAAAACACATCCAGTGCTTTAAAATATATCCGCAGTGGTTTATGGACGTGCATTAATCTTAATTCAAATTTTATCACAATATCAATTTATCTAGAACCTTTATGGAGTGCAGCATGCTTCCAAGGCACAGTGCTCCTCACATGCTGAGCCAGGGCAGAAATTTGGCAAAACTCACATTGCCAATGCTAAAAGCGATGAAACATTTTTTTTTTGCAGTGCAGCCAAGCTACAAACGTTAGTGGCATGCCTCAGCCGACAACTTGTGCAGCATAAGCTTCGACCTAACGATGGTAAACTGGACTGCACGGAGGGATCTTTGTTGGAATGAGTGGCATTTTTGTGTAGTTTTCAATAGAGCAACGTGCAAGTAGCTGTGCATAGTTGACATGCTCATTGCTCCCAGGATCCACAATATCTTGTGGATGGCTAGCTCGATCTCCCAGCTCTTCTGCAAGCTCTCGATCGATGAGTCCCGTGTTGAGGGCATGATGTAGCGGTACTCGACCGATGTGGTTTGGTTCAACGAGGCCACCTGTCAAGTGCTGTGCCTCAAGGAAATGCAAGGCATCGACACGTGTCACCTTGCCACGCCGCAGTGCACCCGTCACTGACAATCGTCCACCCGACAGGAATGGATCTTCAAAACCAGTGTAAGCCTTTTGAGCTGTTGACAGATGTGCGATGGATGACCAGTTAATGAGGCCACGTTCAGCTGCTTGCTGCAGTGATAGGCGTCGCCCATTGGCCACATCGACAATGCCTCCGGTGGCAGCTTGTGCTTGCAACAACCGGTGTGCTGTATTTGACTCCAGCAGACCACGGCTATGAGCCACACGTATCGGCAAACGCTGACCTGTTCCCACATCTATTACACCAGATACAGGAAGGGTTTCCTCAACTGCTGGGGTACCATCTGGGTTTTTGGCTCCTGAGTGTCCTGATAGTTTGGTGGCCAACTCGACAATGGTAATATTACCAGCACGGTACCGATCCAAATCCGCGTGGGTGCCCAAACCTTTGTGAATGGCTTCGGCCACATTGATCCGGTTGCCTGATTTCCTATCGTGCAACATAGTACTCATTCCTTCCGGGCCTGTAATTGTTACCTCTTCCCAGTCGCATTCCTGTCCTTGCAGTTGGCAAAAAGTTTTCCAGTCAATAAGATCTTCCTGATAGGCCTGCGCTGGTGTGAGCTCTCGGCCTGTGTCTGGGTCTATCACTTTCACACGCTGCTTCATGTGAGACTGTGATTTCTCCTTGTGTTGAGCTGCAACCTTCTGCGTGGTGTTGGCCAGCTGATCCATAAACTTGCTTACCTCCTCCTCCTTCATTTTTAAAGCCTTTCCAGAGCGACCCAGAGCCTTTTGGAGCTGATCAATCTGTGACTGCAAGCCCTGTTGCTTGGACACTTGCCGGGCCACCTCATCCTCTTTCATCTTGCGAAGTCTTATCTCTTCCTCAAGCAACATAGTTATTTGGGCTATTTGCTGGTCCTCACCTGAAGACGGTGCCATTGTTAGTGCATCTCGCAGCATCTTTTTTGTTTTATTTATGTCCTCCACTGTGTTTTGCCTCATGTCGTCCAGTTTCACTTCAAGGTCCTCACATTTGTTGCAAGCTTCCATTACATCTGCATGCGTATGTGCCCTCTCAGCTGCCAATGTGCTGTCCATCATTGCAACTTGAATCTGCAACTTACCAATCTCATTTTCTGCCTCTCTTCGTTTCTGAGACTCTTCAACAAGCTCCTGCCACAATGTGTTTCGATCTTCATCTTTGAGCTGTGCTATATCCTTGCCTGGTTGTGTACCCGGCAGTAATGCTGCAGGCTGTGTCTTAGAGATAGCTCGAAGTTTATCTTCGGCCTCTTGGCCTTTGCGCTTCTCTTCCTCAAGCAGCTTCAAAAGACGTGACCCTTCCTCCTTTGCATTTCTGGAAATGGGCTGTGTGCTTGCCTTACTCCCAAGGTCTATGATATCAAGACGCAGCATTCGGATCTCCCTGTCTGCATCTTCATTTTTCCACTTCTCTTCCTGCAGCTGTTGCCGCAGATCTTCTACTTCCTTCTCCAAAGCAGTTTGTGCTTTTGGCTCGATCGTTTGAACAATGCCAGCAGCATTTGGTGTTTCTGTTGGGCTCTGCAATCTGGCGTTCTCCGTGTCTTGCAATAGCTTGAGGATGTGTTTGTCAGTCTCCTCTCGTATCCTCCTTTCCTCCGCAAGCTGTTTTTTTAAATTTTCCAGCATATCTTTATAACCTGGTTCAGCTGTTGGTGTTTCCTTGCTAGGCTGCACATCTTTTGTGTCTATAGGCATTGTAGGATCACTGACTGCAACTATTTCCTCTTCAAGCAATTTATCAATACCTGCTAATGAGAGTTCCTCGTCCACATCATCTCCAGGTTCAATGTCCTCTTCCACAGTATCCAAGCTTTGCTTAAAGTCGTCAATCTTTTCTTGCAAGTCATTTAATTTCCCCTCAGTTTCCCTTCTGCTTTCTCTTTCTTGATTATACTGCTTCTTCAGAGTGGTTAGGGCCGTGAGAATATCGTTATCATTTGTCAATGCTTGGACGCCTGCATCAACTGGTTCATCAGTAGCCTCCATTGAAGGTTCTCGAACATCAGTGTCTTCAGCTTTTTCAGCCATTTCCTCCACCTCTCCAGCATTTTCGTTTTGTGGTTCTTCCTCTGTGGGATTTTGCTGCAGTTCCTGGAAACAAAAAGATGGAAAGGGTGGGTTTGTGTTTTGAGAAACATCACACACCAACAAAGCAGGTGTTGGGTATTATTTGGCTGGATAGTATAATCTCTGTCAAAAACAACTAATCACCATAATAACATCAAACTATGTCACAATCTATGCTTTGTAACACTGATACCACAAACCTCAAATACGGGTATCAGGCTTTCGAGGTATGCCAGCCTCTGCTCATGTGACACATTTGTTTTGACGAATTTCTTCACAATCTCTTTTTCCTGAAAGCAAAAGAGAATGCAATACCAGTTAGTAGCACATCATTGTAATTTTTTTTAAATTGTGTTTCGCAACATCAAAGTTTCACAGGTCTGTTGAGCTGTTGGTATAAAACACAAACCGATAATGTCAATGCTCCAAAATTGGGCCGAAGTGGCTCATTTAGTCATTTATTTACTTCGTTTTATAAGTTATCTTGTTAAACCAACATGCAATTGTTTTAACCATAAAAAACGATGTGTTTCCTTCTTTCGATAAAAGTTAATTGTGTCCACACCATGAAATATCACAAATCTAAAGGTCTGAGTTATAACTTTCATGCCATAAACTTCCATTTCCTCCTCTGTTAACAAAATCTGTGTTGGTATTCTATCTTGGTTGTTCGAAGAAACTGTAACCTCTTGAACTTTTACAAACAAGTGTACGTTTGAGACATTAAGCTTAACATCCACTCCAGAGGACGGCCTACTTTATGATGCTACGACCGGAGTGTTGTCTTTCACACTAAACGTTGCTTTGTCGTTCCAAAATAGATGAAAAATTAACAATTGTTCAAAACTCCCTGCTGACATCGAACCTTGTGTTTTGTTTTGCATGAAAATGCTCTCATTGAGGATAATCAACAAACAACGCTGGCCTATTGTATAAACAATGGATTGCTCAGGAGAGAACTTGGTTTTATTGAAATGTGAGACATGATGTTTCACCTGTTTTATATCACATTTACCATCAGTTCCTGTTTGCTCGAGCTCTTCCATACAGTATTTCAAGTTTGCCGACCACCACCAACTCATGTTCTCTCCCATTTCCACAGCTGAGCCTTACTCCATCCACATCCACTAAGAACCGGTTCCTACCCTTCTACAATTCTCTCTCCTTTAGATTTGCAATCCCCCCAAAGGAATCCCATTGAGTCATGGGTTAAAGACACACAAGATAACAAAACATAAGCACACCACCATTGAATTACTCTGCATGAAAAGTTAACAATACGATGTGAAGTACATTCAATGTTTGCAGTGACGAATGAGTGTTCCGAACCTCCTCAGAAATGCGATCAGCCTGAGAGGGAGCACCCTTCAGCGTGAGGGGCGATTGTGTATTTGAAGTAGTTTCCACCACTATTTTGTATCGCTCAGCTGCCTTCTCGTAGTGCTAAAAACATCAGAGGGCAGGAAACTTCATTGTATCACAAACTATTTCCTTCCAAAGAATGCAATATTCCAAAAAAAAAAAGAGAGTATTGTATTAATAATATAAATTATATTCAAGAAAACAATATGACCTGAAATACTTCCTGCTGCTCCTGTAGCATAATGGTGTACAACATCTCCTAATAATAACCAGGTAGAGATACAGTGCATTCAGAAAGTATTCAGACCCGTTCACGTTTTTCACATTTTGTTATGTTGCAGCCTTATGCTGAAATCGTTTAAATTCATTTTTTCCCTCATCAATCTGCACTCAATACCCCATAATGACAAAGAGAAAACAGGATTTTAGAAAGTTTTGCGAGTTTATTAAAAATAAAAAACTGAAATATCACATTGACATAAGTATTCATACCCTTTGTTATGAAACTTGAAATTTAGCTCAGGTGCCTCCCATTTCTCTTGATCATCTTTGAGATATTTCTACACCTTGATTGGAGTCCACCTGTGGTAAATTCAATTGATTGGACATGATTTGGAAAGGCACACACCTGTCTATATAAGATCTCACAGGTGACGATGCATATCAGAGCAAAAACCAAGCCATGAGGTCGAAGGAACTGCCTGCAGAGCTCAGAGACAGGATTGTGTCGAGGCACAGATCTGGGGAAGCCTACAAAAAACCCATCACTGCAACACCCCACCGATCTGGGCTTTATGGCAGAGTGGGCAGACGGAAGCCAAACAGTTCAATCTTGGTTTCACCAGACCACAGAATCTTGTTTCTCACAGTCTGAGTCCTTTAGGTACGTTTTTGCAAACTCCAAGCGGGCTTTCATGTCTTTCACTGAGGAGAGCCACTGCAGACATGGGAGTAGTATTTTATCACCGGTCTGACAGGATTTGTAGAGGGTTTTGTAGAGGGTGAGAGGCTTATGGGAATTGAAGTACTTGCGAGCTCTGAAAAGAAAACCAAGTTTCTTGGAGGCAGATTTGGTGATGTTGAATGTGCGAGGCTGCCAGGAGAGAATGTTGAAGATGCTGACACTGAGCCCATTAATAGAGGAGGACTGCTGGAGCAGAGCGTTGGACACGAGAAGGGGTAGCTGTGTTGATATCATTTAGTCTGGGTTAGATTCTTGATTTGACTGTTAGCTGCCAGATTGGTGCTTCGCAGGCAAGGTGTTGCATCAAAAAGGTCAACCATTCCTTAAATGGGATATCAAATTGGGGACTCATCTGCCAGCCTGTACTGCTGGTCGACATTAAAGATCTCATGGTGTCTTTGGACAAAGTTTTGTCAGGTTTTCACCATAATGGTGGCAAAATTTGGAATTCCTTCTCTCCAAAGTACAGTTAGGCCTCTGACATGCAATAAAATATCGTGGCACCGAATCACTCACCAAGGACCAAAGTTCTATGGTGGAGCCTGAAACATGGCAGGGATAAGTAACAGCAACAAATTTTCATTTATAAACCAAAATAGATACATTGCTTCTTCTTCTTCTTAAGATGCAGTATGTAGCTGCAGGTAGCATTATTGAGTTGAGGTGCAGCTGTACTGCTGATGCAGTGACCCCCTGTAGGTTGGAACAGGACCTTGCAATTTTTGCCTGGATGCCAGGGATAGAGGTCACCTGCTCTTCACAAAGAACGCCATGGGATTTTTAATCCCCACAAACTAATGCTGGCAGAGGGGATCCCCAGTTTAACATCCGTGCAAGACACGACACACATTGATACATCACCCTGCCGGGGTGTAAGGTATCTCGGCAGGCGATGATCGATTGTAGCACACGTTTATTGACTCTCCCGATACACCGCAGCGCCATCCAAGCTGGGCCGTAACTTCCGGAAAAACGGAAATAAATCTGCGGTCACTGTGTAAGGGATACAACGGTGAATATTTTCAGCTTCATACACGACATCCGCCCCTTTAAGTCCAAAATTATCAAGAGCAATACATGCGAGATTTCCAAAATTGACATTTCAAAAGCAACATTTCCAAAACATGTGAAAATACAGTCACGTGAAAAAGTAAGTACACCCCATGTAAAGTTTTGACTTTTTCAACATATTTCAACATACAGCTATTTGATCTTCATTTCAACAATATTGATAGATAAAGGTGATATAATATAACAAATATCATGAAACATTTACAATTTGTAGTCCATTGTATAATTTAAATAAACATAAATGCAAATTTCGCATGTGGAAAAAGTAAGTACACCCCTACATTTATCACTATTTCATATACCTAAAATTAGAATCAGGTGCACCAGCTCAGGTGCAAATGATTAGAACATCGTTAGAGAGGATCTTGGAGGAACCTGTCTTATTTCAGCCTCAGACATTTAGTTTGGTCACTATGCCTAGATCAAAAGAGCTCTCTGAGGCCTTCAGAAAGAAGGTTATAGATGCCGAACGGGTCTGGGAAGGGATTTAAAAAGATGTCCAAACAAATTGAAATCAATCATTCGACTGTCCGGAAGATCATCTACAAGTGGAGAAGATTCCAAACAACTGCCAATTTGTTCAGGCCAGGCTGCCCCAGCAAGTTCAGCCCGAGAGCAGACCGCAAGATGCTGAAAGAAGTCTCGGAGAACCCCAGAATGTCATCACGGGACCTACAGGTAGCTCTTGCCACTGTTGATGTCAAAGTGCACGAGTCTACCATTAGAAAGAGGCTGCACAAATTTGATCTACATGGGAGGTGTGCCCTGAGGAAACCTTTGCTGTCCAGAAAGAACATCAGGGCAAGACTAAAGTTTGCCAATGAACACCTAGGCAAAGACCAGCACTTCTGGAACAATGTGCCTTGGACAGATGAGTCAAAGGTAGAGCTGTTTCTCCAAAGTACCATTAGACATGTTTGGCGAAAACCAAAGATAGCATTTGACCACAAGAACCCAATACTAACTGTAAAGCATGGTGGTGGAAATATTATGGTTTGGGGCAGCTTTGCTGCATCAGGGCCTGGGCAGCTCACCATCATAGAATCCACGATGAATTCTTCATTGTACCAGAGGGTGCTTGAGGATAATGTGAGGCCATCTGTCGGAAAGTTGAAGCTCAACCGAAGGTGGACCTTGCAACATGACAATGACCCGAAACATACCAGTAAATCCACCAAGGAATGGCTGAAAAGTAAGAAATGGAGGGTTCTGGAATGGCCAAGTCAAAGCCCGGATCTAAATCACATCGAGATGTTGTGGGGGGTTTTGAAACGAGCTGTGCATGCAAGAAACCCCTCAAACATCGCACAGCTGAAAGAATTCTGCATGGAGGTGTGGGCAAAAATTTCTCCCAGTCGATGTCAAAGACAGGTAGACAGTTATAAGAAATGCCTACTTGAGGTTGTTTTTGCCAAAGGGGGCAATACCACCAATTAGAGCCAAGGGTGTACTTACTTTTTCCACATGCGAAATTTGCATTTATGTTTATTTAAATTATACAATGGACTACAAAATGTAAATGTTTCATGATATTTGTTATATTATATCACCTTTATCTATCAATATTGTTGAAATGAAGATCAAATAGCTGTATGTTGAAATATGTTGAAAAAGTCAAAACTTTACATGGGGTGTACTTACTTTTTCACGTGACTGTATGTGTGCAAACGATTATGAGAATAATGAAAATACGTGAAAATAGAACATGTGTCACCGTGAGAATAGAACGTGTGTCATCGTGAAAATAGAACATGTGTCAACGTGAAAATAGAACATATGTCAACGTGAAAATAGAACATGTTCAAGGATTCAAACGGTCGGGTGCTTTTCTCTCACACATTGAGCGTCGCGGTGTACCAGTGGACACAGAGTCCGAGGTGATTCCTTTGGTCTCCACGAAGGGTGTAGCGTTCGCAGAGGTTTTCGGGGCATCCGAGCAGGCTGGAGCGGCCACGACGATCTCCGGCAGTGGCGGGTCAAACTGTTGTTTTGACTGTGACGATGCTGCAGGCTCTATCGACTGACAGTGACGGTAGGTTATGTGGTCCTGATGTCGACGAATTTCACGGCCGTCCTGCAGGCGAATCACGCAGGACAGTGGGTCTGGCTTCTCGGTGATGTCCCCCGGTAGCCATGTCGCACCTGCACCAAAATTTCGGGCAAACACTGGATCTCCGAGGTTGATACAGCGATTGTTGGACGACTTATCCTGCACCAACTTTTGATTAAGCTGGCTCTGATAAACATTTGCTGATATGTCTGGTTTGAGATTGTCAAGTGTCGATCTCAAGTGTCGTTTCATCAATAACTCAGACGGAGCTGCACCGGTTGTTGATTGTGGCGTGATGCGGTATTTGAACAGGAGACGAGAAAGCTTTGTTTCCAGGTTTCCCTCCTGAAGTTTCTGCAGTCCGGATTTGATGATTCCCACGGATCGTTCGGCCAAGCCATTTGAAGCCTGGTGATGTGGGCCGACAAACCTATGTTTGATGCCGTTCCAACATGTGAACTCGGCAAACCCGGAAATGGAAAAACACGAACCGTTATCACTCCCGATCATCCTGGGCAGACCATGAGTGGCAAAACAGCGTCTGAGTCTTTCGATGACAATGGCTGACGTAGTACCATGCGTCACATAGGCATCGATCCATTTTGTGTGCGCATCTGTAATTATTAGAATCATGCTGCCGTTAATAGGCCCGGCATAATCGAGATGTAGGCGATGCCACGGTTCGCTGGGCCATTCTCAGGGATGCAGTGGCGCTTTCACAGGTGTATTCCGGGTGCTCTGGCAGGGGTAACAATGTCGAACATGATGTTCGATATCAGCATCAAGATTCGGCCACCACACATAGTTTCTGGCGAGTGACTTCATCTTCACAATCCCGGGGTGACAGTCATGGATTTCATCCATGACCCTGGAACGCAGATTTTCCGGGATCATGGCACGACATCCCCAGATAAGGCAACCATTTTCCACGCTGAGTTCGTTTTTACGTGCTTTAAAAGCCGCAAAAGCTGGGTCACCCTCAGGTAGCAAATGCCATCCAAGCTGTACAGCCTGGACAGAATGGGGTCTCATCGAGTATGAGTGCGGATCTGGCCGGCGTCGACAGCACAATCTTCCAGATGATCCATCAGTGCGATAATGGATCCTGGTGTAGGCAAATCATCAACGGATTCTGGAAGGGGTAACCGACTCATGGCATCTGCATTTGTGATAGACGAACCGGGCTTATAACATATTGTTGCGGTTCTGAGAATGTACATATACGATCATTAAAGGTTAAAGGTTTGCCCGCATAGTTAATCCACAAGCAACACGTAGGCCACCTTAGAACATTAGTTATGTCATAGTATATGTGAGAATAAGGCCATTTCCAATTGTGATACCTGCGTTGTGTAAAATAAATAAGTTTAGGTCCCGTTCATTTTGCCTCCACCCTCCAAATCGACCTCGTTGGGCAGCATCCATCCCGCGCCCTGATTCGGCTAATCCACCTCCTTTGCCAGCAGCATTCGCTGCTGGCAAGGGTTTTCGCTCAAAACCAGCCAAATGACACGAGGTAGGCCTGAGAGAGGGTGGAGCCGGCGTTGAGGTCGGGGAGCGGCAGCGAGACGGTAAGAGCCAACAACCAACCAGGGCTCGGGTGAAAGGGCGTGAGGGGCGTGGTAAGTGTGCGGCTGGCAAATTCCAGATGGTTCGCTGGGCGGCGCTATATATACGCGCGCACAAAGCCCTTGTACAGGACTGAAGGAATCGCGCTTGGTAAAAAGGACTTGCTACCAACGACTTACGCAACAGCGCTCATGCAAGAGGACTTATGCGACGTGACTGTGCTAAAAGGACTGAAGGAATCACGCTTGGTAAAAAGGACTCGTCACCAAAGGACTCTCGCAGAAGGACTGTTCGAAGCGGAGGACTTATGTGACGTGATTGTGCAAAGAGGCCTCGTGAGGAAAGCACATTGGAAGAGGACTGCGGTGGATACGCGCTTTGAAAGAGCACGTATGCTATTGAACTTGCATTAGGGAGCGCCTACTGAGCGGTATTGAGAGCGCGTATAGCGCCAGTGCATTTAATACGTACGCGGCCGTGGTCGCCAGTAACCGCCAGCCAGGCGTGCCTTTCGCCCTGTAACTGTCCGCTCCACGTAAACGACCCGCGGGGAACTTCTGCTGCTCTGACCATCTGCTTCACGGTACGAGTCGGGAACCGGAGCGACTGCCTGGACGCCATCATCCCTGGACCATCACCCTGACCTTCTACATCCCCGTGTGAGTGTGCCTGAGAGTGAAACGGGCCCGTGTCATGGGATAAGTTAAGACTGTATAAGCTTCACTGTGTTCTTCTCCTCCATCCTGTACAAATTATTAATAAGCCAATTGTTCTTCCTTGTTTCTTCCAAATTCGACCGTATCAGTCCTTTCCTCCATTGGGTAAGCGTGGCACGATTTGGAACCGCTCAGATCAGGTTTAGTTCCTGTTAACAGCTCGGATCACGGCTCGCTATCGCTCAGCGTTTCCACAACAACCGTGATTCGGGCGGGGTTATTTCCTTGCTTCCTGGGAGGCGTTGGTAATTAGGTATTAGGAATTCGGCCTACGACCCTACTCAACGCTGACCGGAAGGAACGTCATAGCCCCGGATTATGTCGGCTAGTAAAAGACAAGGGGACTAATCCCCCCTTGGTAAGGGGAAAGGCCGACGTTGAGATCCGCAACAATATGGTGCAGTCATAAGCAGCGAGAAACCGGGACCAGTGGATGATCCTGGGCGGTAGTGTGTCAGATGTCGCCTTAGTTGGACCAAACAGACTGATCAGCAGCTTGTGATCAGTGCGTATCGTGAAATGATGTCCAGGGAAGGTACTGGCGAAATTTGCTGATGCCGAAAACGATTCCCAATCCTTCCTTGTCAAGTTGGGAATAGTTCTTCTCTGCCGGGGAGAATGTTCTGGATGCAAATGCAACAGGTCCTTTCGTACCATCAGGCATCACGTGTGATAATACACTCCCCACTCCATACCGGCAGGCATCGCGTGTCAGCACAAGATCCTTCTCTGGATCAAAATGAACGAGAACATTGGACGATTTGAGCAGATCCTCAGATCTGGAATGCTGATTGTTCAGTGGACCCCCAGCTCCAGAAAACTCCTTTCCTCAAAAGCCGATAAAGGGGGCCCAAAACGTCGGTCACATTCGGGATGTAACGACCATAGAACTGAAGCAAACCGAGGTATGACTTCAATTCGGTTACGTCTCGTGGAGCCGGAGCATCCTTGATAGCTCGGACTTTCTCATCTGTCGGGTGTAGACCCTCGGCATCAATTGTATGACCCAGGTACATGACTGATGGCACCATAAACTTGCACTTATCTCGACGCAAACGTAGGCCGGAGTCCGAAATCTTCTTCAGAACTCGGTTTTGCAGATGTTCCGCGTCCATATGACCAGTAACCAGAATATCATCCTGGTGACAAACTACATTGAGATCGGCAGCAAACAAACTGTCCATGACACGCTGATAAATTCCAGGTGCAGATTTCACTCCAAAACTGAGTCGGTGGTACCTGTACAACCCACCATGTGTGTTGATGGTAAAATACTGTTTCAAATTCTCATCCAAACGGAGCTGTAGATAGGCGGATTTGAGATCGAGTTTTGTAAAAGTCTTGCCTCCCGTGAGACGAGCATAGAGGTCTTCGATCCTCGGGATTGGATATTTATCCAATGAAGAACACTTGTTCACGGTCATTTTATAATCTCCACATATGCGGGTGGACTGGTCCGATTTTATGACCGGAACGATGGGCGCCGCCCATTCAGCATACTGGATTTGCTCAATGATGCCCAGATTTTCAAGATGATTCAGTTCCTTGTCAATCCGCTCCCGCAGGGTGAAAGGGACTGGGCGAGCTCTGAAAAATATAGGATTGGCATCCCGGTCAACACTGAGTTTAGCCGTATGTCCTTTCAAGGTTCCAAGCTCATCCTTGAATACATCTGGGTTCGTATCCAGCACATTTTTGAGTGTGTATGCTGCGGTAGGAGAAACGTTGGCTGCCCGGAGTTGATGAATGCTTTTCCACTTCAGTTGAATTATGCTCAACCAGCTCCTGCCGAGTAAGGAAGGGCCCTTTCCAGGAATGACGATCAGGGGTAGGTGAAACTAGCGGTTATCGTAGCCCACCGTGACGTCACATGTACCGCAGAGAACAATCTTCTCACCTGTATAGGTGGAGAGTCCATAGGTAGTAGGTTTCAGATGGGGTCGGTCAGCATTACTCCACAGGTTTGTGAAAACAGCATGGCTGATGAGCGAGACGGCCGCACCAGTGTCGACCTCCATTTGCAATGGTCGATTGTCGACAACAGTGGCAAGAAGAGGGTCCCGCTTATGGTGAGAAACAATATGAAACAGGTCACACGATTCTGAGTTGTCGGAAACAGAAATCACCTGGTCAAACTCAGGTTCCTCTGAACCGATAAACTGATGAATCTTCTTGTCAGCAGCTTTCCCTTTTCCCAATTTGCGAGTGATGCAAGCTGGAGCAATATGTCCAGTTTTCGAACAGAAATGGCAGGTTGCATCTTTGAACCGACACGTCTCCAGAGGGTGTTGTCCGTTGCACCGAAAACATTTGTTGTGTGTTTGAGACTGCACTGGCTTCTGACGAGGAGCCCTGTTCCAACGTTTTGGCTGACCATGATCCAACTGATTCACAGCAGGGCTGGTACCAGACGAGCGAGTTCACCTGTAGTTGCTTGTAGCGTTGCGTTTAGCACTTTCCATGGAAATGGCGGTGTCTCTGTCATTTTGGAACGTCAGTCTTCTCTCAGCAAGCAGGCGTCTACGAGTGCGGTCATCGGACATGCCAACCACCAGCAAATCACGGAGCATGTCATCAATCGTGTCCCCAAACTCACACAGATGTGACAGTTTTTTGAGGTGTGCAATGAAGTCTGTGATCGACTGACCTTGATGCTGTCTGCACATGTAAAAATTAAACCGACACAGGATGACTGAAGGGGATGGATTACAATGTTCCTTCAAAGCGGCCTTGAGCTCTGTGTATGTGAGCTCCTGGATTGTCCGAGGACGAGTCAGGTTTTTAACCATGCAATGAAGTCTGCGATCGACTGACCTTGATGCTGTCTGCACATGTAAAAATTAAACCGACACAGGATGACTGAAGGGGATGGATTACAATGTTCCTTCAAAGCAGCCTTGAGCTCTGCGTATGTGAGCTCCTGGATTGTCCGAGGACGAGTCAGGTTTTTAACGAGTGTGAACCTCTCAGCCCCGCAAACGGACAGGAAGACGGCCTTCATCCGGGCTTCGGTCGCGATGCCGTTCGCCTCGAAGTAGAAAGACAACCGCTCGGAATACGCATCAAAATCTCCCTCATGAGGGTCAAAGTCATCGATATGGCCGAAAGAAGTCATGGTCAAGATGTTTATCCTCGTTGCCTAGTAAGGTATCTCGACAGACTACGATCGATTGTAGCACACGTTTTTGACTCTCCCGATACAGGCATGATTCACCGCAGCGCCATCCGAGATGGGCAGTAACTTCCAGAAAAACGGAAATAAACCCGCGGTCACGGTGTAAGGGATACAACGGTGAATATTTGCAGCTTCATACATGACACGGGGGAAACACCAGAAGGCCAGTTTATAGCTGGGCCAATATTGAAACACAGACGAGGCAGGTCAGAGGTGTATGCATACCTCTGGACCATCCTACCAGCTCCATTACTTATTCGGAGACATCTGTACAGGTATGGGCAGTTCAATCAAGTGGGAATATCTCAGCAGATATCTTTGAGTCCTCAAATAAGGTAAAACAACTCAGAATATTGAATGAAAGCCACAAAATGCTTTTTAAAGAGGCTAATAGGGGGTTTCAGACAATAGAAAACCAGCAAATGATATATTGCAAGGTAAAGTGACATATCATATGGTAGAGCCCTCACCTTGATGGATTTGATCACATCTTGCCCAGTCTTTTGGAATAGTTCCAGCTGGGGTTTCATTTTGTCGATTTCTGCCACCAGTTTCTGTCAAAAAAATTGGGAGTTTATAGATAAAGCAACACCTGTCGTTGTTATCTGTGCAAACACAAGTATCAAGTTGTTATCTACCAAGTATGGATTGTGTCTGGGTAGCAAATCTGGTGGAGGGGAGAAGACCCCAATTCTCTCTTTGTAAATGTGTGTCGTGTAGTGCCACCCCGTGGCAGCCCGTATAATAAATCTTCTTCTTCTGAGATTAAGAAGGTTGAAACAACTTGATAATTAATATGCAGTACATTGCAGTGATGTTGAAATCTGAATGAGAACAATTCGAAATTTCCAAAATGTTTCATTTCACTAATTTTAAGTGGAGGTTCAAACGAAAGCACCCAACACAGCTTCACAGTGACGTGGAAGTTATGTTTGTTCACGCCATATGTAAGCATCAAGGATGGTTGATGAAGGTGATGTTATCTGACTTCCAATTAGATGGAAGAAGGTAACCCTCCTTTCCTTGCCCTCATTTATGCACCACAGAGTAATTTTGATATTTTAATTATTATCACATGCTTTCACACAATTTCTGTTCTCATTGTTGCACATTGCCCACTAGTCCAACATCTTCTGGAAGCCAGCAAAGAAACCAGAAGCCTTCTCTCTGAAGTGTACAGTGGATGTCACTGTGGTTTTCTAATTATCTCATTCAAGATGCCTTTCTTCCGTGATAAACCCTGTTTCTACATTTCATGATAATGGTCACTTTGGACGGGCTTGTTTTGGATTAGGCAGTTCTAAAGGTTGTAGTCGTGAAGAAAAGCCACCACTCACTAATGCGTGGCCTCCTACAACCAAGTGTTCATAACAATGCAATCCTTCAAGATTCATACAAAATGCAATGTCCATGATCTGCGAGATACCAATTCAAACTAAAGTCCAAAAACTGAAAGCTCCAAAAAAATAGTTCCTTCACTGATCAGAAAGTAATCAGAGAGAACGGTAGTGCTCTCTCAGTAGGGATGGCGTGGAAAAAAACGTCGCTCCCATCTTCTGCATGCAAAACTAAAGTTGGATTATCTTCTTTTGGAATATGGACTTGCTGTGGTGACAGAGAAAAGAGGGGTGCCAAAGAGAGGAGGAGAGCTCGTGAAGACTCGGAACTGGATTTGAAATAGAGGATGCAGCTGGGAATGACACTGGTTCAGACACAGAACGGAGCTGAGTGGCGCTGCGTTTTGAGGGAGGAATGTGCAGCACTCCCTTGGTCGGAATGTGCAGCACTCCGGTGGTCAGCATGGCGGTCGACGATAGAGGGTAAGGTCGGTACATTGCCAGATTTGTGGATCAGGTAGTTCTCACTTGCCAAGCATGGAACATGGCAGGCTGTGATATCCTGTACAGTCAGTCAAGGGTAGATGGATCCGATGTTCGAATAGTCACCAAATTGAAGTACATGAAGGTTCTCTCTGTTTGATTGTAAACGAAAATCAAACTCTAAGGAAGTAATATTCATTGTTGCATCATCTGATCATATCAAGATACAGCAAGTGTACCGGCTGTCCATGCCTGACGTTCGACTGAAGGTGGTACAGGAATGTGGAATTTATTGGTTTTTGATTTGGCATTCGGCGTTTCCGCATTGTCTGTTTGCTTTTGGCCTCCCACCCATGCTTAGTACCTCACTCATATATATAATAAACATCGGGGCAATACCCCTGGTGCTCACCTGGTAGAATAAACAGTATACAACACTGACTCTAGGTATTTTAAACCAATTTCAATGGTTGCTGGAAGACAGGGCAGCATGAAGAATCATATTAACAAAATCATAAGATTTTAAACAAACAAACCAAAAAAATACCTATTTTTGAGGGCGGGAGGGGGGCAACTCCCCACCTCCTTCCCCAACCTCAAAGACCTCCTCAGACCCCAATTTTTTAATTCCTTAAACAAAAACATTGGTACATCATGGGTGATGAAGGTTATGGTCAAGTCAAGTCCACCAACTAATGCAGGCAGATGTGATTCTTAGTTTAACGTCCATCCGGAGGACGGCGCACACATGGATGGATCACAGTAGCTGTGAAACACCGAATGACAGTTTATAGCAGGGCCGAGATTCAAACCCAGGCGAGAAAGCTCAGAGGTGAGTGTGCCTACCTCCATATATATATTTAAGTACCTCTTCTTTTTCAATGGCAGTTTTGGTTTCTTCTAGTGTCTTGGGGATACCCTCCTCCACCTGAGGAACATTATTGACCCAGTTGAGCAACTCAGGATACTTGGTGGCATATGCTCGGCGTTGGGATTCTGCAAGATTGAGCCAAATTAATCTGCAATCCACAAGAAAGAGGAAAGGGGAAAAACATTGGGGTAAAAGGTTAAAGATTGGAGCCAGGAGAGGGGAACAGAGCAATTCAAACAAAAAATGACTGAATTTTGGTTGTGGAACTTGTTTTATGCACAACTTGCAAAATCTCTATCTTAATAACGATATAATTTAAGCCTTGCATTGATTGCCTAATATAAATATAGATGGATGTGTGATCCTCGTCATCCCACGAAGCACGTGAGGCTGTCATGGAAGTTTCATTGGCGAGGTGGCACAACTTTGAACATGTCACCACTCCAACACAGGATACTCCATTTTCCATCAACCTGGTGCTCATTTTGCCGACCTCAGGATGAACAGGCTGAGCCAACCCACCTGATATTACTTTTGGCACAACTGCGGTTTGATTTCAGGATATGAAGATGCGAAGCCAACCACCTTAACTGTTCAACCACCACCCAGATAATACACAGGGTGGGCCAAAATTATGTGCAACTTTTCAAACAGCTGTTGTTGGATTTTACTCATGTGATGCTCTTTTTAAGCAGTAAAACTGCTTCAATATTTGGCTATGTCTGTCCGTAAAAATGAAGAAGAACCTTTCCAACCCACACTATTTAATTATAAGGGGTTCAAAAGGGTGATTCTGATGGGTTCGAAAGGGTAATTCTAATGGGTTCTAAAGGGTAATTCTGATGGGTTCTAAAGGGTGATTCTGAAGGGTACTAAAGTGTAAAACGAAAGGGTTTCATTCATTTCTTGGCTTTGCCTATTTCATACTAAAAATGCCAAACTGTACCGCTTCCTTCGGACACGGGCACGATATGTATTTTTAGGTCGCCAAAAGAACAAGCTTTAAAGTTTTTTTCCATGGAACCTTCAACCATGTCAATCAATTTCTCTGTGTCCTCGTGGACACTCATTTTAGGGTCATTTGTTGCAACAAAGTCATAGTCATATATGGGGAAATTCATGTTAAGGTACAGTGCATTCAGAAAGTATTCATACCCCTTCACTTTTTTCACATTTTGTTATGTTGCAGCCTTATGCTGTAATCGTTTAAATTCATTTTTTCCCTCATCAATCTGCACTCAATACCCCATAATGACAAAGAGAAAACAGGATTTAAGAAAGTTTTGCAAATTTATTAAAAAGAAAAAAACTGAAATATCACATTAACATAAGTATTCATACTCTTTGCTATGACACTTGAAATTTAGCTCAAGTGCCTCCCATTTCTCTTGATCATCTTTGAGATGTTTCTACACCTTGATTGGAGTCCATCTGTGGTAAATTCAATTGATTGGACATGATTTGGAAAGGCACACACCTGTCTATGTAAGGTCTCACAGCTGACAATGCATATCAGAGCAAAAACCAAGCCATGAGGTCGAAGGAACTGCCTGCAGAGCTCAGAGACAGGATTGTGTCGACGCACAGATCTGGGGAAGCCTACAAAAAAAATTCTATTGCATTGAAGGTTCCCAAGAGCACAGTGGCCTCCATAATTTTTAAATGGAAGAAGTTTGTGTCACAAAGGATTTTCCTATCACACAAACCCGTGTTACACTCCCCCTAAAATAGATTAATTAATTATGTAAAATGATTTAAAATCACGGGGCAACCCGGGTTACGGCGTGGTGCATCACATTGACCCAAAAGACCACATGACCCAAAAGGACCCAAAAGACCCTTGACCCAAAACACCCAGATGACCCAAAAGTCTGTGAGGAACAATAAGTCCCCAAGGACCCAAAAATCCCTGATGACCCAAAAGTCCCCGAGGATCCAGATGACCCAAAAGTCCTTGATGACCCAAAGGTCCACGAAGACCCAAAAGTCCACGATGAACCAAAAGTCCTTGATAACCCAAAAGTCCCTGACAACCCAAAAGTCCCCGAGGACCCAGATGACCAAAAAGTCCTGATGAACAAAAAGTCCCAGAGTACCCAAAAAACCCAGATGACCCTGATGACTCAAAAGTCCCCAAACACCCAAAAGTCCCCAAAGGACCAATGGGCCTCCTAGTTTCATAAATATTTGAAATGACATTTAGTGTTCCTTTCATCTTTGTTTTGGCATACTGCATTGCCTGGAGTGGTGAATGGTCAATTAATTGATATTTAAATATAAAGATCCTAGTTTACTTATGTCTATGCCCTATTGGTATTACCTATGGCTACTGGGGTTGGGGATTTGGGAAGAGGTGGAAGTAGGGGGTGGAGGGGGAACAATTATGTTATTAAAATTCTTATTTATTTATTCCAGACACCCTCAATATGCCGCTGGTGAGCACGTCTATAAAGTTTGTACTACAACATTTGTAAATCAGTCGTAGAACATCATCAACTCAAATATTATAATAATTATTCAGACGGTGTGTATTTCTCAGCTGGGCCTCTCTCAATGGCAATGACTGGAGTTTCACTTGGTGCAGAATCCTTTGTTATAATTTGTTTCTCCAGTTCATTTATACAGTTAAATATTTACAGATACTCTCGAAGAGCGTGTTTTCTCGTACTCAACAAATGCCATCGTAGTTTGACAAGGCCAGGCCCTTCCCCACGCTTACTCGATCAACCCTGAACCTTGATATGCGCAATGCGCATGCACAGATAAGAAAGCGTTTCACGTGTACAGTGTGTTTGACTGACGTCTTTCTGATGATTTATAGTGAGTGTATTTTTGTCTGGCGAGAATCTACTCAAGTATTACCGAGGTCTTCTGATTTTCCAGACCCATGATTTGGATACTACAGATAAATACTTATATCTTGTCTTGATAAAGTTCTTCATTGAAGTTAATTTTACAAAACGATTATCAGAGAGTGCACTGGCACTGTCGACGCGACGTACTAACGCATGGATGACGCGGCTAAAAAAATGTCGGCCCCACCCACTGATGCAGAACAAACGTTGGAGTATCTTTTCGTACTCTTGTCGTAGTTTATCGAGGGCATTTGCAGTTCGAGTGTATAATAAGTTTTATTGACACTTGAAGTAGGCAAAATAGTAAAAACCACGAGAGTGTTTCACGTGTCCGGCTGTGTATAAATTCCTCGAGAGGCTCCGCCACTCCCCTCTGTCCTCGCCCTTTTGGTTGGACGGAAACCACATCAGTTATTTTGGGCATTTCTAAGTGCAGGTCCTCGTGTGGCCTGAGGCTGGATGAAGACATTACTCTTTGACAAATTAGCAATAAGACAGAGCTGCAAGATACAGTCAGGGTTTCCTGACAATATAGGAACCCATGCACTGTTTGACATTGCTGGCGAAGATATCTTGGCACTTTTGCTCCAAGATTGGGTATATGGGTATCCTCTGAGTACCATAACATTGTGTAATTCCACATTGTAAAAAATTACAGAAAGAAATGAATAAAAAAATATTTTTGCTAAATTGAAAAGGCAATGTAGGGATGATAAAATACAGTCTAAAACAGGTCCTAAACAAGGTAGGGATGATGTTGGTTTGAAGAGGAGCGAACAGTATTGCCATCACATAACAATCCCGACATCGCTGTCTCCAGACTATTGTCTTAGGTAGGCCGAGCTAAAAGTATTAGAAGCTCCAATATTTCATTTCTGCATCAGTATAAGAAGCTCCGATATAATTTCAGGGACTTCTTGCAGCTTCAGTTGTCTTTCCTACTTTTCTTTTTTATCAACTTCGACTTAGAGTAAGCGATCACAAATGCAGATAATTATATAATGCTGTTATTGGAGATGTGCATGTAGTTTGTGAGAAGCTGTTGAGGGTTGATGTTGATGACATATGTCACATGTCATATGAATGTCATATGATGGCTGTGCGGAACATATACATAACTCTATGGTCTAAGAAAAACAAATGTTGGATAGAGAGCAAACACCTGAATGCCGACTGCCTCGTTGCTTCGGCCTGCCGTAAGAAAAGACTCTCTAGTCTGGATTCCTGTCTACCAGCATCCAAGCAAGCTCCCACACCATATGCTGCCAGTTGCAATTGGGCCGCCAATGAGTCTTGCAGCAGTGAGCTTGCATCGTCCAGCTTTACTTTGCTGTCCTTCAGCTTATTTCCCATTTCCTGCCAACAGAAAATAATGAAAATAAAAGTATGTATGTGTATATGTATGCGTAGACCAGGATTTAAAAAAACAAAAAACTCACTGGTTAGTAATTATGCCAACATTTTCAAGAACTCTCTATGGGGAAAATGTGAACAGTTTATGTAATTGAAAACAAGCAATCTTTCATGTGCAGTATATATTATTATGAATCATCGTCATCATCATTTGTCATCATAAATGCACCGCCCGATTGAAAGAGCATTGTTGTAGCTGAGTCAGTTTATTGGTAACATTTTTACTGGGGGTTTGCCATTGCCTTCCTGTGAGTCCGTTTTTGTATGAGTCTGGAATTTGTTCAGGGTGCTAACAATAATTCAACTAATCTTCACAGAAGACCATGGAATCTTTAACATTCACCAATGATCAGTGCTGGCAGCCGGATTAAGGTCCTTCCGATGGACAGTTTAAGATATGCAGTCAGATCATGAAGCCTGGCCCTGTATGCAAGGCACCATATTGAGAGTTTATAGCTGGGTTCAGATTTGAACACACGCTAGACAGCTCAGAGGTGAGTGCACATCTTCAGGTTATCCATATCTTATCTTGTACCAAAGGTAGTGTAATGTATGTGCAGTTTTGTGTGCCCTACATAAAAGGTGCAAAAACGAATCCCCTTAACTACAGTCCCATCTGCTTACTTCCAATCAGCAGCAAGGTCATGGAATCCATCATCGCAGTTCATATGAAATCCTTCCTTTTCTCCAACAATCTCATCTCAGATCACCAATTTGATCTGACAAGGTCACTCCACTTTGGACATGCTGCTTCAACACATCCAACAATGGATGGAGGCGCTCAATGTTAGATATCAGATCAGGGTCATCTCTACAGACATATGTCATGCTTTCGATGCAGTCTGGCATCCTGCCTTGCTCTCCAAACTCTCTGCCTATGGCATCCAATCCAAGCCTAACTCCACACATGGCGTACTGCCTTCCTCCACCCTTGTAGGCAACGTGTGACTCTCAATGGAATCCTCTCATCTCCTCTCACTGTCGGAGTGCCCAAAGCAGTGTTATAAGCCCAGTCCTATTCCTGGTCTTCATAAACAATCTCTCTGACTCTGTAAAATCCCCTTTATCTATTTGCTGATGACTCGACCTTGTGCCGTGATATCCCTCATCCTTCAGGCAGGCAGGCAGGCTGCAGCCTCTTCCTTCTGTTCAGACCATGACACAATCATAGATGGTCAAACACTTGGAATATGTCTTTCAATCCTGGGAAATCTCTTACGCACGATCTCTCTCCAAAACCATCGTGTGGAAAAGCACCCCCTCCTTAACCCCCCAGTGCCCCAATCTACTTTCTTAACAAACTTCTAGAGGCACCTCAGTCATTGAAACCCCTGGGTCTCACCATCAGCCAAGATCTTTTTTGGGCAAGTCATATTTCAAATTTGGCCTCCAAAGCCAGCCGCTCCATCGTACAAAGTCCTTCCTTGACACTCCTATCCACCTAAAAGGCCCTAATCTGCAGCTTGGAGTACTGCTTTCCCCTCTGGGCTGGATTTCCTGCCTCACATTTTGCTCAACTTGGAAACCAAGGCCTTCAAGATTATTGGAATCTCCCACGATAAAGTTGAGTCTATGAGCCTATCACTTCACCATCACAGACAGGTCCGGGGTCTCTCTGTCTTCTATTGCCTCACTTCTGGTCTTGAACCCTCTGCTCTTTCCATACTTTACCCCCTCCCCCAGGTTTCTGCAGGGCACACACAGTTCACCATCAACCCTCTTCTGGTGAAACGACCTATGTCCAGGATCACTGTTCAGTGTTCACATCCACTCAGTTTTTTTTCCTTGTTTTCTCCTGTTTTTTCATCCCACCTGTGGCCCCAACTTCCACCTCCTCTTCAATCTCACTCTTCCCTCCCGGTCTACAAGACAGCTGTTCACCAGCATCTCAGACCATCCCAATCCG
The DNA here is from genome assembly GCF_964187855.1 of Myxine glutinosa. Lineage (NCBI taxonomy): Eukaryota > Metazoa > Chordata > Myxini > Myxiniformes > Myxinidae > Myxine > Myxine glutinosa. The sequence goes on from NC_136261.1 coordinate 178,371,460, forward strand.
AAATCCATGATCTTTCCTACCCTCGTTTCCTCTTACGGTAACGAGGGTAGGAAAGATCATGGATTTGGATCATGGATCATGGATCATGGATCATGGAAAGACCCCCTCCACCCCCACCCCAATTTCCAATTTCCCCTTGTTGGAGTTTCCTTCTGTTTCCATCTTGTCCACCCAATGTATCCTCTCTTGTCCTCCATTCTACCCCACACCATTTGTTTGTCAAAGTCTCCCTCAATCTAGGCCTTAAACTCTACTGTTGGTGTTTCCCCCTTCTATCTACTGTTCCTTTTGCATCTTGTTATGTCATGATCTGTTTAGTGTGCTAGTTCTTCCACGAGCATCGAATATGTATATCAAAAAACCTTGATTGAAATACATTTTGAATGGAATACCAATACCAACTTTGCATTAAAATTTCTATACATGTATGCCAACATTGTGGAGGAAAAATATCGACTTTGTATTCTTTGTTAATAAGATTTCATTGCATTGGTCGATTTGAAAGCATGTTTACAATGAATAAAGTTATTGAATAGAACGGCACTCGCTAGAGTGCATACCTCTGCCAGGTTGAACAGTTTACGTTTTGCATCCCATTGATCGTCCAGATCTGAACCAAAATCTAATCGGCTTGTTCTTGTCACCAAACCAATTCATCCACCTTGTTTTGTCACGTCATCCACAACTTTTTGAAATATCATGCTATATATATATATCGTTTTGGCCCCATCACTCAATGGTGAAGAATCACTTTAAAATGATATTAAATCTTTCATATCCAGATTTGTGTTTGGATGTTCACCAAAATCGAATCAATTCGTTATCGTCACACACACAGCCTGTCCACAAAGTTGCGTCCGAATCCATCCACAACTTTTTGAAATATCATGCTATATATCGTTTTGGCCCCTTCACTCAATGGTGAAGAATCACTTAAAAATAATATTAAATCTTTCATATCCAGATTTGTGTTTGGATGTTCACCAAAATCGAATCAATTCGTTATCGTCACACACACAGCCTGTCCACAAAGTTGCGTCCGAATCCATCCACAACTTTTTGAAATATCATGCTATATATATATATATATCGTTTTGGCCCCATCACTCAATGGTGAAGAATCACTTAAAAATAATATTAAATCTTTCATATCCAGATTTGTGTTTGGATGTTCACCAAAATCGAATCAATTCGTTATCGTCACACACACAGCCTGTCCACAAAGTTGCGTCCGAATCCATCCATAACTTTTTGAGATATTGTGCTATATATTGGTTTGAGCCCTGACACTCAACAGTAAAGATTCACTTGAAAAATTCTCTGATTTGGATCCGGATTCGAATCTTCACCAAAATTGAATCAAACCTTCCTTGTCACATATGCAACCTGTCCACCAAGTTTCGTCACATTCATCCACAACTTTTTGGGATATCGTGGTATAAATAGTTTTTTTCCCGATCTCTCAATGGTGGAGCTTCACTTCAAAAACCTCAAATCCAGATCCGGATCTTCACGAAAATCTAACCATTTTGTCCTCGTCACCTCCACAACCTCACCACCAAATTTCGTCCAAATCGATCCACACTTTTTTGAGATATACTGTTCATAAACGGACAGACAGACAGGGTTAAAAAACACAACCTCCATCCACCTTCGATGGCGGAGGTAATAACCGTTTAATACAATATTCAGCATTGTGTCTGTTCAGACAATGGAAGGATAAAGAATAAATAATAATGAACAAAATAAAGACTTTCTGATTTCTTTTTCATAGTTATCACAAATCATCATTTAAAAATTCAATATGCTTCCATATTTCGTTTTCCTTGAGCAAAAGGATTTTTTTTTGTAAAAATTAATGACTCCATAGACATATCAATGAAGAAAGAGAGAAACTAAAAGCAGAAGAGATACAAGAGAAGAAAATGAAAAAAGAAAAAGCAATCGAAGGATAAGTCCTGGCCCATTTGTGGAAATAATGGAAGATGGTGAAATGTGTCTGTTACCTGAAATTCTTTTCTACGTTCAAAGGTTGATTTAGAACTGACTGGCACGGTGTGCTCCTCCAGAAGGCTAGTTTCAATTGGTAACAGATCATCAGCCACTTCCTTCAGTTTTCCTTCCAGGGAGTGGCTTGCTTTAAGCCTGTGGGGAGAAGGTTAAAATAAAAACTACAAGATGGTGGAAGTGGGGTGGTTAACAAAGGTTTGGAATGAGAGCATTTTATTGTGATGCAATTGCAATTATCACTGTGTGAATTTAGTTATTGCTGTATGGATATGAACATCATGGAAATAAGACTCATGCTTGACCTGACGATAGTGATAATGTTATGTACAGGTAATTAAATAATTAATATCAAACACATTCGTTATCCAAACCATTTTCACAAGGTCCCCAGCAATTTCTCTAAAATCATTAACAGCTATTTTTTTTAACCTTTCTTGTTTTGCAAATAAACAGAAAACAAGTACAAAAAGTTTTAATTAAAACAAAAGCCGCGTCGATGTTACACAATGCCTAGATGCAGCTGTGCCTATAACGTCGATGTTATAGGCACAGGACATTCCTATTGATTCGATTACTTGATGTTATTTTTGTGCAAAGTGAAAATATATCTCGGCAATTTCCCGTGTGTGGCGACGAATTTTTAATATATCTCGGCATTTTCCCGTCTGTTATTTCAGGCAGTGTATGACTGACCATGCCACGATTTAAAAAAATATATATCTCGGCAATTTCCCGTGTGTGGCGACACGTGAACGAAGCTATGCTCCTCTCTCCACATTATTGTGACGACGTATAAATTAAATATTTCATCGTGACGATTGTCATCAAATGGACGAATTTTTAATATATCTCAGCATTTTCCCGTCTGTTATTTCGGGCGGTGTATGACTGACCATGCCGCGATTTAAACAAAATATATATATCTCGGCATTTTCCCATCTGTTATTTCGGGCGGTGTATGACTGACCATGCCGCGATTTAAAAAAAAAAAATCTCAATGGACTTGAAGTTACAGGCCTTTGAGAATTCATTTCGTTCTATAAAGGGCAACTTTCATCGGATTTTTCTTCCCGTTTTTTTTCAACCGAGTCTAAAACTATGTTAGCGACTGTGAAAAATGAAATGGTATATCGAATTTGATTTGAAATAAAACTGTGTGAGAGAGGAAGACACCACGGGCCGACAAAACAGGCCTCAAAGCTATGCGAGTTAATAAAATGGTGGATATTTGTTTATATGAAGCCTCTCCCAAAATGGGTGGAGCTATGGTTCCCAGAATGGGTGGAGCTTTGAGGTTTTGTCTTCTCTGCAAGAACAAGAAGAACAAGAAGAAGAAGAACAAGAAGAAGAACAACAACAACAACAGCAGAGGGCACTCTATTAGCAGCGTCTGCGACGCGGCTAAAAATGTGGAACTTTCTCCTGGTTTGCCTGCTGAACCGGCTTAGTTGACAGAGTCAAGTTCTGTCACGCCGATTCCGAGTCAAAGGATGAGTCCTGACACTAAGTTTGAGCCTGCGTACAACTAACTTTCTAAAGTACTGCACTTGCATTCAGAACTTATATTCCAAGTTCAACTCCTTAAGATAATGGAATATATGATTAAGGATTTAGTTTTGCTGACAGAAGGAGAGTTGCTCTTCTCATGCATTAGCTTTACAAAGGAAGCATAATCAAAATTGTGTACGTACATTACCCAGCCACTTCATCAAAAGTGCAATTGACTATCCCAAAGTACTGCTTTTAACGTCCGGCAAAACAAATATAATTGAAAATGTGATTACAGCATTCTACCAATCTAGCTTAAACTTAGACTTTTTCATCAAGAAGATATACTTTTTCCCGTAGTCATCCCTCATTCGTTCCACGGTGTCCAACTTAGAGGTGGTTTCTTCAAGAAGATCAATTAATTTGGATTTGCAAGGAAATTCATTTCCAATGTCTATGAAAGATTTTGCCTCGTCTTTTGCTTGTACAAATCTCTCGTTCACATCTTGCACAGCCTCTTCACTTATCTGCAGGTAAAAACATGCCAGACAAACAAATATGAATAAACAAGGAAAACTCCACTGTTTAACCTGTGAATAAAAACTTCATCACCTGAAATGGTACATGGTTTGTAAATGAAGGGAAACTAAACTAAAATCTTGTAAACTGAGAACTATTACTCCATGTCATCATAATTTAATTTTTCCCTTTGCATACGTATATGAAAAATGCACCATTAAAGAGCAAATGTGTGTGAAATTTTCCTCCAATTTCTGTGGGCTCAAACATGCAAATGTGAAACCCAAGGCAAACATGGCAAGCCGATCCCACTGGTGTATATATATATATATATATATATATATATATATATATATATATATACACACAAGAAGAAGAGCTAGCATGGAATCACCCTCCCCTCTCTCCTCCATCCCCCACTCTTTCTAGCTCCCCCATTCCCTCCCCTACTCTATCTCCCCCACTCCCCTCTCTCTCGCCCAGTCCCCTCCTTATCCCTCAACCCCCTCTGCCCCCCTGTCTTCCCCACTCATATTCACGTGCATTCAAACTGAATGCGGAACCATGCCAACGTTTTTTTTCAACCAAGTAAATCGATGATTACCTTTCCACCGGTAGATAATCGGGTGAAGGTGCAGAACATTTTTGGGAGCAAAATACATTGCCAGTGAAAGAAGATGTCGTAATGTGCGGACATGCTAAGAAACACTAAGTTGGGACCCGTATCAATAACAGTCGCTTCATGGAAGGCGATCTTACGCACTTGTGGCACAACATTACTAAAAAGCAAGAAATATGAATTTAGAGATGCATAATAAAAGAATACTGGATTTTTTATTTTTTAAATATCATCAAGGCTCGTGGAAGAGCAAGAACACAGAACAGACAATGACGTTCAGGAGAGCAACAAAAGTTGACACAAAATGTAAAATCTCAACAAATACAAAGGATTATACACACAAAGTTATGGATTATATCTGATGAATTATTTGCAATAATGGAATGGGAAACGGGAACAGGTGGAAATGAGATTCTAAACATGAACGGGTCAAAAAGTTCGGTGGGATTTCTTCCTTCCGTTTAAGTGCTGCTTCATCAGGATGAAGATTAGCATGGGCGGTGTATAGGCACAGAACGCTGGCTTGATTGCTTGATGCATCGAAAAAATAACAACTCGGGTTATGTAATGAAGACAAACCATTGCTACTGCTCGTGTGCATATATAAATACACAGTGTTTATATAGCTTGGATCGATTCCAATTCCACTGGGCCATAAAGGAGTTATCTTATACACCGGAAGGTTTGAAGCCGACACAAACTATGTTCCTCAGAATGCACCGATGGGCTGCAACCTTTCGGCATTTGATGATGCTTTAATTGTCGCTGTTGGTCTTTTTCACATCGTTTTCACGTTGTTTTTCACATTGTTTTCACATTTTCCACATCTTTTTCACATTCCACATAGCCTGGTGTTGGGCTAGCGGCTCGGGTGCCAGCTTAGGATCCTAGGATCCTGGGTTCGAATCCCGGTCGATCGCTGAATTAACGCCAGGGGGGTTGACTCAGCCTGTCATCCTTCCAAGGTCGGCTAATTGAGTACCAGTTCACTGGTAATTCCCTGTTTGTCGTAAAAAGGCGACAAAAAGGGTTGGCGGCAGGAAGGGCATCCGGCTGTAAAACATTGCTTCAAAAAGGGGACCCAAAAAAAACAACAACAACCACGGTCCCCGAAAAAGGCCAAGCCCTGCTTGCGGGGAAAAATGGCCTCTAAAGGTGGTTTTTTTTTTTTGTTGTTTGTTTTTCTAAAGGTGGTCTTTTTCACATCGATGAGAAAAGTTATGGGGAAATCATGGCGGTTGTGAATATAATACTTCTGTTTGGGGCAGTTTTGCCTCATGTCCCATGGAGTGCATTATTTAATGATATATCAGGTTTAAAAAAAATAATTCTGAATTGTTTTCCAATTCCAATCTAGATTTCGACATAATTATTTAGGCCAAAAGTTCTGATTGTAAACATATTAAATCAGATTTTGAATATCACCTTTTAATAAGCCGACATGATAATCTTGCCAGGAGCCAATCACAGTGCACCTAGCCTCATCCAAGTAAGGACTTAGGACACCCCATGTAAAGTTTTGACTTTTTCAACATATTTCAACATAGAGCTATTTGATCTTCATTTCAACAATATTGATAGATAAAGGTGATATAATATAACAAATATCATGAAACATTTACATTTTGTAGTCCATTGTATAATTTAAATAAACATAAATGCAAATTTCACATGTGGATAAAGTAAGTACACCCCTACATTTATCACTACTTTAAATACCTAAAATTAGAATCAGGTGCACCAGCTCAGGTGCAAATGATTACAACATCGTTAGAGAGGATCTTGGAGGAACCTGTCTTATTTAAACCTCCGACATTTAGTTTGGTTTGCTCTTTGTTGTTGAATTGTGCAGCGTCACCATGCCTAGATCAAAAGAGCTCTCTGAGGCCTTCAGAAAGAAGGTTATAGATACCTACGAGTCTGGGAAGGGATTTAAAAAGATCTCCAAACAATTTGAAATCAAGCCAAACAGTTCAATCTTGGTTCCATCAGACCACAGAATCATGTTTCTCAGTCTGAGAGTCCTTTCGATGTTTTTTTGCAAACTCCAAGCGGGCTTTCATGTGTCTTTCACTGAGGAGAGGCTTCCGTCTGGCCACTCTGCCATAAAGCTCAGATCGGTGGAGTGTTGCAGTGATGGTTGTCCTTCTGGAAGTATCTCCCATCTCCACACAGGATCTCTGGAGCTCAGCCGGAGTGACCATCGGGTTCTTGGTCACCTCTCTTATCAAGGCCCTTCTCCGCTGATTGCTCAGTTTGGCCGGGCAGCCAGCTCGAGGAAGAGTCCTGGTTGTTCCAAACTTCTTTCATTTAAGAATTATAGAGGCCACTGTGCTCTTGGGAACCTTCAATGCAGCAGAAATTTTTTTGTGGGCTTCCCCAGATCTGCACATCGACACAATCCTGTCTCTGAGCTCTGCAGGCAGTTCCTTCGACCTCATGGCTTGGTTTTTGCTCTGATATGCATTGTCAGCTGTGAGATCTTATATAGACAGGTGTGTGCCTTTCCAAATCATGTCCAATCAATTGAATTTACCACAGGTGGACTCCAATCAAGGTGTAGAAACATCTCAAAGATGATCAAGAGAAATGGGAGGCACCTGAGCTAAATTTCAAGTGTCACAGCAAAGGGTATGAATACTGATGTCAATGCGATATTTCAGTTTTTTCTTTTTAATAAATTTGCAAAACTTTCTAAAATCCTGTTTTCTCTTTGTCATTATGGAGTATTGAGTGTAGATTGATGAGGGAAAAAATGAATTTGAACTATTTCAGCATAAGGCTGCAACATAACAAAATGTGAAAAAGTGAAGGGGTCTGAATACTTTCTGAATGCACTGTACATACATACATACATACATACATACATATATATATATATATATATATATATATATATATATATATATATATACTATATGGAAATGTGTGTGTGTGTGTGTATTGTGTAAATCTCTGAATTCTCCTTGTGTGGTGAGTTAGGTCTGGGTATAATGGAACTACTGTCAGCAAACAAATAATTCAAACACTTAAGTGAGGAAATTATGATAATGAAGGAGCAGCGCTCCTGCTTGAGACGGACGAAGTGACGGACAAGACACAAACTCGTCCGAGAAGATGTTTATTGAATAATCATCTCGGGAACTCTGCAAGCCCGTTTATCGGGTTCGCATATATATATCCAAACCAAAAAGCATACATCAGAACCAAAGCCACGCCTCTCAGGCGAGGCACGCTTTGGTGGTCATGTGACCGACAGGTGCAAAGGATTGTAACCTCGGCGCCGCGGTTTGGCCGCCGGTTACGTCACCGGCTTGGGCCAGGAGATTCTGTTGCTGGTCTCGAGCTTTGGGGAACCCATGGGTCGCTACAATACCAATAGGGGCCTCGATACATCAAAAATGTAATGTGAATAGCCATGGAATTGCCGATTACATGTAAAGATGTGAAAAAATGGTGATATCCCTTGGACTATACATTTCCATCAATGTTGCTTTGACACTTCAGTACGAGTGTGATCACATCGTCCCAGAGGGGATAGGTCATTTCCTCTAATGAGGAATAAGTTTGCTCACGTGTTTGGTTAAAAAAACCGAGTTAGTTCGTTAATTGACCACAAAACTTAAGCCTCGTCAACCATTTGCTTGCTCTGAAACACAACAGTTTCACATAACCAAACATTTCAGAAAATGTTAATAACAGTGTGTTTTTGTGTCAAAGCAAAAATATTACATCTGTTTTCGCCACAAGTATCAGCTCACCTCAAATTTTTCAAGGCGTCCTCTGCAGTCTGCTTGTGGGTATTTTCGGTCAAGTGGATGATGTAGCTGACCCTGCCAGATCATCTGATGTGTATCCAAGATGTAGAAGATTTCTTCAAACTCTGATATAAGGGTTTGTGCCTTTTGTTCCTCCACCATTTCTGTTCATCAGTGGGTGTTCAAGGGGTTTAAGGTTAATGCTTGAAACTGCAGTTTGCCCTGTAAATTTTGCTTTTGCAAAATGAAGTACACAGAAATGTCAGGTATAAATGATTATGGAAAAGCACAAGTAGTTATTCAAAACATACATAAAGCGGGAAAAAATCATTTTTGAAAATTACTTTTTCCATTTATTGTTAAAATGACTATATTGTCGTGTCCCCAGGATAACACTCAAAGAGGATGAATGAACGAAACGAGCTTTACTCCGAGGCGTATACCCAACTTGGCGGTCGTGACATGCACGGGGTAGACGGTAGCAAGGGCTTACCTGCACGGAGTTCACTGGGCTTGCTCGAACCCACCACAAATAAATGAGACAGAACACAATGTAACATGCAACAGATAATGGGTTGATTAAAACAATGCAAGGGAACAACGAAAGGTAAGGTAAACTAAATTTCCTAAGTGAGTGTCCCTCCATTCCGACTCAGATACGAACAAGGCAAAAACAAAAGTAAAATAAAAGAAAAAATGTTTGTGTCGTGCAGCCACTTAGCTCCGTTCTCAACGAGGGCTTGATGGACGTCACAGGTCTGGTCGGTCAGCAAAATGGCTACGCTCAGACCTGCTCAAGATAGCACCGAGACACGTTTTCACCACACCACAAATGTGAGGTAATTCGAGCCAGCGGTCCCCTCGCGCTCTCCACTCCGTCCGAAATGCTGCAAGCTCCACAAACCGTTGGCAACGCCCCCTCCTCACGATATAAGTTTTCCACACCACTCCTCCTCTGCACCAGGTCCACACAGGCTCCGAACTTGCTCCACCAATGCTCACAAACCAAAATGTGACCGCCTTTCGCGAACGCAAGGACCAGAAGAAGGAATGCAACCGCCTCCAACAACCGCCAGCACAAAGAGACCAAGATGGATTCTTCTTGCTCTCGAATGTTCCACCACTGACGTCACACTTTGTCCAATCACCGAGCTCTGTTCATCACTCCATGGCTTCTTAACCAGTCACGAAGCTCGGGGCATGGCCTCCCCGTCACGAGTCATTGGGGGGCGGAGTCTAATCTCTGTTTGGGAATGTTTGGATGACGTCGGGGTTTACTTGTCGATTGGCAAATGTGCTGGTTTCTGTCGGCCATGGAGGCGTTGTGAGCAAATGAGTCCATTACATTGCTGTTCTTGTTTGGCTGGCTTTTAATTGTAGTAAAGACAGAGGGAAGATCACAGGCGGCAAATTACACACTGGGGAATTCATTTTTAAGCCCTATAATTAATTAGCACAAAGCCACGCCCCTTATGGCGACATGCAAACCGTCTTACCCGAACAGACGGCCTACTTATGTGCATCAAGATGGGTCTTCTTCACATCACACGGTTCATACTAAAACCTACACATTCTGAACTTTCGTCAGGTATTCCATTGTTTACCCCCACAAACGTAACAATATGAATTCACCCACAAACATTCCTGTCCTCTATTTGCATGCTGTCAGGGTGAAGGAGTAGGGTATGGTGAAAGGAGAGGAGACCATATTGCGGCAACCTTGATTATTTAACTTCATCTTGACTAGTTTTGCTATAAAAAGCAGAAATCTGCTAATTGGTCAAAGTTTGATACATCAGCATGTACATTTAAAAAAACTCAATCATTCAATGACTGCTATGTTCGTTATTTCTAACCCCTCACTTCTTCTATGCATCGTGTCTTCTAATTAGATCTGTCTCACAATCGAAAATGTAAAAGAAAAATCGCACTCGTATTCAAAGGAAGCGGTTCAGTTTCGCATTTTAAATATGAAATAGGCAAAGCCTAGAAATCAACGAAACCCTTCAGAATTACCATTTATAACCCGTTAAAAACACCCTTAATCCCTTCTAGAATTACACTTTGGAACCCTTTAGAATTAAACATGGTGGGTTAGAAATGTTCTTTTTCATTTTTTATGGACAGATGGAAGGAAGGATATAGCCAAATATTGAAGCAGCTTCGCCGCTTAAAAATGCATTACGAGTTCACAGGCAGGAATTGGTTATCAGAAATTGAATTGTCAGAAACAGAAAATTGGTGATCACAGAGGTGAGAGGTTCCATATTAAGCATGGCAGGTAATCCAATGTCCACCCGCCTGAAATGGTGAGCATGTGACTTGTTCAGGGTATAATGCAACACACTTTGGTCAATTTAATTGCCTCTTTAAGGGCCACAGACACAGAAAATCATGTTTGGTTTAATTAATAGATATTGCTTCACTTAACACTTAATCGTCCTTTTTTTTTGAATAAATATCACTCGATTGGCCCCACCACCCAAAAAACGGCGATTTGATTGCTCATGTGACTGGCTACATCATCGAGGGAATTTTTGTTGCTGCTGGTAGTTTTTAATAATGATTTTGACTATCAGAAGATTCTTGGTCAGGCAGTTATCATTGCGTGCTGAGAAACCTTTCCCTTGATTACATCACACAGGTGACATCATGAATGAACATCACGATTTTCGGGCGGGACTCCACTACCAGCTAAAAACTACCAGCAGCAACAAAAATTCCCTCGATGACGTAGCCAGTCACATGAGCAATCAAATCGCCGTTTTTGGGGTGGCGGGGCCAATCGAGTGATATTTATTCAAAAAAAAGGATGATTAAGTGTTAAGTGAGGCAATATCTATTAATTAAACCAAACATGATTTTCTGTGTCTGTGGCCCTTTAAACATCTGCATAATAGTATGTTAGATAGCCCGATGAGCACAAGCAGAGAAAGAAGTAAACTCTATGTTTGCATGGAATACTAATGGCATAAAGCCTAATGAAATTAGAAAAATTTAACAAGTCAGGAATATAGTAGTTCAATAATATAATGAGCATGAACCCTACTTGAGCTGTCCGGCCCAAAGAATAGCAAAAAGGCAAATAATTATTTTTCATTAAATCTGCAGTTTTTGTTCTCTCAAACAAAAGCAGATAAACCAAACCCTGGCCTGGTATGACAATTCCTTTGGAAAATATTTTGCCCACCACAGCAATAACATTTTGTTTAAACCAACAACATTATCATAACTGTATGTATGGTGGACAGCTCATGTTAATTAGTTGTCTTGCCTTTCACATTCATTCCCTGCAGCTCCTGGAGACGAGCTTTTAGTTTTTCTTCCAGGCCCTCTTGCCTGTTCTTGACGCTCGTTAACAGTTCTTCCAGTCTGAAAAGAGAATCATTTCACCCTGGTTATTATATTATGCCCACTCTGTCAGAATTATGATACATGTTATTTTAGTCATCAAGAATATCTGTGCAACTTATAAAACATCTGACATTTTATTTTCAATATATTGTTGCGGATCCCTCCGTCGGCCTTTTTCCCCTTAAGAAGGGGGGATTAGTCCCCTTGCCCGCGACTGACCGACGTGAGTCCTGAGGGTCCCAACGCTCCTCCCGGTTGGGAGCAGCCAGGGTATTTGGTCTACAAAAAGTCCCAAGGACCTGAGTGCCACTCCTGACCGCGAGCAAGGGAGGGACTCCTGCTCGAACCCCGTTTTCAGATGTTATGATTGCCGAGCGGTGTTAGCAACACGACGTTCGAGCCCTTACCAAAGACTAAACCCGATCCTGGAACGTTGGCCGAAATCGCGCCACAGGTTTTCAATGAGGGAAATCACAAAAACGACCGGACTAGCATGAAGAAGAAGAAGAATGAAGGTAGGAAATACAAATGGAATTTATTACTAATATTTACACAAATCAAAGGAACCAAGGAAGGAGGAAGAATAAGAAAATAAAGACAGAAGGAGTAAGAAGACACAGTGCAAATACTAGCTTACCTATAAACAGTCTTACTTAAACCCCAGGACAGCACAGAAGACGGACGAACAATCAGACATACACGGGGGATGATGATAGGGATGAATGGCTGGAAGGAGAGGAAGGTTCAGGTGGGATGGTAGGACGACCGGGCCGGGAGCGAGCAGCCGCCGGCTCTCCGCCCTCTGGTCCACACCGCCGGGATGCTCCCAGCAATGCGTTGGAGCCCGTTGTGGCAAGGCTGGTTGGCAACAGCGTCTCCCTCACTCGTACTCCCGCAGGTTGCACGTCTCTCTTCACCAACTCAAGCGCCTTCCTTACAGCAACTACCTTCCTGCTCCCTCGCTCCTTTGACTCCCTCAATCCTCTGCTGAACTCTTACGCACTTTCGGTGGACTGCCAACTCTGACGCCTCTCTCTCTTTCACAAATGGCTTGCTGTCTCGCTCACTCAAAGATCTTGCGCGTGCGCTTATATTGCGCCTGGGGCGATCAAGCCGCCGGCCTCCAGGACACGCCCATCGGTGAGCTCGCCTCGGCCTTGATTGGTCGCGAGGGCTCACCGATCCCGCCCCTAGAGGAGGCGTTGGCAAGGCCACGCCTTGTTCCTGGCGCTGGGCTGACTCCTCCCACCTTCTGCTCCGAGATGACCTCGTGCATAATGGACGGCGAATGCAGTTGGCAATGCGAATTGCGATGGTGATGCCATTAACCCCACCCAAAGTTACTGGCGCTTCGAAGATGCCATGGGGGCTTCGGAGGGACCTAATCTTATTTCATTTGATGCCATGCAGAGTCGACTATTGGGAAACACAGCCTTAAACTACATAGAATAAGGAGATAACTAAAAGAGAGAGATATATGATTTGCTACGTGTATGTATATGGCTTAACTAGGAGGACGACCTTTGACCTTTACACACAAAACGGAGATATTTACAAGAATGCATTACCCTTACAACAATACAAAACCACAACAATTCCCAAATCCACAACAATATTCTTGTTTGCAAAATGGTCTTAATCCAACGCAATGTTTTTCTGTGCATACATTTTGCAATGAGATAATCATACCAGACTTTAATGTGTGATTCCATGAGGTTTAAATCCGCAATCATTTGCTAAGGTTTTCAAAATCCACACAAACAAAAATATACTGACGCCTCCTAATCTCGATCTCTGTCCTTCCGGCATGTGATGTATGTGTGTGTGTGTGTGTGTGTGTGTGTGTGTATATGTATGTATGTATGTATGTGTAGAGATATATATATATATATATATATATATATATATATATATATATATATATATATACACACACACACATACGTAAGACCCTCCTTGAGCCATATACACCCGAAGAAACAAAATGCCACAAACTTTCATGATAAAAGTAACATTTCAGCAAAAAAAAAGAAGACCTTGCATTAGTAAATGCACATTTGACGAGGTTTAAAATTATTTTCCAATCTTAAATCCATATTTGTCTCGAATTACTAATGATACAATTATAATACAGATAGTAAAATAAAAGTTAAAGTCAACTCATTGTTAATTGTTTGGTGGATTGTCAATAACTTTATCTGGCAGCTGTAGTCAACTTGATAATTTGAATACCGACCAATTAAAATAAGTTCCTTTGTAGACAAATTTCACCATTTCCAATCACACTAATTTCAACACCAACAATTCAAATACTGTATAACTTAATTTAATTATAAAATTGGATTATAACATAATCACTTCTACTGCATAGCATACAGCAATTACAACCAGCACTCATTCGATTGCACCAATTTATTGCACATTCAAATTGGCAAAAGTTGATTCAGAGCTTTTAGGATATTCCCTTTTCATCATGATTAATGGACAATTGAACACAATACACAAAGAAGAGGTTGAAATCGATACAGTTTGTAATGATTCATCCTGTTGAAATACATCAGTAAAAGTTGACCACTTGACTTATCAAAGCTGTGGCCACTATCGAAAATGCATACAGAGTTGACGAAGACGAACCAACATCGTCGTCCAGCTCATGAAGAGGCTTTGAACTCTGCTGTGCATGCGCACTTGAACCTGCATGGTCACAGCTTTGATAACAGTCAAGTGGTCATCTTAGACAGAGAAATAAAGTGCTTTGCTCATGGTGTAAAGGAATCCATTTGGGAAAGTGTTGAATCACCATCTCTCAACAAAATGGGAGAGTTTTGCGATTTAATTTGTCACAGACGTGAGGCTTGGTTATGACATCTCTCCCATGTCGTCTGCAATCGTCACGGAACACCCAGATTGGTCAACAAACAAATTCAGCCTTCCAACGGTTGAAGTCACGTGGCGATTTTGAAGTTTCTTCTTCACTTCAACATCTGCAGTGAACAGGGCGAGTGAATTCTCGCCGAAATACCCGCCCTACCAACTTGCAAGTACAGCTTTTTCAATTATAAACTTTTCCTGAAAGAAGACTTGTTTACTTGCAAAACAATTATACAAATTAATTTTATGGAAATGGAGATAAAGCCAGATGGGGCATGATGATGGATAGCCATGCATACCAACAAAGCATATTCATGGAGGAAGCATGTACCACGTTTACTTCCTGTCCTTTGACCCAGATTAGTCAAAGGGCTTTTTGAAATTTCCACATATCCCATTATAAAAGCTGCGTGGAAACTGATCCAAGAAATAAACAACTCTGGATCAATGGATCGGAAATAAATGTTAGAGGGCTCCATCTCAGCTGTGGCCTGTGGAGATGTCTGTGCAGTGGCCTTCTTACAGGAAACTGTCTGCTTCGTCAACATAATGTTTTGGAAGCAACAAATTCCCTTTTCATTTATTGTGTACAACTTTGCTTTTGTAGCGCAATACTTATCAGGAATTATGAGAAACTCCAAGTTTGCTGTTGCTGAGTTAGCATGCAGTGGTGGTGCGTATGCAGCCTGTGATCATTTTCTGGGGGTGCGGCTGCGCCGCTGATGCAACGCCGCCTAATACCAATCAGATGGTACTCATTTTGCCGACCTTGGAAGTAAAACTGGCTGAGTCAACCCACTTGGTGTTAATTCAACGGCAGGACAGGGGCTTGAACTCAGGACCCCAATATCTCAAGCCAAAGATCTTAACCGTTAAGCCAACACCTGGCTTCAATGTCCAGTTATAGTGGATAAGTGAATGGATGTGGCTTAATAGCTCTAACTTAAAGAAATGAATGATTAAACAAATAAACTAGAATATCACTTGGGAGAGAGCATACCTCCACCAGGCTGAATGAACATTTTGTTTTGAATCCCACTGATAGGCCGGATCTGGATTCGGACCTGAAACAAAATCTAATCGGCTTGTTCTTGTCACCCAATCAACTGATCCACCAAGTTTCGTTATAACGTGTCCACAACCTTTTGAAATGTCATGTTACATATCGCTTTTCACCCCATCTCTCAATGGAGAAGAATCACTTTAAAAAGAAAAAATTCTTGGAGATGAATCCATATTCAGATCTTCACCAAAATCGAATCAATTCGTCCTTGTCACACACACAAATCTCCACCAGGTTTCGTCCAAATCCATCCATAACTTTTTGAGATATCGTGCAAAATATCGTTTTGGGCCATATCCCCCAATGGTGGAGAATCACTTCAAAAATTAAATAATCATTGTATCTGAATCCATATTTAGATCTTCACTAAAATCGAAACAATTCGTCCTTGTCAAGCACACAAACTCTCCACCAAATTTTGTCCAACTCCGTCCATAACTTTTTGAGATATCGTGCAAAATATCATTTTTGGCCCCGTCTCCCAATGGTGAAGAATCACTTAAAAAATTAAATTATTATTATATCTGAATCCATATTCAGATCTTCACTAGAATCGAATCAATTCGTGATGGCAAACACACAAACTCTCCACCAAATTTCGTCCAAATCGGTCCATAACTTGAGGTATTTTGCTGTGTATTGGTTTTGGCCCTGTCTCCTGATGGTGAAGAACCACTTTAAAAATTCTACTAGCCGGATCCGAATTCAGATCTGCATCAAAATCTAATCATTTCGTCCTTGTCACATCCACTACCTCTGTCACGAATCCATCCACAACTTTTGAGATATCCTGTTCGCAGACAAACAGACAGGGGTGAAAACATAACCTCCATCCACCTTTGGTGGCAGAGGTAACAAATAAATAATTCTTGCTCGTCAAATATAATGGTCAACTTTTTGATAGCCACCAATTTTCATGCAATAAAGCTAAAATGGCAAGAATATAAATCAATTTACATTCTTGGTCTCGATGTGTCGAAGTATGTGAAACATACCCTTTGACAAGCTCTATGCTGTGTGGATCTGGTGTCGAAAGATAAAGAAACAAGCTGTGTATGCTTATTTCCTCTTCACTGGGTAATTTTACCAACCACTTCTCCGGTGGTTGAATTTCCTTCACCCATACAGAATCACCCTTTTTCAAGGATACCTGCAAAGGACACACAGGGTGTTTGGGAAGGGTGTTTGGAGAGGAGGATAAGGAAGAAAGTGAAGAGCGACGAAATGCAGTTTGGATTTATGCCAGTAAGAGGAACGACAGATGCGCTTTTCATTGTGAGGCAGTTGCAGGAGAAGTACATGGAGAAGAGGAAGAAGTTGTTTTTTGGGTTTGTTGATCTGGAGAAAGCATTCGATAGGGTTCCACGCAAAGTATTGACATGGGCATTGAGGAAGTTAGGAGTGGAGGAATGGTTGATCAGAGTAGTGATGGCAATGTACAAAAGAGCGCACACAGCTGTAAGGACAAAGGACGGGAACAGTGGTGAGTTTGAGGTGAAGGTGGGAGTGCATCAGGGGTCGGTACTAAGTCCACTACTATTTGTAGCTGTGATGGAGGTGCTGGCTCAGAACGTAAAGGAGGGTTTACCATGGGAGTTGGTGTATGCAGATGATCTGGTGTTGATTGCGGAAAGTATGGATGGACTGAAGGAAAAGATGAACAAGTGGAAGGAATGTATGGAGACAAAAGGTCTGAAGGTGAATATCGGAAAGACGAAGGTGATGGCAAGTGGTAAAGCATGTGGTGAGGTGGAAAGAACTGGGAAGTGGCCGTGTGCTGTGTGCAGGAAGGGTGTCGGAGTGAACTCCATTCAATGTACAATGTGCGCTGAGTGGGTTCATCAAAAATGTAGTGGTCTGAGAGAGTCATTTACCAGTGTGGCAGCTACATTCAAATGTAAGGTGTGCACAGAGGGAGCTGCAGATGGAGGAAATGTTGAGTTGGATCTTGGAGACGGCGTGAAGCTGGAAGGTGTGAAAACATTTTGCTACCTCGGAGACATGCTGAATGGAGAAGGTGGATCAGACTCGGCAACGGTTGCTCGAGTGAGATGTGCATGGAAGAAGTTTCGGGAACTGAGTGGCGTGCTGATGAGGAGGAGAGTGTCGCTGAAGCTGAAGGGAAAGGTGTATGCTGCATGTGTGAGAAGTGTTATGATTTATGGGAGCGAGACATGGGTAATGAACGTAGAGCAGCAACGAAGGCTGTGTGGAAGTGTAACTCAGTGTAACTTATTAATTGGCACTGGTAACTTATTAATTAACACTGGTAATGAAGCAGATACATTTTACCTGCAAACTCTGTGAAAGACGAGTTCGTAAATGAGTGTAAGGAATGTGCCCGAACATGGTAATCTCTTGTCCACCTGGTCACAGCCCCTGGCTGGAGCACCCCCCTATCGTTTGGTAAACGGAACTCACAGCAGGAGGGGAGCGAGCTGATGCCAGGACTTGGTGCATGCATGACCTCGGGGCATTAGCGGAGAAAGGATTAACGTTCAGCGGACAGGGGATTAAGTCCAGTTTGTCCATATAAACGAGAGCAAACGTTGAGTCAAGGGAACTTGTGAGCAGAAGCTCTGACCGACGGAACGGACGAGGACTCATCATCAGACCCTCTGCCCGACGGGAGTGGCGGAGGAACATCGGCCGAACGAGAAGGACCATGCGAAAAGAGTTAACCTGGTCCATTGAATTAAGCGGTATTATTTGGTAATTGGAATGAAGTGAAGAACCAGTTAATAAACCAGACCTTTTGTAAAACCTGTGTCCGGTCATTGGAGTCTTGAGTCTCCCCCACTACTTCCCCTACAATTTGGAGGCACCGCTGACATCAATTGTACAAACAAGTCTTTAAAAGGTGAGTGTGGCTTGTTTTTGTCCAATATGATTTACGAACTTGGAAATAGTTTTGTACATACATGGGGGAGGAGGTGGTCCTGGGGGTTCCTTGCGCACCGATGCCGCGATATAGATGATATGAAGTCACGAATGGTACTTCGATAAACGATTGTACCTATTATTCGTGTTTTTCTAAATGATTTCTGTAAATACGTATTTTTTGTGCTGTCTAAATAAAATGCACCAGGTCGGCGCTGGTCATTAAAGGCCTTACTGTGACCTGGGAGCAAACGGAGCATGCGTGCACCATGCGACCATTTGCTTCCAAGACGTGTAAGGCCGGTACACTCGTTTACACACCCGTACACGTGTAAAGTAGTTTTTTTTTGCACTTGTTCAAAGCACTCGACTTGCTCGGCGTGCGACAGGGAGCCAGGAAATGGAATTATATTTATATATATATATTTTTGCCTCATTCCAATTGATGGTATTGCGACAAAACGGCTTATATCTTTGGAACGACTGGTCGGATTTAGACAAATTAAACGGAATTGTGTAGGACGAAAGCCGTGGGTCCAAAGTAAAAAAAAAAAAAAAAAAAAAAAAAAAAAAAACGAGGGTGGAGGAGAGAATTTTTTTTTCAGTTTTCCCGCCATGTCTAAAACTCGTTCGATCAACAAATAAATTCATGACAGAATACCCCACCTCATGCCGGTCCAGAATTATTGTGAAAGATGGCAATTGGATGAAAATTGCATACCAACACTCCCTCACTGTCCCTCATTGTCCCTCATGTCCATTCCGGCACCCTGTCTCTTGCTCCCGCTCCTTCTCCCTCCCCTCCCTTTAGTTCCCATTGGCGGACGTTTTGCGAGAAGCAAAGCGTTTTGCAGGAAGCTTCCAGGAAACAAAACCAGTGCTGTTGTTTGTTTTTTTGACGAAATTTGTCAGACAGATAGCATGGGTGACACGGACGAAATGATTGGATTTTGGTGAAGACCCAGGTGCGAATCCGGCTACGAGAATTGTTTAAAGTGATTCTTCACCATCAAGAGATCGGGTGAAAAGCGATAAACATTATATTTAACATAATATACTTATTAATGTTATTATTTTAATATTATTCATATATTAAAAAAAAAAAAGTTATGGATGAGTGAATGAACCTGGCGTGCTGATGAGTTGGGGAGGTGACAAGAACACGCCGATTACATTTTGGTTCAGGTCCGAATCCAGATCCGGCCTATCAGTGGGATACAAAACATAAACTGTTCACCAAGGCAGAGATATGCTCTCTACCGAGCGTCGTTCTAGTTGTGTGTTTGTTCGTCTGGGCGATATCTTAGCCATCCTTTGAGCTAGGAAGCTGAAATTTGGGGAAATTGGTGAACAAGTGCTTTTGAAACATAATAATAATAATAATAATAATAATTCTGTATTATTTGGTTAACCAGTTTGTGTGAACCCTCAACTTGTTGTTGGAACTTGCTGTTGGAACTTGCTGTTGGAACTTGTTGTTGGAACTTGTTGTTGGAACTTGTTGTTGGAACTTGTTGTTGGAACTTGCTGTTGGAACTTGCTGTTGGTACTTGCTGTTGGAAATTGTTGTTGGAACTTGTTGTTGGAACTTGTTGTTGGAACTTGTTGTTGGAACTTGCTGTTGGAACTTGCTGTTGGAAATTGTTGTTGGAACTTGTTGTTGGAACTTGCTGTTGGAACTTGCTGTTGGAAATTGTTGTTGGAACTTGTTGTTGGAACTTGTTGTTGGAACTTGCTGTTGGAACTTGCTGTTGGAAATTGTTGTTGGAACTTGTTGTTGGAACTTGTTGTTGGAACTTGCTGTTGGAACTTGCTGTTGGAACTTGTTGTTGGAACTTGTTGTTGGAACTTGTTGTTGGAACTTGCTGTTGGAACTTGCTGTTGGAAATTGTTGTTGGAACTTGTTGTTGGAACTTGTTGTTGGAACTTGCTGTTGGAACTTGCTGTTGGAACTTGCTGTTGGAAATTGTTGTTGGAACTTGTTGTTGGAACTTGTTGTTGGAACTTGCTGTTGGAACTTGCTGTTGGAAATTGTTGTTGGAACTTGTTGTTGGAACTTGTTGTTGGAACTTGTTGTTGGAACTTGCTGTTGGAACTTGTTGTTGGAACTTGTTGTTGGAACGTTTTGGGAACATTCAAATGTTGTGTTTTGCTGACGTTTCCACAACGTCGCCACAACGTTTCACTTTCGTTGTTGCAACGTTTTGCTCCAACGTTTTGGGAACATTTAAATGTTGGGTTTTGCTGACGTTTCCACAACGTCGCCACAACGTTTCACTTTCGTTGTTGCAACGTTTTGCTCCAACGTTTTGGGAACATTTAAATGTTGGGTTTTGCTGACGTTTCCACAACGTCGCCACAACGTTTCACTTTCGTTGTTGCAACGTTTTGCTCCAACGTTTTGGGAACATTCAAATGTTGTGTTTTGCTGACGTTTCCACAACGTCGCCACAACATTTCACTTTCGTTGTTGCAACGTTTTGCTCCAACGTTTTGGGAACATTCAAATGTTGTGTTTTGCTGACGTTTCCACAACGTCGCCACAACGTTTCACTTTCGTTGTTGCAACGTTTTGCTCCAACGTTTTGGGAACATTTAAATGTTGGGTTTTGCTGACGTTTCCACAACGTCGCTACAACGTTTCACTTTCGTTGTTGCAACGTTTTGCTCCAACGTTTTGGGGACACTCAAATGTTAAGTAAATCGGATAAAAATTCACGAGTTATTTAATTATTAGCGATTAATGAAGTACTTATTTAATTAATTACATTTCTTATTAAATTACAGTAATTACATTACAGTAATTACCTGAGGTAATTACATTACAGTAATTACCTGAGGTAATTACAGTAATTACAGTTCCGGTAATTACAGTAATTACAGTAATCATTACAGTAATTGCAGTAATCTTATTACAGTAATTACATTACATTAACTCAGGCACCTTTTGAGTAAGGAAGCTGATATTTGGACATGACACTGACCGAGTGATGTGGCTGTCAAAGAAAATTTTGATTTATTGATTAATCATTTAATAAATTAACTCGTTGATTTATAAATGACTTATTTAATTAAAAGTCCTCAGAGATACATCTTCGGATGAAATACTTGCAGATTGGTTATGCTATGAGCCAATTGATTAAGGAAAATATTTTGTGATGGCCATATTGGCAATTTCGTGGCCATATTCGTGGCAACTCAGTTAGTGCCACTGCACCTTTAAAATGCATCCCTGCGTTCATTTTTCGATCGATTGAGTTGAAATTTTGAACAATCGGATCTGGACTGTCGTTGTTAACGACTCTAGCACGCACTCGTCCAATCAGGATGGAGCGGTATGGTCCCCGGATCATCACTGCCCGCAGTGTTAATTAGTTTTACTTTTTTCTCTCTTGGTCATATAATTTTGAAGACATGCATGTCATGATAGAGGAAATGTTTGTTCTGTAAAACGGAATAAATGTTGTTTATTTGTGTGGGTGTGTATTTTTGTGTATTTTGGATATATTTTCACGACTAATTCCAGTTATCGTCCTGCAAAATGTCTGCTCGTTCTTTTTCCTTTGAGTCGTAAATTCCTGTTGAATTCTCATTAAAATGCGGAATTAAGTACGCTGTGTGATGATGGAGATCCTTGATGACGAATCAGGAATAGTGAATGAGCAAACAAATATCACGGATGGTACACCGGATAAGGAAAATGTAGATGAAACCCCTTTTGCTCAGGTGCTGTGCAGCGCTGCACAAAGATCCATATGAGCGGGGCCTGGGTGCTGTGTAATTAGTACACAAAGAACCAATTACTAGGGTGCTGAATAAACACAAAGATCCATTTTTTGGAGCTGGTTCTCCCGGTGCTGTGATTTATTCAAAGAACCAAATTTTGTAAGAATTAAGATATGATTTGTCGACATTATAAATACTTTAATATATGTAACGATTTTGTAACGATCGTCCTGCAAAAGGTCTGCTCGTTCTTTTTCCTTTGAGTCGTAAAATCCTGTTGAATTCTCATTAAAATGCGGAATTAAGTACGCTGTCTGATGATGGAGATCCTTGATGCGAATCAGGAAAAGTGAATGAGCGGACAAAATTTGGGAGAGGTCTTACACACGGTTTTATCTATTATTCGTGTTTTTTTTCTCTAGCGATCTGTAAATACGGGTTTTTTTGATATTTTTCACACTCAGGAAGAAGTTGAATGATATGATTGGATATTCTTCACACTCAGGAAGAAGTTGAATGATATGATTGGATATTCTTCACACTCAGGAAGAGGTTGAATGATATGATTAGATATTCTTCACACTCAGGAAGAGGTTGAATGATATGATTGGATATTCTTCACACTCAGGAAGAGGTTGAATGATATGATTAGATATTCTTCACACTCAGGAAGAAGTTGAATGATATGATTGGATATTCTTCACACTCAGGAAGAAGTTGAATGATATGATTGGATATTCTTCACACTCAGGAAGAAGTTGAATGATATGATTGGATATTCTTCACACTTATGGAAGAAGTTGAATGATATGATTAGATATTCTTCACACTCAGGAAGAAGTTGAATGATATGATTGGATATTCTTCACACTCAGGAAGAGGTTGAATGATATGATTAGATATTCTTCACACTCAGGAAGAACTTGAATGATATGATTGGATATTCTTCACACTCAGGAAGAAGTTGAATGATATGATTGGATATTCTTCACACTCAGGAAGAAGTTGAATGATATGATTGGATATTCTTCACACTTATGGAAGAAGTTGAATGATATGATTGGATATTCTTCACACTCAGGAAGAGGTTGAATGATATGATTAGATATTCTTCACACTCAGGAAGAAGTTGAATGATATGATTAGATATTCTTCACACTCAGGAAGAAGTTGAATGATATGATTGGATATTCTTCACACTCAGGAAGAAGTTGAATGATATGATTGGATATTCTTCACACTTATGGAAGAAGTTGAATGATATGATTGGATATTCTTCACACTCAGGAAGAAGTTGAATGATATGATTAGATATTCTTCACACTCAGGAAGAAGTTGAATGATATGATTGGATATTCTTCACACTTATGGAAGAAGTTGAATGATATGATTGGATATTCTTCACACTCAGGAAGAAGTTGAATGATATGATTGGATATTCTTCACACTCAGGAACAAGTTGAATGATATGATTGGATATTCTTCACACTCAGGAAGAGGTTGAATGATATGATTGGATATTCTTCACACTCAGGAAGAAGTTGAATGATATGATTGGATATTCTTCACACTCAGGAAGAAGTTGAATGATATGATTGGATATTCTTGACAATCATGGAAGAAGTTGAATGATATGATTGGATATTCTTGATTGATTGAATCTAATTGATTGAATTTAATTGAATAAATTTAACTGAATAAATTGAACTGAATAAATTGAATTGAATATATTGATTGTTTGATTGATGAAAATGCGGTCTCAAGAAAGAAGCTTTGATATCTTTGCGAGATATTATCAATGTGGAGACAACCTGGGAAAATTGAGCAAGGTGGTGAGTTTATATACAGATATATATGTGCGGTTACCATTGTGTGATTTCCCCGTCAACAGAGCGGACACCTGAGGATTCACCCATTTCATACTGACCCTCCGGCTCATCTGCAAATACTGATCTGTCAGATTGGATTGTGCAAAAGCCACAACTGAGGGAGACTCTCTGGAAATCACCGTGTGAACAGGTGGAGAGATCCTTCCTGGAGGTACGAGTGAAGCTTTAGAGGAACCTGGAACAAGCTACAACACATCCAACGCTACTTTGATAAAAGGCAGAATGGGAAATGGAGCCTGCAAGAATACACAAGGACAACCAGAGATTCCACAAAAAGGTACTTGTACACATCATATGTACGACCGTTATGGTGCCGAAGCTATAAGGCAGGTCGAGAATTGGTATTTGTGGACAAAGGGACATGATGAGGAGTTTCCAAGAGATGGTACATTTGAGCGAAGTCGATTGGAAAGATTGGAACAAAGATTGAAAGCCAGGAAGAGACAGAATCTAACGGTAGACTGGCTTGCATTCCATCTTTGGGATGGTGAATCCAGACAACGGGAACAGCAAGAACGGATAACGGATCTAGAACTTAAAATAAAAAGGATACAGGATACAATGGAGGAGACAAATGCACAACTGCCCTCGAAATTAGGAATGAAAGTGACAGTTGTCCCATCTGATTTCCAGTTGTCTCCCCAAAAAGGACGGTACAGAGAATTTTTTCGTGTTTCAGGAGACAACGAGAGATTGCAGTGGCAACTCAGGGATGTAGAGATGCAGCCCAGCAATACAAATGCACAGGTGCACAGACCAGGAAACGACAGAAACCGGTGTTTCGAGTGTGGAAAGATGGGACATTGGAGAAGAAGATGTCCGTATGTCAACAGGAGAACAAGGTCATGGGGCAAACCAAGATCAAGGGTACCAGTGCGTACCGGTACCTCAGACAATGATTAGGCCTTCATTGCTGCAAATCCCAAATGATGATTGGCCTCAACAGATTCGATTACTGGACAAACATGAATAACTGTCGATGATTCTTGGGTCTGAAAAGTTTTCGGAGCAAGAATTATTCATTTTTTCTTTTGCTTGTAAGCAAATTAGTAATTAATTGATCACATGCCGAAATTGGATCTTTTATGTTGGGCACACAATTTTAAATTTACAAAGTTGGAACAATTGCTTTGCAAATTTTAAACCAAGGGACAAGGGTCACATGATGATCAGGTGGGAATGTCGGACTATTGTTTCGCATGATTGATAGGTCAGTGGTCGACTGACATGTAAATGGGTGTGTAGTCAAATTTGGATAAATTATTGTGGGAACTGAAAGGGTAATTTCAATGTGACATCATAGGGGTTTTCTAAGAATAAACTTTTTGGTCCATTTGTGTATTAGCATTTCTAAAATTGAAGGACAAATTTTATGAAATTGAAATAAAATTGACACCCATCTTGATCTGTAAATAATAGTTCCAACGCAAACAAATACGCATAATGCATGTGTGTGTGTATTTTTGTGTGTCAATGTTAGTGTTTTTTATTGTTTTGTGTATCAATCTTACAAGATTGTTGACACCGACAGTGTGCCTGTCTGGAAATGGATAGTTTTATGTGGATAGGATTGAATATGCAGAGAATCCGTAAAATAAATAGAAATATAATTTGATTATGAACATTATCTCTTTTGTCAAGGGAGATGGAATATAAAGATTTGATGTGCTGGGTTATGAGCAGCCATTAATTAATAGTAAAATTGTGAGTAATTTGGGGATTCCATTTTTGATAGAATTTATATGAGAATAACAGCTATTTATTGATACTAGGGCATGCCCGTACTATATATATATCTAAAATTATATCCCCCCCCCCCCTCTATTTACATGAAATGGTTTGGTCCAAAGCGAACGGCTTGCGAGTACGGTGACAATCCCCCCCCTCTATTTACATGAAATGGTTTGGTCCAAAGCGAACGGCTTGCGAGTACGGTGACAATCCCCCCCCCCTCTATTTACATGAAATGGTTTGGTCCAAAGCGAACGGCTTGCGGAGTTTGGTAAAGAAATCGCCATAGCGTGCACGTAATTAGTTTTAAAACATAGTTTAACGGCAACATAGTTTGCCAACGTGAAATAAATGAATACGCTCTCAAATGTGCCGTCCGAGGCAGAGTCTGTTCGCCACGTTCGGCACACGTGATAGCTCGCTGCTCTCTGATTGGTTGAATCGTTTTTTGGACATAGCTCG
Source organism: Myxine glutinosa (assembly GCF_964187855.1). Classification (NCBI taxonomy): domain Eukaryota; kingdom Metazoa; phylum Chordata; class Myxini; order Myxiniformes; family Myxinidae; genus Myxine; species Myxine glutinosa. Next base: position 178,397,830 of record NC_136261.1, read on the forward strand.
GTAACTACTTGTCCGATTAATATGAAACCTTGAAAAGGCACATCCTCGGGTCCCCAGCAATATACCTGGCAAGTTTAAAGTATATCGGACCCGTGGTTGTCGAGAAACAGCGGTCACAGACATACATACATACATACATACATACATACATACATACATACACACAGAGATTACTGGAATTATAGATAGATGAGCTTCATAAAAAGAAATGAGGGAGTACAAAATTAGCCAAATTTGGGAGAGGTCTTACACTGACTTCCCAGAATACTCTGCTCACGGATTTATATATACTAGGGCATGCCCGTACTATATATATATCTAAAATTATATCCCCCCCCTCTATTTACATGAAATGGTTTGGTCCATTCGCAAAGCCAAAGCGAACGGCTTGCGAGTACGGTGACAATCCCCCCCCTCTATTTACATGAAATGGTTTGGTCCAAAGCGAACGGCTTGCGGAGTTTGGTAAATAAATCGCCATAGCTCGGTAACTACTTCTCCGATTAATATGAAACCTTGAAAAGGCACATCCTCGGGTCCCCAGCAATATACCTGGCAAGTTTCAAGTATATCGGACCCGTGGTTGTCGAGAAACAGCGGTCACAGACAAACGACACACACACATACACACACACATACACACACACATACACACAGAGATTACTGGAATTATAGATATATATATATATATATATATATATATATATATATACTTGAATTTTATCAGCATATAAATTGTGCTGCATGTATGGTTGTGTATTAGGCATAGATGATATGGGAAAATAGTAAAGAATATCTTGCTGGTTGGAACTATTGTGAGTTTTAAAACGGAATGCATTGTGAATCTTAAACCAAGGGGCAGACATGAACGCGCTGTTACGTTATTTATACTCAGAACGCGATGTCACGTGTACCTGCAACATATTTGTTAAACTCGCACACCTATATTGGCATACTGGTGTCAGTAGTACTCACTGGGTGCATAGAAATGGATGAGCAACAGTTAAGGGGGTTTAAAATAAAAACACTTACTTGGATATTTTCTACAAAAGTATGGGTTTCAATAAGTGGTAGCTGTACACATGGGATTCATCAAATTAAGTTTTGGAGTTCAAACAAAGTCACTGGTTAACAGATGGGAATGGATAGTAAATAAATTTTTCGATGCTGGGTAAATGAAGTGAGATATTACAAAGACTTATTAGAGCTATTGTTCTTCCCTGCAGCAGTGGGAGAAAATTTAGATCCAACATAATGAATCTATAAATGAATGTGATAGGGATAATATCCTCAATTTGTACTAATTATTTGATTGTGGGTAAAGGAATTAATTTATCGTAGTGGATTGTTAACAAGCAGCCTGAAATGTCCTGAGAGTGTGCATCCATGTAATCAGAAATCCCAGATTTGTTTTTTACAAACAACATTTTGGTAGAGATCTTATGTGGACGAATACTTGCTTGATAGATAAAAACGGTACTGCATGTTGGCAGCCACTTCGGTGGCCATTTAGGCCGAACAAATAGGAAAAAACTGTAATTGAATATGTAATTTACAGATGAGTATTTGGGAAGTAAAAAGGGAATTTATTGATTTGGGAGACATTTTTCGAAGGTTTATTAAAGTGTTGCAATATGACATTTGGCAAGGAAAATTATTGGATGGGAAAATTAGATCTGTTTATAAAATGAGTTTGTTGACCCATTGAAGTTAATTCTTTGAATTGTTGTTTAATTAGCATTTTGAGTTCAAATTGGAAATAGTTTGGTAGAGCTTTGGTTAAAACCTTTGGTTGCAGTGTTTTGGAACAAATTGATAAACCGTAGGAGGTTGATAAGAATAGAAACAAATATGGACCTAAAATAGAAAGATTGTTATGATGATATGAATAATACCGAGATTAAAAGAATGAATCAAGTGATGTTGCAAATGAATAGTGAATACAGTAGAATTAAGATAATGGCATAACGACAATGTTATGAGTTGTGTCAATTACAATATCAGTGAACTCATATCACCACGAGTGATACACTGTTAGGAAAAAAAGAGGGAAAAGAAAAAGTGGAGAGGAATTATGGTAATAATACATTATGTTTAATTTGTTGGTTTGGGAAAATTGTTGTTGGGAATTAGGTATTCCCATTTGTGATTGTAATCATATACAATGCTATTCTTAGTTTAGTAATAAAATACATACCTGATTGAATATTATTTGTGTGACGCATATAAATGAATATAACTTTTGTGTTAAGGAAAAACAACAAATTGTTGAATGTGAAACTGTCGGAAGATATACATGATTATGCTGATTTCATGGTAAGATGTACCCTATCTGATTCAGTGTGTGCGGAAAGCAGATTCAGATGTGACTGAGCATAAGGATAAGACGAGATCACATTTTGGAGGGATTGCTAACGGAATTGGGAAGAAGTTCGAGAAAGAAAATTTGTGGCTAAAAAATGAAGTTAATCATGGCATACACCCTCTTTCTCAAAGAATGATGAAGACATTCTCCCGTGTAACTTGGAGATGAATGCTTACCTTCACCAAGGAAATTTATGTGACCATTTGCCTGGATCACACTGCAACATATGAAAGAAAGGCGATCACTTACTCTTGTTCGAAGGCTTCGAACATTCACCACATCAGAAGTTGCAGGATAACGACATTTTACCTGCAACCTCTGTGAAATGCGGGGACATATGTTATTACTTCACCAACGTCCGGGGAACCAGCATGGAGCTGCAAAAAACGGCTGTGCCCTTGTCACAACAGCTGTGCACGATTCTGCTGGTTGCTCCTGGTAAGGACCATGAATGACCTGAACACCATGGTCCCAACATCATTGTGGATGCATCCGGCATCCCTGTTCCACATCTTGCTGGCCAATCAACGTCACACCAATACTTGCTGCCCACTCACAATGAGGGAGGAGGCAAGTCGACTACAACTGGGTGAAGGCCTTGTTCAGGAATTACTATGGTTTACAGCAAAAAGTGGCAAGAATGCTACAAGGAGAGCAGGGTCAGTCTATGACTCCGCAATGTTACCACAACAGCGAAATCCTTCACGAAGTAGTGCAGGAGCTATGAAGACATTAGGAGAAAATGTTTCATACCAGGATTCAAACACAAGTGATCAGCCCTTCCTTTCAAACAAAGTCAACATTTGTGTGGAGGCAAACGTTTTTTGCCAGATGGTGCAGATGCTTTACAAAACTTGAAAATGAAGTGAAATTGTTGTATCTTGGTGATGGTGAAGTGTTGTTTTGAAAATATATTTGTGATGCAAATGCAATAGATTGAACGATATGGAAGGAGTCAATGACCAACGAAATGTTTTGTGATTCTTGCAGGATGACGGTGTATGCCCAAGGGAATTTGATTACCAAAGTGATTGATTATTTACTTATACTTGTAATGATGTTTACTTGTAGTGATTGATTGTTTACTTATATTGATGTTTAGATTAATGGTTAATATAAACAAAAACAAAAAGATGAGGGAATTGTGGAAGTGTAACTCAGTGTAACTTATTAATTGGCACTGGTAACTTATTAATTAACACTGGTAACAAAGCAGATACATTTTACCTGCAAACTCTGTGAAAGACGAGTTCGTAAATGAGTGTAAGGAATGTGCCCGAACATGGTAATCTCTTGTCCACCTGGTCACAGCCCCTGGCTGGAGCACCCCCCTATCGTTTGGTAAACGGAACTCACAGCAGGAGGGGAGCGAGCTGATGCCAGGACTTGGTGCATGCATGACCTCGGGGCATTAGCGGAGAAAGGATTAACGTTCAGCGGACAGGGGATTAAGTCCAGTTTGTCCATATAAACGAGAGCAAACGTTGAGTCAAGGGAACTTGTGAGCAGAAGCTCTGACCGACGGAACGGACGAGGACTCATCATCAGACCCTCTGCCCGACGGGAGTGGCGGAGGAACATCGGCCGAACGAGAAGGACCATGCGAAAAGAGTTAACCTGGTCCATTGAATTAAGCGGTATTATTTGGTAATTGGAATGAAGTGAAGAACCAGTTAATAAACCAGACCTTTTGTAAAACCTGTGTCCGGTCATTGGAGTCTTGAGTCTCCCCCACTACTTCCCCTACAGCTGGAAAGGGTGGAAATGCGAATGGTTCGATGGATGTGCGGAGTATCGTTGAGAGAGAGGAAGACAAATGATGAATTGCGAAAGATGATGGGAATATTGCCTGTGATTGATGCTGTGAAGAGGAACAGGTTGAGATGGTTTGGTCATGTGTTGAGGAAGGATGAAAGTGACTGGTTGAGAAGAGTGATGGAAGTTAATGTAGAAGGATGTAGAGGACGGGGAAGACCGAGAAAGACTTGGCTAAAGATGGTGGAAGAAGAAATGCGGGCAAGGGGGTTAACAAGGAGAGATGCAGAAAATAGGGCAAAATGGAGAAGATTGTCATGGGGACCGCAAGGCTAACCCCCGCTCTAGCAGGGAAAATGGCCTTAAAATGCATGTTGTTGTTGTGTTGTATACAGAATCACCCTTTTTCAAGGATACCTGCAAAGGACACACAGGGATGGCAATGGAATGCCATAAGATAAAAGGATGTAGTGCTTCATTAAATGAGTCGAAACACGAACTGGTAATATTTCTGGACAGATGGAAGCTCATGGGATATGACTTTCAATCAACCGATCATGGCGATCTGTCTCTTCATCGAGGGACAGTTAGGAAATATTAGTTCCTTTGAAATTTTGTTCTGTATCACAGGAAACCTTTCACAGAAAAAAACTTAGATTTTAAATGCTAATAAGGAATTGATGAAGAAACCAAAAAGCAATTATTTATTATGTATGGCGAATACAATTTTCAGACACACTGAAGAAAGAAGCAATGTGGGTAAGGAAGGAAGAATGCCAAAGAAAGATTGCAGTGCATATGAGGGGTTGGAATAAAAGGACAAATACTCACCTCATCTTGAGCAAAGTCACAAACCAACTCTGCCAGGATGGGTTCGGGAGACTGATCCCGACGTAAGCGGAGAGGTGAGATTTTTTGAGCCATCCTTCTCAGGTCCTCCAATGAAAATGCACAATTTTCAAGTTCCGTTTCCCGATTCTGTTGCGTAACGTTGACCAGAAATATCCATGCACACAGACACGCACACAGAGTTTGACAACAACATTGTTTTGTTCACAAAGGTGCATGGCAGGTACACATTTTCAACTGCAAGGTATAAAAGTAAACCTGAGGCACTCATGAAGTAGTCTAAGTACTGAGAGCTTTACCTGAAGGTCCTTCAGCAGAAACTCAACACGAGTGATGTGATCTCCAGGTTCTGGAGTAAAATGGCGTTTAAGCTCAATGCCTTGCCTTCCCACCAACCCCAGGTACTGCTGAACACTATTTCGCAGCTGCGGAAGAACATCATGCCAACTTGTTTGAATGGCTGCTTCACAATGAGATAAGGCAATGATGAAGGAAATACAAGGAAAACATGTACTGGATTATCCCAGGACGTTTCACTTCTCCCCACCTACAAAACTCCATATACGGGATGGCTATAAAACAATGAGAAATTTACAGTTGTGATTGAAAAGTACGAGTATTCATGTGTTTGAAAGACCTATGTATTCATCAAATATGAACAATACGTGTTGAACATGTATTCGCCATGGTCAACATGTTCAATCCAACCAGTGGGAGGAAACGATTCATGACTCTGCGACGCTAGTTTTCATAGATTCCATAACTTTTGCTTTCAGCTCCATGAGACTTTGTGTAAATGCTTAAATCTTCATTTATATCCCGTAAGAAAATAAAGCAAGAATTTAAGTCAGGGCTCAAGTAGGCATTAATTCCACATTTGTGCCAATTACAAACACTGTCCTACTCTTTTGTTCCATTGGTAAGTGAACTTTAAATCGCTGTGTGCAAAAATGCATTGAACATTTTTTTGTTACACAAGATTCTCCTTATGAATGATAAATATCAATGGTAATCAGGGCCAACAACCTCGTACACACATGCCAGCTCATACCTACCGCTCAATACAGGTCTACCTTACCTTGCCACAGCCACTGTGCCGTGCTCTCTCTCACTTCCTCCAAGTGCTTATTTAATTATTTTTGAGCTGGGTAGGTGTTCCCATTTGTATAACCATTCTGGTCAATATGCTACATACTAGATACACTCTGATTAGAATACATCGATGCTTGATCTCAGGATTAATTATTTTACCTTTAAGCAGTATGCGCTCTGGATCCATCTCCTGCACTTCCATGTCCAAAAAAAAAAAACCCCACTCTGTCAATCCCATTTAATAATAATAATAATAAAGGAGTCTTATATAGCCCCATCAAGCAGAGTAAACGACCCTCATGGCGCTTTACATTATCATGCGAACGCACACACACCGCACACACATACACAAACATACACACACACAGACACACCTTCACTCTTGCCCTATTCCTCTCCCTCCCCATTCAAGACCCACAGATGTGTACTCCCCCCTCCTCCTCCCCTCCCTCCCCCGCACATGTACACAGACATACTCTCGATCTCTGTCCCACCTCAAACCAAAGGGAAAACGGGACTGAGACTTTGAAAGACTTGTGAAACAGATAGGTTTTGAGGGAGGTTCTAAAGGCAGGAAGAGAGTCAACATGTCGAACAGAGATCATTCAATATTTATCGAACATTTCATATCTTAACTACTTCTAGTGTCTTGACAGGATATTATGTCTTTATTGACAAGGCACAGTTTTTCTTACAACTTCTACTCATAATATAACTTTAACATGATTTTAAACCTACTGAAGGTGGATGGAGGTTATGTTTTCACCTTTCTCTATCTGGCTGTCTGTTTGTCTGTGAGCAAGATATCTCAAAAAGTTGTGGATGGATTAGGATGAAATTTGGCGGAGACGTTGGGTGTGTGACAAGGACAAAATGACTAGATTTTGGTGAAAAACCGGATCCAGATCCGGCTTGTAGCATTATTAAAGTGATTCTTCAACATTGAGTGATAGGGCTAAAACCGACATAGAGCAGGATATCTCAAAAAGTTATGGACGGATTCGGACGAAACTTGGTGGACAGGTTGGGTGTGTGACGAGACCGAATCTATTCGCTTTTGGTGGAGATCTGAATATGGATTCGGATACCAGAATTATTTAATCTTTGAGTGATTCTTCACCTTTGAGAGATCAGGTGAAAAGTGATAATATATAACATGATATTTTAAAAAGTTATGGATGAGTTATGACAAAACTTGGTGGACGAGTTGGTCAGGTGAAGAGAACAAGCCGATTCGATTTTGGTTCAGGTCCGAATCCAGATCTGGCCCATCAGTGGGATACAAAACATAAACTGTTCAGCCTGGCGGAGGTATGCGCTCCACCGAGTGCCGTTCTAGTTTGTTTAGAATTTAAATTGAACCTTCTTTAATGCATAATCAATATTTTATATAAGGTAACCAAAGATGAGCACAGTGCTCTAGATGTGGGATTACCAATAACTATGCAAAGCTCGTGCTTCTTCAGACTGAAACACAATGTTCTTCTGAAGGCATCATTTAATCTCGCTTGCCTTATTATTAATATAATAGCTGCCTGTCTGCTTTGCTTGCTGATTCTTCCATTATTATTCCTAAATCTATTTCCTGAGGCGCTTGCTGCAGAATCTTCCAAAAGAAACATATCTTTAATGGTAATATTTCTACCTACACCCATTGCTTTACATTTCTCTCGATTAAATGCAATTTGCCATTCACTGGCCAATTTGACTTTAAAATCATATTAATTACACGGTGCCATAATGGTTAGAGTGTCTGCTCTGAGTCTGGGAGGTCGGTAATTTGAACCCTGGCTGAGTTATACCAAAGATTTAAAAAGGTTGCAGGGTTGTACATGTACATAAAATTGTACATAAAAAGGTTGTACATGCTGCTTAAAAAAAAAAAAAGGTTGCTTGACATTCAGCATTTAAAAAGGATAGGGCACGCACAAACAAGCATAAGTCGGTAATGATAGCGCATAGAAGTTGCTTGTAAGGAAACTCTTGTAAGTTTCTTGTAAATTACGACATATTCTGCAACATTTTCTCTTCTTCCTACGATTTTAGCTTCAGCCTGGTGTTGGCTTAGCGGTTCAGGTGCGGCTTGGGATCCTAGGATCCTGGGTTTGAATACTGGTCGATCGCTGAATTAACACCAGGGGGGTTTACTCAGCTTGTCATCCTTCCGAGGTCGACAAATTGAGTACCAGTTCACTGGTAATTCCCTGTGTGTTGCAAGAGGCGACCAATAGGGTTGGTGGCAGGAAGGGCATCCGACCATAAAACATTGCTTCAAAAAGGGGACCACGGTGCCCGAAAAATGCAAACCCCCTGCTCTGCGTGGAAAAATGGCCTCTAAAGGTGGTTCCTACGATTTTAGCTTACCCTCTAACGTAGTGTCCTATGAAAATTTGGATACATTCATCCTACCTCTAAATTAAATCATTTATATCAATAGGAATAGCAATGGCCTCAAGTACCTCATGAGTTATGACTCAGTAATTGTCCATTTATACGTGATCAATTCTCCTGCAAAATATTTTGAATCAAGTTATAATAATTAACCTTAAACAACATAATTGAGTTGTCTTGATGAAACGGACAAGGAAGGGTAATACAAGTGTTGACACTCACGGCCTGATAGTCCTTCAAGGCCTGCAAATGCACTTCTTCCGCGACAAGAAAATTGAGGAAATGATTCCAGTCACTATCAATTGCATCCAGGTAGACCTGCAGATATCATGGGAGTGAGAGGAAGTTTAATGGTCACAAAGGCCACAAAATGTATTGCCTTGGATAAGCAGAGGATTTTGTGTAGAAGAAGAAAACAAATATTTATGAAATATACAACAACACAGCAAAATGAAACTTCAAAGTGTACCTGACATGTTTCTTTGGCTGGATGGTGCTCCGCTATTAATTTCCTGCCTTCCACCTGCAGGACGCTGATGTTTTTCTCTTCATTCACAACATCGTCGACTAGTGTTCGCTGCAAATAGAGATAACATGATGTGACCAAGCAGATTAATAACCATTTTGGAGAATTTGAATATCAATGGCCAAAGTTTCCATGCAAACCCAGATAAGCAACATATTTGTCTCAAAGTACGAGGATGAAATCATAATTCAATCATTAATTATTTCATTCCCAAGCATTCTTTAAGCTTGTGCAAATTTCACAAACACCTTGACCATGCTTGATTGCTGGTGCTGGAGGGAAAGGGCAGGGGATGGGAGGGGGGGGTGGGGTGGGGGAAAGGGGGTGGGCAGAGCTGGCTGTTGATTTGACATCATTCCTGCCAATATAGCTATATATACAGTCGGACCCGGCTATTCACAGGGGATACATTCCTAGAAAATCTGCGAATAGTGAAACTCGTGAATAGCGCGGCATTGTTTCAATGGAAAAAGGGGGAGATAGGTTCCTGAGTCGTGAAAATCCGCAAATAGAGAGGACCAAACCGTGAACAGAGGCAAAATCCACGAATGGTGACGCAAATCCCGAAAATGTCGAAGATAATCCGCGAAGGTTGATGAACGTCCCAGAAATGGTGAGATAAAACCTGCGAATGTTGGCAATAATCCACGAATGTCGATGAAAATCCGCAAATGAATGCCGTGCCATTGTTTCAATGGGGAAAAGGGAGACAGCTAATTGCACTAATATATACTGTGGAGTGTTTTCATTCTGTAAAGTAACTTGCAGGGATGACGTGTTATGCAGCTGGTGGGATATCACATGAAGCAATGTTTACCTGTAAACGGTGGACACATGAAGTGACAGTTTGAACAGTGGGATATCCCGTGAAACATTGTTTACCTGTGAATGGTGGAATATCACGTGAAGCTATTCAGTGTGAACGGCGGGATATCTCGCGTAAGCCGTGAAAACGCGAAACACATGGCAGCAAATGCAGGAGCAGGTCATGCTTGCGGCTCGTACAATGTTTTTTTTTGCGTATATCCAGCTGCTTTAGGCATGGCTGGTGAAAGATGGGTTTTATAAATACTGTATGTCAAGCTAACGGCTTGTGATTTTTTTTATGTGTGCCCCTGAAAAAACGTGAATTCGAGGAACACGGCCGCAAATAGGAAAACCCCCTCCACCTCCCCCCCGCCCTCCGCTATTTCACGGAACACAGCCGCAAACAGAGAAAAAAAAACCAAACCGCGAGATCGTGGGACACTTTTCCGCGAATGGAGAAACAGGTCGCATTTTATCACTCACTAATACAATGGAACCCACGAATAGCGGACTGCGAATAGCGGGGTCCGAATGCAAATGGGCCAATAGGGGATATTAAAAGGCAAAAGCAGGAGAGCTTTTGGAGGATTACAAATTGGAGTAATACGGTGGCCCTCTGCAAAGTGCATGTATCAGATTGTTTTGCAAAGCATGTTTTTTCCTTGTCGTTTGTTTTAACTTGCTTAAGAGAGAATCGTTTTGCCTTTGTTGTGATTCTTCTCGCCAGCACCTTGTTCTTGTCTATTCTCCCTCTGTCATCAAGATTGTTTTTGCTTAATGATTGCTTTGTGTTTTTGCTTGTTTTGGAAAAAAAAAAAATCATTGGGTGGTAATGTAAGGATGAGGTGGAAATTTTGTTTTCTGATATGTGCTTGGAGAGTTACATCGATAATGGTTCATAATTCTTCTATAATTCTCTGGATGTTCCACTTTCAAACGGAATTTTCCAGACGTTTGAAAAATCACTTCCCAAATCTTTGGCGATCTGTCATTTTAAGAATATCAGGGGTAAAAAGTGCAGATTCAATTTGCACCACTTGGATGTCCCTCAGCTCCGCACAATAATCAATGCAAATATACTCACCATAATGGCTGCCAATAGCAAGTTCGCTGGTGTGGGGGGCCTTTCCCTTTCCATCACAAAAAAAATTGAACTACCATCGCATTTCCTGCATTTTAAGGGTTATTTCACAAACAGGATGCCTAAGTAATACCCTTTATCTATTGTTTTGCAAATATTAAAACATTTTAAGCACAAACCCAGTCCCACAGCTTAACCTTGTACCAGCAATCATTGAATGTTCCAGTATTTGAACTTCATCTGTTAAACATCATCTGCTCAGTCTTGATCTGGCATTTTCTGTGCCAAACCTTTTCACTTGCAGTTTTTGATTTTTCTTATTTTTCTGGGCATCCTTGGTCATACAGAGTCATTCCTTGGCTTATCTTATGAAACGACATCTTATCTTAGCCACCTAAAAGACCTTCATCCACTGCTTATCAGCTGCGTATTTCAACTTAGCATATGCTAAAGTCAAATAAAACCTTATTTGATAACAACAAAGAGACCTGCGATGACTTCCCAAAAAGGGCAGTATGCAATGGCCACTACATGGATATTCACAGGTTTATATAACCACCTACGTCCTAGGGTTTTTGGACCACCCATGGACAACCTATGATTTGGTTTATATAACCACCTATGCCTTAATAATGCTTTATCAACAACACATAAAATGGTTTATCTGAAACTTTATGCAAAGTCTTTACATGCACAGACACTATGAATGTAAGGGTGCTCAAATATTTAAACAAAAACTTCACTATTCTAGATTTGTGACACTATATTGGGAAGTAAATTATCAAATTACCTGTGCACAGCACATACCTAGATTTGTGACATGACAGACTCTCTCCTAGAGGTATTACACAAAATGCCATGGTCTAGGATTCAAGGAAGTGAATGTTTGAGTATATAGTTCACACTCTGGCACCTGGTTTGTGCAATATATCTCATATATGCAAAATAAAAAGCTGCACCTGGTGCAGAAGACCTCGGGTGTCATACTCGGTGTTGCGATCGCTCCAATCAATGTGCAGCCGCTCAGATTGCTGCGTGTCCAACCAGATGAGCTCACGCGTGCATTTCTCCATGAAGCTGTGCAGGTCAGTTAGCTGTTTGTCATACCTTTTTGCGTCATCCTACATCAAACAAAATGGTGACAGAACCAACTACTTATAATTTTGGCCTGGTTATCAATATAGACATCATCATTCTCACTATAACTGCCTATTATAGGTCACTGGACCCGTACCACTACACAGGACTGGGTGGATGGGTCACATTTCAGTTTGTGTGAACATTCAGGACAAAGGAAATTACAATAGAGGTACAAGGTAAATCAGATACAAAACAAAAGCAAATTCTACCAATGTAATAATCTGACCACTTCTCGACTCCAATATTACATCATATCTACAGGGTGTGTAAAAAAGATGGGACATGTTTGAAATAGAAACCTCTTTTAATTATAGAAGTTATTTATTCAACTGTAATAACGTTTATAATGCACAGACATTGTAATTTCTTCAGGATACACTAGGTTTTGAAAATGATGTTAGTTAAATGCCCCTTTGGGCGGTTAACACATTCCCCTGTTCTGGTACCCATAACCCTCATCCTTCACAACAAAGAAATGGCCTAAATTTCACTTGTAATATTTTCATTCAGTTTCAGTTTTCAGTTTCAGTGTGTGTGGCCTGTTCCTGTACACTCTGTCTTTCAAATATCCCTACAGGAAATGATCAGAAGATCAGGCATCCATGTGCACTCCTGTAGGTCTCCAAGAAAATATTCCATGAGGCTGCTGTCTAATCAATCAATGATAAATATTTCGGATAGAAACACTGAATCACTATTATACATAATAACAGCACTGTGATATTTTTGGAATAAGCCATACAAATAAAACAACATTATTTCACTCTGTATTGCCTTTGAGGTGGGCCAACAAAATGTAAAAATGCATATGAGGCCTGTACATAAATGTTAGAGGAAGCAATTAGATGCAAGAAGATGATACAAGTGGGATTGAAAGGGGCAACGACATGAAAAAGAGCCGGAAACAAGTCAGTCCATCCATTATTATCATTGCATTCAAGGGACACAAGCACACATTTTAAAATGTCACAATTTAAAAGTACTTCCATAATAACCGTGTGTGTGTGTGTGTGTGTGTGTGTGTGTGTGTGTGTGTGTGTGTGTGTGTGTGTATATGTATATATATATACAGTCACGTGAAAAAGTAAGTACACCCCATGTAAAGTTTTGACTTTTTCAAAATATTTCAACATACAGCTATTTGATCTTCATTTCAACAATATTGATAGATAAATGTGATATAACATAACAAATATCATGAAACATTTACATTTTGTAGTCCATTGTATAATTTAAACAAACATAAATGCAAATTTCGCATGTGGAAAAAGTAAGTACACCCCTACATTTATCACTACTTCAAATACCTAAAATGAGAATCAGGTGCACCAGCTCAGGTGCAAATGATTAGAACATCGTCAGAGAGGATCTTGGAGGAACCTGTCTTATTTAAACCTCAGACATTTCGTTTGGTTTGCTCTTTGTTGTTGAAGTGTCGCCGACTGGGCATCCTCCGTCGTACGAAGTCCTTCCTTGGCACACCTGAGCTCCTCACCACATACAAGGCTTTCATCCGCAGCTCAATGGAATACTGTTCCCCCCTCTGGGCTGGTGCTCCTGCCTCACACCTTGCTCGGCTTCACGCTGTTGAGGCCAAAGCTTTCAGAATCATTGGAATCTCTTGCGATGTAGTCAACTCCGAGGGCCTTTCACTCACTCACCGCAGGCAGGTTGGTGGTCTTTCTGTCTTCTACCGACTCCTCTCCGGCCTTGCTCCCCCAGCTCTCTCTGTGCTCTGTCCCCCCAATATTCCTTCAGGTCGCACAAGATCTGCCTGCAACCCTCTTATGGTTAAACTGCCAAAGTCTAGGCTCTCTGCTCACCTTCACTCTTTCATTCCCCTTTTCTCCCGCCTCTGGAACAAACTCCCCCACTCCCTTCAATCCCACTCCTCCCTCCAGGTCTTTAAAACAGCTGTTCACCACCATCTCTTATCTTCCCCCATTGAAAACCTTGATCTTTTCTACCCCCGGTAATTCACCCCAGAGTCCTTGCAGTGTTCATATGTTTTATTCCTCTCCCACCTCCCCCCAAGTCCTCCCGATGTCCCTGCTCTCAAATGTTGTGTTTGTGTCCTTCCCCCTCTCTCCCCATCTTGTCTGCCGCTCCCCTTGTTTTTTGTGTTTTGTGTGTCGGTTTGTCTTTTTGTGTGATTAATGTTAGCTCTTTCACGAGCCTCGATCTTGTATACAAAAAAAAAAAAAAAAAAAAAAAAGTGTGCGGCATCACCATGCCTAGATCAAAAGAGCTCTCTGAGGCCTTCAGAAAGAAGGTTATAGATGCCTACGAGTCTGGGAAGGGATTTAAAAAGATCTCCAAACAATTTGAAATCAATCATTCGACTGACCGGAAGATCATCTACAAGTGGAGAAGATTCCAAACAACTGCCAACTTGTTCAGGCCAGGCCGCCCCAGCAAGTTCAGCCTGAGAGCAGACCGCAAGATGCTGAAAGAAGTCTCTAAGAACCCCAGAATGTCATCACGGGACCTACAGGTATCTCTTGCCACTGTTGATGTCAAAGTGCACGAGTCTACCATTAGAAAGAGGCTGCACAAATTTGATCTACATGGGAGGTGTGCCAGGAGGAAACCTTTGCTGTCCAGAAAGAACATCAGGGCAAGACTAAAGTTTGCCAATGAACACCAAGGCAAAGACCAGCACTTCTGGAACAATGTGCTATGGATAGATGAGTCAAAGGTAGAGCTATTTGGCCACAGTACCAGAAGACATGTTTGGCGAAAACCAAAGACAGCATTTGACGACAAGAACCTGATACTAACTGTAAAGCATGGTGGTGGAAATATTATGGTTGGGGGCAGCTTTGCTGCATCAGGGCCTGTGCAGCTCACCATCATAGAATCCACTATGAATTCTTCATTGTACCAGAGGGTGCTTGAGGATAATGTGAGGCTATCTGTCAGAAAGTTGAAGCTCAACCGAAGGTGGACCTTGCAACATGACCATGACCCTAAACATACCAGTAAATCCACCAAGTAATGGCTGAAAATAAAGAAATGGAGGGCTCTGGAATGGCCAAGTCAAAGCCCGGATCTAAATCCCATCGAGATGTTGTGGGGGATTTGAAACGAGCTGTGGATGCAAGAAACCCCTCAAACATCGCACAGCTGAAAGAATTCTGCATGGAGGAGTGGGCAAAGATTTCTCCCAGTCGATGTCAGAGACTGGTAGACAGTTATAAGAAATGCCTACTTGAGGTTCTTTCTGCCAAAGGGGGCAATACCACCTATTAGAGCCAAGGGTGTACTTACTTTTTCCACATGCGAAATTTGCATTTATGTTTATTTAAATTATACAATGGACTACAAAATGTAAATGTTTCATGATATTTGTTATATTATATCACCTTTATCTATATAATAATTGCGTACGGACTCGACTTTGTTATCCCTTTTACGCCGCACCCAGTGACCCGATGCCCACGGCACTAATGGATTTACGATCTACGAACCGCGCTCTTTGTTTATCACGTAAAGCCATACTCGAAAAATCTGAATTAGCCGACGTTGGGGCCCAAAAGCATCCGATTAACTGCCGATACGACGCCATCTTACGACGCCATCGTATTGGCGTCTGCTGGGCGAAGGCGAAGCAAGCCGTCCGCTGATTGGACAGGCGAAGGCGAAAGCAAGCCGTCCACTGAGTGGACAATCCAGAGCATGCATTTGTGCTGGTGTCGGCGATCGTTGTTCATATACGCACTCTTCATTCTCATCTTCCTTCCTAACTCTTACTCGGACAAGGAAATCCCCTATGTCATCCATAATGGTACACTCTATCCATACACCACATCCTCCCTTCCGTGGATGTTCCACGGGTTTCGGCTAGTCTATCAATATTGTTGAAATGAAGATGAAATAGCTGTTTTTTGAAATATGTTGAAAAAGTCAAAACTTTACACGGGGTGTACTTACTTTTTCACGTGACTGTATGTATGTATGTATGTATGTATGTATGTATGTATGTATGTATGTATGTATGTATATATATATATATATATATATATATATATATATATATATATATATATATATATATACATATATATATATATTGTTGCGGTTTTGAGAACCCACACTCTTGTAAATATCACATCATTAAAGGGTTAAAGGTAGCACCCTATAGATAGGCCACAAGCAACATGTAGGTCACCATAGGACTTCAGTTATTTCATTAGTATGTGTATAGATGAGTCTGCGTTGTGTCAATTAAATAAGGAGTAGGCCCCATTCCGTCCATTTTGGCAGCCTCCCTCTCCTAGCGACGCCATTAGGCGCGCCCTCCTGTCTGTACCCCACGGCCCTCCCAATTGTTACGCGCCTTGCCAGCAGCCTTCGCTGCCCGTGAGCTCGCTCAACGCCGCCATAAGCCACGAGGTAAAGCCCGAGAAAGGAGGCGGAGCACAAGAATGGAGGTGTGGCCACGTCAACCTACCATCTGGGCGGGGCCGGTAAGCCTTAACCACTATAACCAGCCAACCAGGGCTGAAGTAAGATCGCCTGATAGGCGTGGCTTTTGGGCTGGCGGAGCGATCGCTGGTTGACTTATAAAAGCGCGAACGCAAAGCCCTTTCAGAGGACTTACCAGCGAGGATTTACAGCGAAAGCTTGTATTGAGAAGGACCGGAGAAGAAGAATGCGCCTTGAGAGGACTAATGCGCTAGATTGGTGTGGACAGGACGTATTGGGAAAGCGCACATAACAACGAACTCGTGGGTACACGCGCTTGATCAGAGAGGGCTCATTGGCATTGGGAGTCAAAGCAGGACCTTGGAGAGGGGGCGTTTGGCATGTGTGCAACTATTACGAATGCCGCCAGGACACCCCCCCCCCCCCCCCCCCCGTGATATAATTGTCCGTTCGCATTACACTACACGCAGAGCTGCCTGTCGTGTTTCGTCCGCTGGACCGGAGCCGGACTAGAGCCCGGACGCGCTGGTGACCATCAACCTGTTCCACCCTACCATCTACAATCCCCGTATGAGTGTCTGTATGTGAGACGGGCCCGTTTGTCCAGGGAATAAGATAAGACTGTTTAAGGCTGCCCTGTGTAACTGCTTCTTCCTCTTCCTTGCACATTCCCTTCTTTCGTTTCCTCTTCTCCTTGTACATTTGTAATAAATTGATTTGTTCTTCCTATTTTCTTGGTTTCCTCTCCATCCGATCGCATCAGTCTTTTCTCTCATTGGGTAAGCGTGGCACGATCGCAATCGCTTAGAATCGGGTCTAGTCATTTGTTAACAGCTCGGATCGCGGATTGCTATCCGCTCGGCATATTCCATCATATCAGTGGTTCGAGCGGGAGTTATTCCCTCGTTTCCGGTCGGCGTTAGTAATTAGGTAGTAGTGAACCCCTTGGCCTAACAAACCCTACCTAACGCCGCGCCGGGAAGGACGTTATAACCTCCAGGACTCGCGTCGGCAAGATAAAAGGACAAGGGGATTAACCCCCCACCCCCCTTGATAAGGGGAGAGCCGACGGTCGAGATCCGTAACAATTGGTTCTCAGGAGTGGTGATTTAGAACCTGGGACTAAATTTAGTAGACCAAATTTTGGACACCAATTGTGCATATTGGCCATAACTATTGGTGCCGGGGAGTGGGATTTGGACCCAAACCAAATTTTCTTATCTGTGGACAAAATTTGGTCAAAATTACGAGCGGCGGAAATTTTATTTAACATCTAAATTTGAATCGTGCCATGGATAGCCAAGGTGATCGGATGCCGGTGGGGGTAGATGAAGAGGGGTTAGAGTCAACCCAGGACCCCTGGGAAGAAGTGAGATAATTGGGAGGAATGGAGGAGGAAATTGAAGAAGGTGCGGCAGTGGGGGATGCAGGCGAACAAAATGGCAGCGCCTCGCACGTGGCAGCGAGTGCCGGGCCCACGTGGCCAGGGGAATTCCAATTATTTATGGTGCAAATGATGGGGTATATGGAAAAGATGGCTGACAAATCCAACAGGGAAATGAATAAATTGGGGAACCAAATGGGGGGATTGAAAGACGGGTTAAACAATTTGAAAAATCATATGGGAGACCAAATTGGGGGATTGAGAGATGGGTTAAGTAATTTGGAAAATAGAATGGGGGAGCAATTGGGAAGTCAAATTGGGGGGTTAGAAAGCAAATTAGGGGGATTTGAAAACAAATTAAGGGGCCAGTTGGAGGACGTGAATGGCCAAGCCAGAGAAATAAACGAGGGGTCAACGGGGTTTGAAAACAGAATGGGCCACATAAAAGAACATGGGAAAGACAGAGACCGCAGGTCAAGCGGGAAAGGCACACGGGTTTGCGACGGGGTAGCGCGGCTTAAGGAGCATGGGTTAAGCGAGGCTGAGCAAAGCGCAGATACGTGGACTGGTATAGAAATCGCGACACAGGGGATAGAGAAGCTGACGACCGCTGAATTAGAGAATTTTATTTTATTAACGCCAGCGGTCGTCGAGGAAAAAGAAAATGAATTAATCATAGTGGAAATTGGGATTCAAGAGACGGCGGACTTAGAAGTGCAATCGCGGGAGGAAAAGATGGAGTATGTACAAAGTCTGTGTTCGCATCATGATGCCGTACTTGCTAATCCCAATAAAGATTTGCAGGTGCGTGTGGAGAAAAGGATCCCGAAGGTAGGCCGGGCTGTATATGGCATGAAAAAGTTTGGCGCGAGAGGATTTTTCACGCGCTTGGGATCCCGGCGTCACCCGGGTGCTCGTAGAAGGTCCGTGGTGCGCTGTGTGAAAGTGAATGGCGCGCGTGTGCGGACGGCGCTGGAGCGCGAGTGTATTACAGAGTGCGAGGAAGGATGCACGACATTGTGTGAAAGTGAGGGAGAATGCACAATGGGGTGCATGTGTGAGAGTGAGTGTGATACAGAGAGTGAGATGGATGGAGAGAGTGTGTGAGGATGCACACCGGAGATGGATGAGGAGCGTGTGCGGGGATGCACACCAGAGCGCGTGATTGGGTGTGCGACACGAGATTGCACACCCGTGGGTAGGTGTGCGCTGAGTGGGTGGATGCAAGAGTGCACACCCACGAGTGTTACGGAGTACGTAACGGAGGAGAGTGCGCAAGGGTGTGCATGAGAGAGGTGTGTAATGGAGTGTGTGAGTGTGCCTGGGTGGTGTGCACGAGAGTGCGGTGACAAAATGTGTGGAGTGTATGGGAGGGGCTGGAGCGCCGCGTTTTGCGAGTGAGAAAAGGAACGCGTAGTGAGAGCATGCGATTCGAGCATCGACGCTGACCGGGGCAGCACTTAGGCCGACGTACAGCCGACGCGAGCTCTCGGGGCGTGGTGCGTTTTGTGTGCTGCGGGAGCCGGCAGGGAGCGTTGCCGTGGCACTCTCGCAAAGAGCGCCGTGCACGAATCGGGCCGGGCCCCGCCCTGTATGGTTGGTGCCGCGTCGTAGCGGCGACCGGCACGATTCCGGGGGAGAAAGGCCAGGTCGGACCTTTGCCCCCTGGCGGGCGCGGTGCTCCGACCGGGGGAGGTTGGGTCATCGGGTCGGAGACCGCAAGGTTCCGCGCCGGGATGGACCTTGGAACCTCGGCCCGAGTATGCCTCCTCCCCAGAGTCAAAAATGCCGGACGGACCCAACCAACAGGAGACAGACCATCGCATGCATTGCTCGGTTTTTCGAAGCCGAGCTGTGAAAATGTATTCCCGCACGAGAGGCTCAAGAGTAGTGAACGAATAGAAATAGTGATTGGAATGGTAGTTGTACCATTCAATTTTGGGCAAAGGAGCTATAGATTTATGGGGTTTGGCGGTGAGAACTCGCCGAGGGCGGGTTAGGATAATGGTTAGAGACCTAGAAATGACTTTAGGAGACTTGAGATTTAAGTAGTGACATTGTACAAGTAGTGGGGACGTAGAGAGATTAGGTGGATGATAATGACGAGGGAGTGCTTAGTATAAGGGATGACGGGGAGCACTAGTATTAGAAGGGAGTAGATAGTTAAATGATGCAGTGTGTTTGTGGTGTAGTTTATTAAATGAGGAATTGAATGAGAGTCTTGCTGGTGAGCATGTTGAAATGAGGAATTGGAGGGTGGGAAAATCTGAGCCAATGAGGCAATGGTTTGGAGAAGTGATGTATGATGAGGGTATTGTGGATGAGTGTAATGGTGTTGAGTGAATGACTTGCATAGGATGCAAGTGGAGATTTGGGGTGTATGGAAACAGGTATGTGGAATAAATGGTGTGGAGTGAGTATTGTGGGATGAGTGGAGTGGAGTGCATGGTGCGAGGGAGTGGATGGGGGAAGGATGGACCCCTTCACAAATACCCGGGGAGGGTAGTTTAAAGTTAGGTAGAGGGAGTAGGTAAATTTTGGTTGGATATTGACATCTGTGGCGCAGGTAGTAGAAAGTAGTGTTTTGTTGGGTGCATAAGTGTATGGAATGGCTGGGCGTGTGAGCCTGTTAGTAAGTGTGGTTATTGGGGCACTCCGCCACTGGTAGTCTGTTGGCCAGGTGAGGCCGCAGGTAGGCTCTGGGAGCCAGTTAGTTTTCAGTTCAGTAGTGTTCAGCAGGGCCCGAGGATCCGAGGAGAAGACCCGGGTAGCCCAGTGCAATGGAGGGCATCGAGGGGGTAAGTGCCAGGGAGGGCCTTCCCCAGGTTAGTGTAGGGTGAGGAGCTAGGCAAGCTCGGGTGGCGACGTTCAGTGGCGGAGGTGCACAGGTAAGTAGGACCTGCTAGGAGAGCCACACGACCCAGTCCCGAAATTGTGCGAGGGCACATTATAGAAAAATCGGGGGAGTGAGACCCCAAATTGGTGAGCACCACAGGGATTGTCAATGGGAATTGGTTTTTAGAACGCATAGTGTAATGATGGCCAATGGATTGGCAGGGCAAGACCCCAGGTAGTTTACCAGTGATAGTCAATTAGAAGGACAGATAGGAGGAAAATCTCTTCGCACCATCCACAGCCACTCACCGAGGTGATAGGACTCCACACCAGGTTTTGTGAACGATTTGGAATGTAAGACGCATCATGACGGGATTTGACATTGTGTGTGATTCCATCCCTTCCTCTTGGGAGGGATTGGTAATGAATTTGGTTTAGGGGAGATATGGGGGATGAGACAGTAGGGACGGATTTGTAAATTGTGTAAATACGGGGAAGGGCAAGGGTAGTGTAGATGGACATGGGGGTGACGTACGAGTAGGGACGAGCTTTTCTCAGCTCGCTCTCCCGCGCCCTTCATGTCGCATTGCCTTGTTTTGATGTGTACGCTTGCGCCCTTGCCCCTCGCTAACCTCTGCTTTGTCTTCCTTCCCCACTCATGGACCATGGTATTTTGTGTGAGGGGAGTGTGCAGGTGCCCTGAATTGTGCGGCCGCACTCTGTTGCTGGCACCTTGCTGCCTGCATGCCTGCCTGCACCGGTACACCCTATGGACCACACGTTCTGTGGCCTGGCACCTATGGACCACACATTCTGTGGCTTGGCACGTTTGGACCACACGTTCTGTGGCCTGGCACCTCTGCTGGGACAGACCTTTGCTGCCAGCAGTATCTGGCTTGCGGACCACTGTTTTAAGTGGCATCAATGCCCAGCAGTGCACCACCTGAGTTGGCCCTGCTGGCCATAAATAAAAAAGCGGACGCGGTTTGTGCCCTTTTTATTAATGAATCAAAGAACATCAAGCAAGAAGACAGCCAAGATATGGTTAGGGTTAGGGTTAGGGTTAGGCCCAGCAGAGAAGCACAAGAAGACATCATTTATTATTTTAAAATGTTTGTTTTTGTGCATTTTTGGTGCTTTTCATGCATTTTTTGCTATGGTACATTTATTGTACATATGGGTATGGTGTATCGGTGCCTTGCAAATGGCATTTCCTCTTTTCAAAATCTTTCTGCTTTTTCCCTCAAAAGACAGGTCCTGGGTTGCAGTGTAAATAATTAGGAGTGTATTGTAAATAATGCTCCCCACCGGCTCTATGTGGTTTGAGAACCATTCCGTAATTCGGTTAATTGTGGGCGTGAGTCAGGTAGGTAGGACACAACGCAGCAGGGGGAACATATCTAGTGTTAAAACTGTCGCACTCAGGGTAGTAGGTTAAAAGTAGAGGGTAACCACACCTAAGTGTCACACTAATTGTTAAAAGATAGTCCTGATGTTTCGGCTCGGGCCGAGCCTGGCAAAAGGAGGGGTGCAGTGTTGCGGTTTTGAGAACCCACACTCTTGTAAATATCACATCATTAAAGGGTTAAAGGTAGCACCCCATAAATAGGCCACAAGCAACACTTAGGTCACCATAGGACTTCAGTTATTTCATTAGTATGTGTATAGCTAAGGCCATGTTTCCAATAGTTGAATATGCGTTGTGTCAATCAAATAAGGAGTAGGCCCCATTCCATCCATTTTGGCAGCCTCCCTCTCCAAGCGACGCCATTAGGCGCACCCTCCTGTCTGTACCCCACGGCCCTCCCAATTGTTACGCGCCTTGCCAGCAGCCTTCACTGCCCGTGAGCTCGGTCAACGCCGCCATAAGCCACGAGGTAAATCCCAAGAAAGGAGGCGGAGCACAAGAATGGAGGTGTGGCCACGTCAACCCACCATCAGGGCGGGGCCGGTAAGCCTTAACCAGACAACCAGGGCTGAAGTAAAATCGCCTGATAGGCGTGGCTTTTGGGCTGGCGGAGCGATCGCTGGTTGACTTATAAAAGCGAGAATGCAAAGCCCTTTCAGAGGACTTACCAGCAAGGATTTACAGCGAAAGCTTGTATTGAGAAGGACCGGAGAAGAAGAGCGCGCATTGAGAGGACTAATGCGCGAGATTGGTGTGGACAGGACGTATTGGGAGAGCGCACAAGACAACGAACTTGTGGGTACATGCGCTTGATCAGAGAGGGCTCGTTGGCATTGGGAGTTCAAAGCAGGACCTTTGAGAGGGGGCATTTGGCACGAGTGTGCAACTATTACGAACGCCGCCAGGACACCAGCCTTCCCCCCGTGATATAAATGTCTGTTCGCGTTACAGTACACGCGGAGCTGCCTGCCGGGTTTCGTCCGCTGGACCAGAGCCGGACTGGAGCCTGGACGCCCTGGTGACCATCAACCTGTTCCACCCTACCATCTACAATCCCCGTATGAGTGTCTGTATGTGAGACGGGCCCGTTTGTCCAGGGAATAAGATAAGACTGTTTAAGGCTGCCCTGTGTAACTGCTTCTTCCTCTTCCTTGCACATTCACTTCTTTCGTTTCCTCTTCTCCTTGTACATTTGTAATAAATTGCTTTGTTCTTCCTATTTTCTTGGTTTCCTCTCCATCCGATCGCATCAGTCTTTTTTCTCATTGGGTAAGCGTGGCACGATCGCAACCACTATAATCGGGTCTAGTCCTTGTTAATGGCCCGAATCGCGGCTCGCTTCGCTTGGCGTGTCCACTAACGCTGTGGTTCGGGCGGGAGCTATTTCCTTGCTTCACGGTCGGTGTTAGTAATTAGGTATTAGGACTAAGTCGACCAATAAACCTATTTAATACCGACCGGAAGGAACATATAACATCCAGGGTAGCGTCGGCCAGATCAAAGGACAAGAGGATTAACCCCCCCCCTTGGTAAGGGGAGAGCCGACGTCTGAGATCCGTAACAATATATATGTACATATATATATATATATATATATATATATATATATATATATATATATATATATATATATATATATATATATATATATATATATTGTTGCGGATATGGGATTGGCATCCATTCATATCCGCTTGTAAATATTCCCCTATTTCCTCCATACTTCCCAACTATCCCCAATCCCCCATTCCCTAGTCCCATTTTCTGTAAACAACACTCTGTAGACCAGACCTCCCCCTATTTCCCCCATTAAATGTCGCATCCAGGTCCACCGCATCTCATGTAGACAACTATAGGACATCTTGCTAGTTATTCTTAGTCTATGTCAGTTAAGGACTCGTTTCCATTAATTCTGACTCTTCGTTGCACCAGAATGTGATTGTATGGCACCGTTAGGAAGTTTAGGACCTCCCAATACCTCCCCGCAGCTCTTCCTCACGGTTCAACAACAACAACAACAACAACAACAACAACAACGGCGGCGGCGCGGGGAGTGCGCGTCCTCACTCCGGCTTGGTTGGTAGGGAGTGTTGGGAGCAACACCAGGCCTTGGGGGTAATGTACTGTGGGGGCCCAGCCGGTTCGGCCCCGCGCTGACCCCACAAGGGGCGACGCACGGGGTCCGGCAGGCGGGCAACGACTCGTATACGAGGTGGTCCCACAAGGTCCCACTCGCGCCGTATGACGGCAAGAGTGATCTACGCGCGTACCTGGCGCAGTTTGACTGTGTGTGTAAGGGCAACGGTTGGGGTGAGGACGAAGGTGGAGTACACCTGGTGGCCGCATTGCGCGGCGCGGCGGCGGAGGTGCTGACGGCATTACCACCGGGTGCTCTCACCCTGCCAGCCCTCTGCGACGCCCTAATTAATCGATTCGGCATTGAACAGCAGAGCGAGCTTGTTAAAGCTCAGCTCGCGCTGCGAAAACGCAAGCCCCAGGAAGCCATCGGGGAACTTGCCCACGACATTCGCCGCGCAGTGGGGATCGCACATGCTAGTATGGCAGCGGATTCCCGGGAAAGCCTGGCGCTGGACCATTTTATCCAGGCCCTCCCGGATATTGAGCTCCGGCAACAGCTCGCCATGTGGCGCCCGCAGACTCTGAGCCAGGCGGCTGACGCTGCGGCCCGTTGGGAAGCAGCAAGGCCCCTGGCCCGGGGGAGCGAGCGTCACGCAATGGCGGTCCGCCAGGTGGGACCCCCGATGGAGGGCGGACCCCTCAGGGGGCCTGCCCCCGACGTGAGTCCTGACCTGGCGGGCATGGTCCGGAGGCTGGTGGACCAGCGCCTAGCGGGACCTGGACCATGGCAGGCGGCCCCGGAGGTGGCCCGCGGTGGACCACGAGCGGGTAATCCAATTCGGACCTTCAGGGGGGGAAATTTGGAATTCCGGAGACAAGCACCTTATCAGGTGAGGTGCTATACTTGCAACCGTCTGGGTCACCTGGCGCGGCACTGTCGAGCCACGCACCGGGATGATCCCCGGCGGTTGAGGTCCTTAACTCCGCCCAGGGGGGAGCGGGTTAGCCGACCCCAGACACCCCCCCGCCAGACCCCGAGAAACTAGAAGGCCTTACACCGGCGAGCAGGCGCCCCCGTGGATTGCCTCGGCTTTAGATGCCGAGGCGGGACCCAGTACCTCTGAATAAGGGGGGCTTATTAGTGCCAGAGGACTGGGGGATTGATGAGCGATGGGCCTGGTGGGTAAGGGTGGCATCCCTGCCACCCTTCCCATGAGTGTGGGACAAATGCGCTATAGCTTATGGGGTGTATGGCAGTGAAAACTAGCCCGGGTGGGTTAGGATATTGTGTGTAGGGATCTAGCGAAGATGACATTAGGTAACGTTAAGGTTAGTTAGTGACAAGGATACCTGTAGTGGGGACGCAGGTAGTTTAGTGTGGATGATAATGACGAGGGAGCGCAATAGTTAAAGGGACGACTGGGAAGTGCAAGTTTCAGAGGGGAGTAGTTAGATGAGATGATGCTGTGTGAGAACTGGACAGGTGTGTGGAGCAGTGAGTGTTGTGGATCAGCGCGAATGCGCTTGGGGGAGAGAAGGGTGCAGGCGGCACCAAGTATGAGAGCACAGGTGTGCAAGTACAGGTGTGTGGAATACATGGAGTATTGGAATGAGTGGTGTGGAGAGAGTTGGAGTAAGTGGTACGGAGTGGTGTGCATGGTGCGAAGGTGTGGATGGGGGAAGAGTGGACCCCTTTTCACGAGTACCCGGGGAGGGTAGTTTAAAGAATAGTTAGAAGGTATAGGTAAATTGTGGTTGGATATTGGCATTTGTGGTGCGGTTGCAGAATGGTATTGTGGATGGGTGCATTAGTGTTGTGGAAATGGCTGGGCGTGTAGCCTGTTAGTGTGTGTAGTTGGTTTGGGCACTCCACCACTGTGAGGATGTCGGCCAGGTGAGGCCGCAGGTGGGCTCTGGGAGCCGTTAGTGTCAGTGGGTGCCTGAGGATCCCGGGTGTGGATCGGGCAGCCCGTGCCAGAGAGGGCACTGAGGGGGTGAGAGTGCGAGAGGGCCTTCCCCAGTTAGTTAGGTTAGGGTGAGGAGCAGGTAAGCTCGGGTGGCAACTACAGTGGTGGAGGTGTGCAGGTGGGTAGACCTGCTGGGAGAGCTACACGTCGCAGCCCAGAAATTGTGCGAGGGCACCGGGAGATGAATCGGGGGAGTGAGACCCCAAATTGAGAAGCACCACAGTTTGGTCAATGGGAATTGGTTTTTAGAACCCATAGTGTAAGTTGGCCAATGGATTGGCAGGGAAAGACCCCGGGTAATGTAAAGTTGTTAAAGTCATTTAGGAAATAGTTAGGATTGATGAACCTGTCGCACCATACGCAGCCACTTACCTGAGGTGATGATGATGACTCCACACCTGTGTTCCTTTGTTCTGTGTTGCAGGAAAGGAGAATTGCTGTGTGGATTTGTGAGACGCATCACGACGTGGATGAGACATTGGGGTGATTCCATCTCTCCCTCCTTAGGAGGGACTGATGATGAATTGGTGATGGCAAATTTTGATGAGAGTTGGAAATGGCAAATTTGATTGGTTAGGAGGGAGAGAAGACGAATTTGGTTTATGGGAGGAACGGGGAGGACAGTAGGGACGTTTGTTGAGGTGTAAAGTAGATGTTTATGGGTAGTGTTGTGTTTGGTGGATACAGTAAGGGGTAAGGGAGGGGCAATGTAGGTTACCTGGTTGGGGGGGGGGGGGCGTACGGTAGGAACGTACCTGTCTCACCTGGTTCCCATGTGCCCCCAGTGTGCATTACCTAGCATTGCGTGCACTTTTGCGCCCTTACCACCTTACTCACTTGTTTTATTTTGTCTCCCACCTCCGAGGATCTGGCTTTGGGGCAGAGAGAGAGGAGAGAGAGGTGCTGGCTCCGCAGTTGTGGGCCTGCACTTTCGCTGCTTGCTGCCTGGATCGATACACCATATGGACCGCAATTTTTGTGGCCGCCCACCATGGACCGCAGTTCTTTTGCGGGCAAGCACCACCCGTGGATGGACCTCTGGGTCAACGTGGCACCTATGCCATACAGGTGAACCACTTTTAGTTGGCCCCCCTGACGGCCACAATTTAGAAATGGACGCGGTCGGCGCCTTTCTTTATTTTTAAAGAAGCCAGAAGGCGAAGTGCACTCCAGGAAGGCAAGACCAGCGGCAGAACATCGGCCGGCTGCGACACCACCGGTGACCATGGACACTTGATTGTGCATTTTTATGAACACTTTATTGGTGCACCGGATGGTGCTGACTGTGTGTATGGGGTGGTGCTTTTGGTGCTTGGATGGGGTGCTCTGCACATTATTAAAGGCCGTAGGGCCACAGAGCACTCGTGGGTTGGTGTATCGATGCTGGCATGCGTGCTCTCTCTATGCATAACATCTGCATGTGTTCCTCAAAGAACAGGTCCTGGATCGTAGTGTAAATATCAGTCTTGTGTAAATAATGCTCCCTACCGGCTGTATGTTTAGTTTGAGGATGCTTTCCGCGATTCGGTTATCCTGTGGGTGTGTTTCTGTGAGGAGAAGGGTGCAACGTCGCAGGGGGACATATTTACTCATTTGTGAACATCTGTAAAACTGTCGCACTCAGGGTTGAGTTAATAGTAGAGGGAACTACATCTGAGTGCCACACTAAAGTAAGTAAAAATTTATCGGGTCGGGACGCCCCGAGGTAGAGATGGGTGCAATGTTGCGGATATGAGATTGGCATCCATCCATATCAGTCAAGTGTGTATGGGTATTTGTGTATATATATTGTATGGGTACAACATGGGACGTAGCTTCAGCCCTGCGACGTCCCCCTGCGTCGCATGTCCCCCTGCGACGTTGCACCCTTCTCCTCACAGAAACACACCCACAGGATAACTGAATCGCGGAAAGCATCCTCAAACTAAACATACAGCCGGTAGGGAGCACATTATCATGATATACATGCCTGCTGTTTTTGTAGACTCAGAAGAAGACCTTTGTTGGTCGAAAGCTTGTCGAATTAAAGATCGAAGCCCTGAAGCTACGTCCGCGTCTTATTCAATCTCCCGATTATTTATTCAATGCAAATGAGACGCCCTGCTCGTACTGTGGAGTTTCTACTATTTCTCACAGTTATATATATATATATATATATATATATATATATATATATATATATATATATATATAGTCTCGTGAAAAAGTAGGTACACCCCATGTAAAGTTTTGACTTTTTCAACATATTTCAACACACAGCTATTTGATCTTCATTTCAAAAATATTGATAGATAAAGGTGATATAATATAACAAATATCATGAAACATTTACTTTTTGTCGTCCATTGTATAATTTAAATAAACATAAATGCAAATTTTGCATGTGGAAAAAGTAAGTACACCCTTGGCTCTAATAGGTCGTATTGTCCTCTTTGGCAGAAACAAACTCAAGTCAGCATTTCTTATGACTGTCGACCAGTCTCTGACATCGACTGGGAGAAATTTTTGCCCACTCCTCCATGCAGAATTCTTTCAGCTGTGCGATGTTTGAGGGGTTTCTTGCATGCACAGCTCGTTTCAAATCCCCCCACAACATCTCGATGGGATTTAGATCCGGGCTTTGACTTGGCCATTCCAGAACCCTCCATTTCTTTCTTTTCAGCCATTCCTTGGTGGATTTACTGGTATGTTTAGGGTCATTGTCATGTTGCAAGGTCCACCTTCGGTTGAGCTTCAACTTTCCGACAGATGGCCTCACATTATCCTCAAGCAACCTCTGGTCCAATGAAGAATTCATAGTGGATTATATGATGGTGAGCTGCCCAGGTCCTGATGCAGCAAAGCTGCCCCAAACCATAATATTTCGACCACTATGCTTTACAGTTAGTATCAGGTTCTTGTGGTCAAATGCTGTCTTTGGTTTTCGCCAAACATGTCTTCTGGTACTGTAGCCAAATAGCTTTACCTTTGACTCATCTGTCCAGAACACATTGTTCCAGAAGTGCTGGTCTTTGCCTCGGTGTTCATTGGAAAACTTTAGTCTTGCCCTGATGTTCTTTCTGGACAGCAAAGGTTTCCTCCTGGCACACCTCCCATGTGGATCAAATTTGTGCAGCCTATTTCTAATGGTAGACTAGTGCACTTTGACATCAACAGTGGCAAGGGCTACCTGTCGGTCCCGTGATGACATTCTGGGGTTCTTAGAGACTTCTTTCAGCATCTTGCGGTCTGCTCTCGGGCTGAACTTGCTGGGGCGGCCTGGCCTGAACAAGTTGGCAGTTGCTTGGAATCTTCTTCAATTGTAGATGATCTTCCGGACAGTCGAATGATTGATTTCAAATTGTTTGGAGATCTTTTTAAATCCCTTCCCAGATTCGTAGGCATCTATAACCTTCTTTCTGAAGGCCTCAGAGAGCTCGTTTGATCTCGGCATGGTGACGCCACACACTTCAACAACAAAGAGCAAATCAAACTAAATGTCTGAGGTTTAAATAAGACAGGTTCCTCCAAGATCATCTCTAACGATGTTCTCATCATTTGCACCTGAGCTGGTGCACATGATTCTAATTTTAGGTATTTGAAGTAGTGATTAATGTCGGGGTGTACTTACTTTTTCCACATGCGAAATTTGTATTAATGTATATTTAAATTATACAATGGACTACAAAATGTAAATGTTTCATGATATTTGTTATATTATATCACCTTTATCGATCAATATTGTTGAAATGAAGATCAAATAGCTGTATGTTGAAATATGTTGAAAAAGTCAAAATTTACATGGGGTGTACTTACTTTTTCACATGACTGTATATACATACATACACACATACATATAAAACTGTCACTAAGGATAAATAAAACAGCATTGATGAATATAGATGCTCAAAATAGCCAGATGAAGAGACCCATTGATGGCATTGCATGATTTAAGAAAAAGATCCAGGGCTGGCTGATATAATACATGACAACAGGGCCATCGAGAGGCATAATGGACCTGGGGCAATATCAAGTGTCAGGTCCTCTTCAAAAATTTTGGGAAATAACCAATATAGAGGTTTCCGTATTTTCATCGTCAGAACACACATACCATGTGGGAATTTGGGATGTTATTCACTTATTCCTACATGTGGATTTGTTTCTTGAATCATTTCAACTTGTTGGGGTTTGGACAACACTCCTACGTTCATTTAAATCATTACATCATCACCACGATTATCATTATTCAATGTAAATTGTTCTCACAGTAGTTTATTTACGGAGGATGGTGTTACTGCCCATGGCAATGGCATGCCGGGGAATCACCAACCGTGAGTGACTTGGAGGGAAACACAAAATAAAGCTGCCGTCGGTGTTTTTTCATCACAATCAATCATTATATGAAGCAAAATAATTGAAGCAATAATTATGGCCCCCTATTAGGTCCTAAAAGGTCATTCTAAAGTGTTCCAAATGGTGATTCTGAAGGGTAATAAAGGTAATTATACAGGGTAATTCTGAAGGGTAATTCTAAAAGGTGATTCTAAGGGGTTCCAAAGGATAATTACAATGGGTTTCGTTCATTTCTAGGCTTTTCCATTAAAAATGCCAAACTGAAACGCTTTCTTCCGACACGGGAGCGATTTTTTTACCATTTGATATTTACTGCACAGTGAGGCCATGATGAGAAGGCAGCCAGCTTCATTTCCTTGTTGCATAACAATAATCTGTATTATTCTTCCTTTTGGTTATTTACTCCGATCTCTGCGACTGCTATTGGGTAAGAAATGCTCTGAAATGTTGGCTTAGAAATATCCTTAATTCTTTGGTTTTGTGCGTGAAGGCATCATTTCAAATGCATCAAATCGTGTGTTAGAAGATGATGCAATCCAATACTGCAATACTGCCCTTCTTTCTGCATAAAAGGTAATTGCATAGACATATACCAAATCATCTTGCAGAAAGTGATGGGTTTCTAATGAATCAAATATTCTCAACCTGAAACTCAGGTACCTCAAAGTTCTGCAGAACAGAAGACCAAAACAAGGGTGGACAGATTTTAAAAAGAGCATTGAATTATTTGTTTGTTTGGTTATTTATTTCTGCATATATTCATTTTATTTTCACTATGATATGTAACATGTCATGGGAACAGAGGTGTTCCATAAACAAAAATCAGAATGGCCTTCATTATTTTGATACCAGAAATGGCTGATGTTAAAAAATATATCGAAAAAAAACAAAACAGAGAAGAGATAGAGAAGATAGCACGACAGAGCAGGACTACACATCATCACTGAAAAGGGCAATATAAAATCATTACACCAATGTGTGTCAACCAACGTTAGAGAAAAAAAAAGAAAAAAGACATGCACGAAAGATCATAGGGCAGTAATCCTCTCCAGCTCTTACCACAAGTGCAGCATATTCGCTCTCCACCTCGTCATTTGTATCCTGTACCAAGGCAAAGGGCAGACACACATAATTTTTCATGCCATTTGTTATCTCGTGCTCACTTGTTTTTAGTTGCCATTCATTTATTACATGCAAAAATATGATGCAAATTTTGAATTAAGAACCATTCAATGATTACAACAGCAATCAATAGGCTCGTTGTAAATCGTTACATAACTGAAACAGACCTTAATCAGCACCAGCCGTTAAATTATTTAAAATCAAACTTTAGAAAAATCGGTTAAAAGGATTTTTTTTTTTTAATGTAATTGTTTAATTTTAAATTGGTCGAGGCCAAGCGAAACAAGGTCAATGCCATTTATTCCTGATATGTGAAACACCCCGCAACATGCCTACAGAAAATAGAATTTTTGGAATGTCAGCCACATTTTCCATCTAATCATCATATGACTTGGTGAAACAACTCTCCATGAATAGACATTCTATGTTGAAAGCCTCATGTCAATCGCTCAAGCGGTTGTGGAGAAAACAAATTAAGCAAGTACAGATACATTCAAAGTGCACCGCCCCCATGCCAAATAAATAAATAACATCATCCAGCGAGGCATTGCCGGGGCACCTTCGGCACCCGGCGATACCGCCATGCAGGTCATAGAGACGGTATTGGGAGCGAGAGGTGTACAATAAATTGATTGATTAATGTCATAATTAAAATCAATAAATAATAATCGTAAAATAATTTATTAACCAATTGGCGAATAGCATACCTCACCCACCACCAGTGTTTCATCTGAAGCTGTGACTTTTTGAAAATGAATTAAATTGGTCATTAATTGAAAAAATAAAATAATTAATTGATTAACTGACTAATCAAGAAATAATTGATAGATTAATTGATTAATCAAAAAATTAAAAAATATCCTTTATAGCCACATCACTTGGTCATTGTCATGTCCAAATATCAGCTTCCGAGCTCAAAAGGTGCCTGTGATATTTATTGCCCAGATGAGAAAGGAAATAAATACGTACTTAATTAATCAATAATTAAGTAACTAATCAATCAATTGATTAATAAAAAATACAGTTTTTCCAGAGTACTTGCTCACTATTGTGCCAAAATTTCAGCTTCCTAGCTCAAAGGATGGCTGAGATATCACCGGACAAACAAGAAATAAAACAAATAAGAAATATGTCGTGCATAGCACGATACTTGCGAATTCCCTAAAATAAGTTGTTGGTCTATGTTGACCTCAAAAATACTTGGTGGTTGAATTCAGTGTCCAGATATGCAAATGCTCTTCAAATTTCAAGTCAATCGGACCAAAATTGAGGATTTTAGAAACTTGGCCTATGTTGACCTAAAAATTACTTGGTGGTTGAATTCAGTGTCCAGATATGCAAATGCTCTTCAAATTTCAAGTCAATCAGATGAAAATTGAGGATTTTAGAAATTTGACAATGTTGGTGACCTTTGGACTATGTTGACCTCTTGCCTTTTGACCCCAAAAACAACAGTCTTCTTGCTTTTGACCAACTCTAACACTTGGTGAAGTTTCATGACGTTCGGTTGAAAGTTGTGAACTGTAGGCGACTGACATACAGACAGACAGAACAGACAGAATAACGCACATGACCAACTATTATACTTGAAAAATCTTCCATTTTCGTAAGTAACAAACAAGAAAGAAAGAAACCGGAGTGAAAACTGAGTACTCCCTTTCAGCACGTGTCATCGCCGGGTGCACCTTCAGTGCCCGGCAATGACGCCATGCAGCGCCTGGAGATTGAATATGAAAGGAGTGGTGTACAAAACCGAACAAAGGTGAAAAAATGAGGGCAGAAGAAAAAAAACAGTGAGGGCCTCGGGTGACATTCCACAATATGGTCAAGGATGGTTGTGGATGCCTATTACTGGCTTAATTTGGAATTTTAAAGGAAGCATGAAGAATGAAAGTAAAACATAAAGGTTTGCCAAAAAATGGAATGATTGAAAATAAAATGGAGCAGTGCCCAAATAAAAAAGTGTGTGGAATCTAATTTAATCATTTCATATTTCATCATAATTAATGGATCTCATTCAAGAATGGAAGAGCAAAATGTTTACACAAAGGAAGGAGTAGGGAGCTAAAAAGACTGAGGATATTGTCATGAAAGCAGTGATTTCTCGATATTGTAAAGTACTGCTGAATCGGATTCCAGTCTTTTCATGGAAAGCATCTAGAACATGTTTTTTTTTTTTTACTTAAAACTTCAAAAGTACAGTTACGTATTCAAAAAGTGAAATGACTAATATCCCTTAAAATAACACAGCTACGTGTTCACAGGTCATGGTTACCTTTTCTTTTTCAACTTCATCAGCCAATGCTTGCACGTCGTGCTGGAACATTATGTTGGCGTTGAGTTGCTCCTCTAATCCCACAAGATCCACAGCAAATGGTTGCCGGAACATGCACACCTTATCCACAGAAAGAGTCTCAATGCAATTTTAATATAAACACTTGCGCAAGTACATACAGTATCATAGTTACAACTATACACAAACGTTCCTTTGTTTAATCAAACAACTATGTCACTGAAGTGAACAGCAACAGTTTTAACAATATATCTGTAATCACAAAGTGATCACCAAGGGTCAGCTCAAAGCTTCTCCCGACCTGTGGAGGCTTACCCTTGGCGATTGCCCATGACATACCCTCGGCCCGCAATCTAATGATGGCTATATTTTATTTGGACCACCATATGACCTTGACTTTCAACATCTAGGGATAGACTGTAGATTAAGAAAATGTGTCCCCATCTTCAATCCATCCATAAAACTGAACATCATGAAAATCGGTGGAAAATTATTTAAGTTATGATCAAAAATGTGTTTTTTGTTAATGAGGTCACAATCCTAAAAAAGTAGGTCAAGGACACAAATTAAATATCAGGTGCACAACTTGGTGGAGGGGTACTATTATGATTGGACATTATCATGATGTAAAACATAGTGGAAGGCCAAGCGGTCTTTGAGATTCTACATTGGAAAAGTTGAGCGATGACAAAAAAAAGTTTCTTTTTTTCAGACTGCTATTTGACCATGACCGTTATTTAACTCAGAAAGTTACGATGTAAACCAAGCATAAATGCAACTTGCTCTAGGCTATCTAGAGGGAAATTTCATTCTGATTGGGCATACATACATACGTTCGTCAAATTTTGGTAAAAAAAAAGAAAAGTTAAAATGCCAATAATTTGGTCATGAGCTTATAATTAGGTCAAAGTAAAAAAATTGTCAAACCCACATTGGTACTTTGCATTCCCATTATTGATGCAAAATTTCATTCCGAAACTCCTTGGTCACTTTAGCCGTATGATCTAAAATAGAGGAGATAGCCGAACGTTCAGACAGACCAAAGTCAATTTGCACACTTGTCTATTGAACACTATTTCTCTACAAGATTAGAAAAAAGTTCCTGTTAAGATGGTTAATATTTTTTGGACAAAGGATACAAACCCTATTTTTTGTAACGCACATTTATGGTTAATAACCATTTTCTGAAAAGTTTAACAATGGTAAATATTGTTTGTTTAAAGCAGGTAAAATGTTTAACAGCAATAAATGACTTTGCTTCATTTTTTGGGGGAATCGAACAAAATCCATTTTCAACCATTAATACTTAATATATATTTATGTTCTAAAATACCCAACCTCTCCCATTTCTGAAAATGTAAACCTTAAAAATATATGTTTTGAGCATAGGCCTCTTGATGGCCTGGGCCCTAGGTCGATGCCCAAATTCCCAGCTGCTCGGTCCGCCCATCGATGCGGGATTTCCTAACGAGATTGCTTTGTCGGATGATAGGTTAAATATTGTAACGGATTTGGGAAACCGTGCGCTGTGTGTGTAATTCATTGTAAATATACCCCCATTGTAAATAATGTAATGATTCCTGTAAATACCTCCATTTGTGTAAAGGTCAAAGGTCGTCCCTTTAGCTCGTCCATCGCATACATGTAGAAAATCATAGGCCCTTCTAAATAGTTATATAATTATTATGTGTTCCAGTTTAAGGCTCTGTTTTCCATTAGTTGACTCTGCATTGCACCAAATCAAATGAGATAGACCCCCTTTCAATTGCCCAAAACCTCCATTGCCGATTGTATTGCCAACTGCATTATTGCCAACTGCATTTGCCTCCATTACGGCATGGTCAACTCAAGAAGGGTGTGGCCCACCTCGTCATCAGAAGGAGGAGTGAGCCAGCCCCCGATCAACCAACCAAGCATGAGGGGTTTGGCCTGAGAGGGCGGAGGAAAGAAACTTCGAGGAGGTTCAAGAAGATTCTAGGGTGTGGCCTATAAAACCCGTTGCCTCAGCCCCCACCGAGAGAGATGCGTAAGAGTTCAGTTGAGGAGGAGTTGAGTTGCGCTGAACCAAGTCAGGCTTGCGGTTCTGCCGAGAGAGAGACGACGCTGTCCAGCCCCTGCGCACGTGCAGCTACGCGGGAACCAGTTTGCGGTGGAATCGGTGGCCGTCCACTTCCAGCCCCGACGTCCCGTGCGGGATCAAGCTCCAGCCTGCGTCCAGCTGACCCTTCCTCTCCTTCCAACCATCGATCCCTGGCATCCATCTTTCCCAGTCGTGTGAGTCTCCTCGTCGTCTGTCCTCTGTGTTGTCTGGGGTTTTAAGTAAGTTTGTATAAGTTTAAGGAATTGCTCTGTGTCCTTCTGCTCCTTCCATTTCCTTGTAAATTACATTTCTTATCTTTTCTTATCTTTGATTGTGGTTGTGTAAATAATTAATAAATATCTGTTCTTCCTACCTTCGTCTTCTTCTTCATGCTCGTCCGATCGTCCCTGTCCTTTACCCATTGAACACCTGTGGCACGATTTGGCCAACGCTCATAATCGGGTTAGTCCTTGATAAATGGCTCGAACTTCTGTTTGCTAAAACCGCTCGGCAACTAGTCCATCAAAAACCGTGGTTCGAGCAGAAGTTATTCCCTCGTTCCCGGCTGGCGGTAGTAATTAGGTACGTAGCGAACCCCTAGGCCTAACAAACCCTACCTACCGTCGGTCCGGGAAGGACGTTGTAGCTTCAGGATCGGCGACGGCCAGTATAAAGGACAAGGGGTTAACCCCCCTTGGCAAGGGGAGCGCCGTCGTCCCAGATCCATAACAATTGGTGTCTGGGAGTGAGATTCGGACCCGAAGTGCACTTAATGCACTCAAAATTTGGAGCGGCCAAGATTTTATTTAATATTCTCAATTTTAAAATCATGCCATGGCTGATCAAGGCGACCAGATGCCGGTAGGGGAGACAGAAGAAGGGGTAGAATCGACCCAGGATCCCGGGGAGGCAGTGGGAGTAATAATGGAGGAGGAGAGCAATGAGGATGTGGTAGCGGAGGTTTCAGGCGCACGAGATGGCGGCGCCTCGCATGCGGTTGGAGGCGCACAAAATGGCGGCTCGCACGTGGTTGCGGCAGCCGCGCCCGCGGCGCCAATGGACTGGGGCCTATTCATGCTGCAAATGCAGGCCTTCATGGAAGAGAACAGGGGGCTGGGAGGCCAAATTGGAGCAATGAGGGACGAAGCAAGGGGTACCAGTGAACAGTTGGGCAATCAAATTGGGGAATTGAGGAATGACATGGGAAATCAAATCGGGGGGCGAGAAGCCAAATTTGAGGGTTTAGACAATAAATTTGAGGGGTTAGACAACAGGTTGGAAGGGCTAGAAGGTAAATTAGGGGGCCAACTGGAGGACATGGGTGACCAAATCGGGGAAGTAAATGAGGGGTTGGCGAGGGGGCAAGCCACATATGAGGTAAGGGAAGCGGAGAGGGACAGAGACCGCAGGTTGGGCGAGCAGGTCCCAGGGGTACGCGACGAGGTAAAGCGGGTCGAGAAGCGCTGGTTGAGCGAGGCGGAGCAAAGCGCGGGTAAAATGACGGGTATAGAGATCGCGACCCGGGGTTTAGGGAAGCCAGCGACCGCTGAGGTAGGAGAGAAAATTTTATTAAAGCCAGCGGTCGTCGAAGTGAATAAAGAAAAAATGGAATCAATAGTGGAAATTGCATTTGAGCAGACCACAGACGTAGAAGAGCACTTGCGGCAGGGAGGAATGGAAATTGTACAAAGTCTGAATTTGCATCGTGATGCTGTGCTTAATTCTTATAAAGATTTGCAGGTGTCTGAGCGAGGAGGAAGAAGAATCCCCCAGGTGAGAAGGGCTGTGTATGGTGCTAAGAGGTTTTTCGGCAAAGTGTTTGGCGCGAAAAGAATTGTCGCGCGATTGGGATCGATATGGCACCCGGGCGTTTGTGGGAGGTCCGTGGTGCGTGGTGTACGAAAGAATGGCACTCGTGTGAGGAAAAAGTGTGCGTCGGTGAGTGAGTGTGTTATAAAGTGTGGGAGTAAAACCGAGTGCGAGCGGGAATGCACGTCGGAGTGTACGGAGTGTGACACAGAGAGCGAGAGCGATATGGAGTGTATGTGCGAGGGTGAGAGTGACCCGGAGAGTGAGTTGGTGGAGGAGCGGGTGCGAGGATGCACACTTGGGATGGACGGCGAGAGTGTGCGAGAAAGCACACCTGAGTTGGTTGTGGCGCGGGTGCGGGAGAGCCCATTGAAGCGTGTGAGTGGGTGGATGCGAGAGTGCACACCCATGGTGAGTGTTACGGAGGACGTAACGGAGGAGAGGTGTGGAACGAAGTGTGCGAATGACGAGGCTGCGCGAGAGGTGTGGTGTGTAACAGGGAGTGCGGTGGTGGAATGGACGGAGTGTGTGGAATGTACGGGTGGCGTTGGTACGCCGGGCTTGGTGAGTGTAAAACGGGTCGCGTATATGTGTGAGCAGGCGAGTAAGGCATCGACGTTAAACGGGGCAGCGTTTAGGGTGACGGATAGCCGACGCGAGCACCCGGTGCGCGGTGCGCTTTGTTGGATGCGAGGCTCGGGGCGGATCGGTGCTGCGTCGCTTCTCTACGAAGCGTCGTGCACGATTCGGGCCTGGCCCCGCCCCGCACGGTCAAGTCCGGGCTTTGCTGGGCAAAGCGACCGGTCCGGTTCAAGGGCAGGTAGGAGGGACCGGAGCGGCGCCCCGTTGTGGTTGCGGCGTTCCGGCTGGGCGGGATCGAGCCATCGGGCTGGAGACCGAAAGGTTCCGCACCGAGATGGTGCGTGGAATCTCGGGTAGAGCATGCCGCCTCCCTTGAACCGAATGCCGGACAGACTCAACCTGCAGGCGACCAAACCACCGGAATTCATTGCTCGGCTTTGCGAAGCCGAGTTTTAATGATGTCATGATGTACTGAGAGGCTCAGATATAGCGGACTGTGATGATGATGATGATAGTGTTTTGGATTCGAAATTGGGAATGGTGGATAGGATTGGCAGAAATGATTGGCAAATTGATGATTGGTAAAATGATTGGCAGTGATTGGCAAATTTTGATTTGCAGGAAATTGGATGGGCAAAATTTATAGTGGGAGATGCCCGATGTGCAAGGATGGTAAGTCCACCATTCCTCACATCTCCCGGGGCACATGAGCACTAGCTATGGGGTTTATGGCAGTGTAAGCTCGCCAAGGGAGGGTTTGGATAATTGTATAGGGATCTAGAGAAATGACCATAGGTAACAGTAGAGGTAAGTAGCGACATTGTACAGGTAGTCGGGGACGTAGAGAGTTTAGGTGGATTATAACGACGAGGGAGCGCAATAATATAAGGGGCGACTGGGAAGCGCGAGTTTTAGAAGGGCACCAGGTAGCTCAAATGATGCCGTATGTGTGAGAATCTTGATGTTGAGCAAATGAGGAATTGCTAGGCAATGCTCAGGAAGTTCTTTGTGGTGAGCGTGATGATTGAGTAGTGAACAAAGTATTGTGAGTGTATGAGGAATAATTGTGATTGTGCATTGTAACGAGTGAATGAAGAAGCCTGGAGGAAGGAGGGTGCAGGAAGCACCAGGTGTACGAGTGATGGCAAAGGTGTGCAAATACAGGTGAGCATGGTTGTATGGAATAAATGGTCTGGAATATATGGAGTATGGAATGGATGGTGTGGAGTGAGTATGGTGGAAACTGTGGAGTGGAGTGGATGGTGCGAAGTAGTGTATGGGGAAGATGGACCCCAATCACGAATACCCGGGGAGGGTAGTTTAAGAGTTAGGTAGAGGGTATAGGTAAATTGTGGTTGGATATTGGCATCTGTGGTGCGTGTGGAAGAATGGTGTTTGGATGGGTGCATTAGTGACGTGGAAAAGACTGGGCGTGTGGCCTGTTAGAGGGATGGTTGGTTGAGCGCTCCGCCACTGGTAGTCTGTCGGCCAGGTGAGGCCGCAGGTAGGCTCTGGGAGCCAGTTAGAGTTCAATGGGGCCCAAGGGTCCAGAGGAAGGACCCGGGTAGCCCAGTGCCAGAGAGGGCACTGAGGGGGTAAGCGACAGGGAGGGCCTTCCCCGGGTAGGTTAGCGAGGAGCAGGTACGCTCGGGAGGCAACTTCAGTGGCGGAGGCGCACCGGTAAGAAGACCTGTTAGGAGAGCCACACGACTCAGTCCCGAAATTGTGCAAAGGCACAGGGAGTTGAACCGGGGGAGTGAGACCCCATATTGATGAGCACCACAGTTTGGTCAATGGGAATTGGTTTTTAGAACCGCATAGAGTAAGATGGCCAATGGATTTGCAGGGAAAGACCCCGGCTAGTGTGAAGTGTGTTAATGTCATTTAGGAAGTAGTTAGGATTGAAATCTCCTCGCACCATCTACATCCACTCACCTGAGGTGACGTAACTCCACACCATGCCATGTTTTGGTTATTTTTGTGCAAATGTTTGGATTGTGAGACGCATCATGACGTGCGTGTGACATTGTGCTTAATGTTCCATCTCTTCCTCCTTATGAGGAATTGATGAGGAATTTGAATTTGTGGCAAATTTGGTTAGAGGGATTGTGGTGACGAATTTGGTATTAAGGGAAATATGGGGAAGATGAGACAGTAGTGACGAATTGGTAAGTGTGTAGATTTTGTAAATACGGGGAGGGGCAAGGGGGGCAGTGTAGGTCACATGTGGGGGGCGTACGTAGGGACGAACCTTTCTCAGCTCGCTCCCATGCTCCCCTCATTCTGCATTGCCTTGTTTGATGTGTACCCTTGCACCCTGACCCATGACTCACCTGTCTTCTCTGTCTTCCTTCTCCCAACCGAGGATCGTGCTCTCTGGGCACTGAGGGGAGCGTGTGGGAGGCCGCGTCCGTGTGCCCGAATCCCCGCAACTAGCGTGCATCCACGCACCACTTTATGGACCACGTTGTGGTGGCCGAGCACCACCATATGGACCACATGTCTGTGGCCGAGCACCACTCATGGACCCCACGGGTTGGGGCATGGCCCCTCTGCTGGGACCGGCCAGGTTGGCCGGAGGAAGATCTTGCTTGCGGACCTCGGTGAGGTGGCACCAAGCCTACAGGTGAACCACCCATAGTTGGCCCCTGTGGGCCATAAATAAAAACAGTGGACACGGTTGTGCTTTTTGTTTTATTTCCACCAAATAGGCCACAAGCAAAGAACATGACAACATCAGGAAGAACAACGGCCAGCAGAGGGAGCAGAAGAGCAAGACCACCAACAGTGTGTTTGTTTTATTGAACTGTGGTGACTGTGCACTTCGGTGCGTTTTGGTGATTGGTGTTTTGGTGCTCTTTATTGGTGCTGGTGGATCGATGCAGTGCATGCTGTCTCCTCCCCTCCCACAGGATTTTCTTTTTTTTTTGTTCCCTAAAAGAAAAATCACAGGTCCTGGGTTGCGTTTTGTAAATAGTCGAAATAGCGTCACTTGTAAATAATGCTCCCCACCATTCATGTTTAGTTTGAGAATGAATTCCGCAATTCAGTTATCCTGTGGGCGTGAATCTGTTAGGCAGGGTGCAATGCAACAGCGGGACATACTTATTTGTGTTTTAAAACTGTCACACTCAGGGTCAGATTAATTGTAGAGGGAATTACACCTACGTGCCACATTAAGTTTAAGTTTTATCGGCCCGGGTCGTGCCTGGAGGAAGAAGGGGGCAGTGTAACGGATTTGGGAAACCGTGCACTGTGTGTGTAATTCATTGTAAATATACCCCCATTGTAAATAATGTAATGATTCCTGTAAATACCTCCATTTGTGTAAAGGTCAAAGGTCATCCCTTTAGCTCGTCCATCGCATACATGTAGAAAATCATAGGCCCTTCTAAATAGTTATATCATTATTATGTGTTCCAGTTTAAGGCTCTGTTTTCCATTAGTTGACTCTGCATTGCACCAAATCAAACAAGATAGACCCCCTTTCAATTGCCCAAAACCTCCATTGCCGATTGTATTGCCAACTGCATTATTGCCAACTGCATTTGCCTCCATTATGGCGTGGTCAACTCGGAGAAGAAGGGTGTGGCCCCACCTCGTCATCAGGAGTGAGCCAGCCCCCGATCAACCAACCAAGCATGAGGGGTTTGGCCTGAGAGGGCGGAGGAAAGAAACTTCGAGGAGGTTCAAGAAGATTCTAGGGTGTGGCCTATAAAACCCGTTGCCTCAGCCCCCACCGAGAGAGATGCGTAAGAGTTCAGTTGAGGAGGAGTTGAGTTGCGCTGAACCAAGTCAGGCTTGCGGTTCTGCCGAGAGAGAGACGACGCTGTCCAGCCCCTGCGCACGCGCAGCTTTGACGCGCAGCTTTGACGCGCTGCTACGCGGGAACCAGTTTGCGGTGGAATCGGTGGCCGTCCACTTCCAGCCCCGACGTCCCGTGCGGAATCAAGCTCCAGCCTGCGTCCAGCTGAACCTTCCTCTCCTTCCAACCATCGATCCCTGGCATCCAACTTCCCCAGTCGTGTGAGTCTGCTCGTCGTCTGTCCTCTGTGTTGTCTGGGGTTTTAAGTAAGTTTGTATAAGTTTAAGGAATTGCTCTGTGTCCTTCTGCTCCTTCCATTTCCTTGTAAATTACATTTCTTATCTTTTCTTCTCTTTGATTGTGGTTGTGTAAATAATTAATAAATATCTATTCTTCCTACCTTCGTCTTCTTCTTCATGCTCGTCCGATCGTCCCTGTCCTTTACCCATTGAACACCTGTGGCACGATTTGGCCAACGCTCATAATCGGGTTAGTCCTTGATAAATGGCTCGAACTTCTGTTTGCTAAAACCGCTCGGCAACTAGTCCATCAAAAACCGTGGTTCGAGCAGATGATATTCCCTTGTTCCCGGCTGGCGGTAGTAATTAGGTACGTAACGAACCCCTTGGCCTAACAAACCCTACCTACCGTCGGTCCGGGAAGGACGTTGTAGCTTCAGGATCGGCGACGGCCAGTATAAAGGACAAGGGGTTAACCCCCCTTGGCAAGGGGAGTGCCATCGTCCCAGATCCGTAACAATATTCTCGCCAACCAACTGAGCTGTTCCTTCATTTTGCGTTTGAGTTAAAATTCCAGAGTTTTACTTGTTGAGTTGTACACAATATGGCAATACTTGTGGAATTTGTCAGGTGACTTTGCGAATTCGACCATTTCCGAGACACTTTCGGTATTATGTAGAGCACCTGCCAACAACATATTATTCTCTGCCAACAACATCGTCGATGTCCCTAATAATTACGAGAGCCATAACTGGCCTGTTTTGGAAAAGAAACGTGCAATATATTTGACTGATGTTGGGTTGACGTTTATGTGACTTTGACAAACTCACGGGTCCCAGCCAAACCACGAAATACGCCGATTCTTACGATTGGAGATTGGAGTTGGATTGGAGTCTGGCACAGATTCTTATGGTGCTCAAGAAGCGTTATAATTCCAAACTATTGGCGATAGCTGAAAGCTACAGGTTCGGTACCAGGAACCAAATGTCCAGAGGAAATCAGTCAATACATTGTGGCAAAAAAAGAGAGATAAACACCTTCCTCAAAACCCTCAATTCATTGTTATTTCATTGATTTTTCAAACAGAGCTTTGAGAGATCGGTTTGTGTGTGAACTGATAAATGAGTGCATACGCAGGAAGCTGTTGAGCATGCAAAGGTTATCATATGAACCAGCATGTCAGACGATGGTCAAAGGTTTGAGCTCATGGAACTGGTGGTCAGCTAATGGTGCATGCAGTTGTGAACAAGCTGCACACACAGAAGCAGCATGCTCCAAAAGCTTCAGGCATTTACTATAGAAAGGATTCTAGTGGAAGCAGCTCAAATAAAGTGTGCTATAGCTGTCTTAGTGTAACATACTGTGACGTCATATCCTTTTCCGGGCTCCGCCACCTATTGGGCGCCCCGAGGGCTTTTTCCTGTTTCGTGACTTCCGGGAAAAACCGCTGTTTGGACGCTCGCTTTGCGTCTCTGAATCCCTCGATTTGCGATGCCATCAGTCTTGTAAGGACTTTACAGTGGCGATGAGGAGCTGGACTGTGTGTCCGAGCTCACGTGTGTTGTTTTATTTTCACGATGGCGGTCGCCGGGATCGAGATTTTGAGTGAATTCAATCCGAGCTCAGATGACTGGGTTGATTTTTGTGAGAGACTGGACGAGTATTTCGTTGCCAACAGAATTGATGGCGCTGATGATGCACCTTGACGTCGTGCTATATTGCTGACTGTGTACGGATCCCAGACATACAGGTAGATGGAGGATCTCCTGTCACCCGATAAACCCCGCGACAAGTCATACGCTGCACTGGTTGAGTTGGTGAAGAGACACTACAACCCAAGCCAGGGAAAATCGTGTCAAGGTACAAGTTTTATACTTAGGCAGCATCAGTTCCAGACCTGCACCTACTTGAACATCCCAGTCGCCAACGTGTTCACTCGCGAGTTTGTCTGCCCTGAAAATACCACAATATCCTCACTTTTTAGAATGGAATGTAAAGCCAGTTATTTTTTATTTGCTTTCACTTAATTGTGCACATCAATGATATTCTTCAATAAAGTGCGTCAAATATGTTGGAATGCTGCTCAAATGACATTGTCTGTTTATAGGTAGAGGAAGGTGTTTATCTATCTCGTAAGGATCATTCCCTGTCTAACTCTCTTGTATCAATGAAGACTGTCTGCATGTTATTTATGCACGAAGGAGTGTTGGGGGATCTTCTGATGCTGCGTTGGCATCTTCTGATCTTGGGTTAGGAGTTTTAAATATGGGAAGGCGGAGTAGCGGATTAAACGTTTCGTCATTTTTTTCTTACAGAAATCAATTGATGGCCCAGGAATTACTCATCAAGTGTCCAATTAGACAGTGCACAAAATTCCACCCACATTGACATGATCACCCCTTGCTAAAGCTACCCTTGGTGCACACTTACCCGTTTGTGCTGGATTTGACTTATAAGGTATTGTCCCCATGTGACGTCAGG
This sequence comes from Myxine glutinosa, assembly GCF_964187855.1. Lineage (NCBI taxonomy): Eukaryota > Metazoa > Chordata > Myxini > Myxiniformes > Myxinidae > Myxine > Myxine glutinosa. The sequence goes on from NC_136261.1 coordinate 178,442,680, forward strand.
GACTTTATGCTGTATGTAGAGTTCATTGTGGTTTATGAGTAGATCAGCAATGTGTGCTCGGAGGAGGTCGATGCTGTAGGTGTGGATATGGGAAAGAAGGGTGGTGGTGTGGGGGATGGGAGGTGGTGGGGGGGAGGGGTGGGAGGGGAAAAGACAGATAAAAAGGAAAGAGATGAGAAAAGGAGGGAGAGATTATACCAGAGCCCGATGCAAAACATAATTACTCATGCCTATTTGTATCAAAGAGACAAAGAAAGAGCAGCAGAAACTCACTCCATGGTGATAAGTTTGAGTTGGGCATGGCCGATGAATTTGATTTGCTCAATATCAGCAGTGAGTGGGGGACCAACAATCTCTTCAGCCTTCTTCAGTTCTTCAAGTGAGTGCTTGGCATTCTTCAGCTCCTGCTTATTTCCAAGGTTCTTGATGTCCTGTCAGGTGCAAAGAAGAAGGGGGAGAGTTTCACCAGACAAGTTAGCACAGGTAAATTCGTCTTTTTGTTGCAATGCACACGTGCTTACTTTGCCAAATTTTAAACTTCCTGTACGAGTTAGGCTTATCATGGAATACAGGCCGTTGTGAAGGTTTGTGCCAGTCTGCATCAAAGGACATGTGAAACAATGCGTTTCATCAACTGGGAGGTGATAAGATTATAGTAACTGCCTTGGGAAATTAGGTGCTGCTGATGTTGAGTTTTAGCCCTTTGTCGGAACCAAAAAAGGGAAATGTGGTTGAAGAGGGTTTATATGTATAGTGTTAGGCGTGGGTGACAGATCAAAGAGGTTGATAAAACATCAAAGATCACATGGATGGGGTCGAGGATGCAAGTTCAAGGATGAAAGGGAAGTACACTATTGACAATCAGATTGTAATAAATAACAGAAGAAAAGAGAAAAATAAATGGCCGTTAGGTAAAAAAAAAAGGAGCAGAATATGGGGGATGAAATAAACTGTAAATATATCAAGATAAGATAATGAGGTAAATGTTCATTAACCCCATCGAGTACCATTGTGCCGAGTTTGAAAATGCATTTTTCTCCTTTGCGCCTACAGATGTCCATATTGCTGTGGTAAAGACAAATCCCACAGATAGTCACATATTGGGAGGAATATCCAGCAATATTAAAGTACTAGCCGAAACCCGTGGAACATCCACGGAAGGGAGGATGTGGTGTATGGATAGAGTGTACCATTATGGATGGCATAGGGGATTTGCTTGTCCGAGTAAGAGTTAGGAAGAAAGATGAGAATGAAGAGTGCGTATATGAACAACGATTGCCGACACCGGCACAAATGCATGCTCTGGATTGTCCACTCAGTGGACGGCTTGCTTTCGCCTTCGCCTGTCCAATCAGCGGACGGCTTGCTTCGCCTTCGCCCAGCAGACGCCAATATGATGGCGTCGTAAGATGGCGTCGTATCGGCAGTTAATCGGATGCTTTTGGGCCCCAACGTCGGCTAATTCAGATTTTTCGAGTATGGCTGTACGTGATAAACAAAGAGAGCGGTTCGTAGATCGTAAATCCATTAGTGCCGTGGGCATCGGGTCACTGGGTGCGGCGTAAAAGGGATAACAAAGTGGAGTCCTTACGCTATTATTATATAGACTAGCTGAAACCCGTGGAACATCCACGGAAGGGAGGATGTGGTGTATGGATAGAGTGTACCATTATGGATGGCATAGGGGATTTGCTTGTCCGAGTAAGAGTTAGGAAGAAAGATGAGAATGAAGAGTGCGTATATGAACAACGATCGTCGACACCGGCACAAATGCGTGCTCTGGATTGTCCACTCTGTGGACGGCTTGCTTTCGCCTTGGCCTGTCCAATCAGCGGACGGCTTGCTTCGCCTTCGCCCAGCAGACGCCAATACGATGGCGTCGTAAGATGGCGTCGTATCGGCAGTTAATCGGATGCTTTTGGGCCCCAACGTCGGCCAATTCAGATTTTTCGAGTATGTCTGTACGTGATAAACAAAGAGCGAGGTTCGTAGATCGTAAATCCATTGGTGCCGTGGGCATCGGGTCACTGGGTGCGGTGTAAAAGGGATAACAAAGTCGAGTCCATACGCTATTATTATCTAGATTGACCTATTGGTTTAGGGAATCCATGCTGTTGGTTATTCCAGCAAGTAAGTGTTCAGAAAAAATATCACGCAGACTTCAACCTACCTCCATGATATATAATTTGTTACCGAAAGTGGAATTCCAACGTGGTGTTTTATATGTGATATGCACCTGTAGCTTTCAGCAATATATTATGTGAGTGAAAGTGCAAAGCAAGTTGTCAGCAACTTTAAGTGATAGTTACCCCAGCCACCAAAGTTAGATTGAGGTTATGTTTTCACTCCTGCCTGTCTGTCTGTGAGCAGGATATCTCAAAAAGTTGTTGATAGATTCAGACAAAACTTGGTAGAGTGGTTGGGTGTGTGACAAGGATGAGTGATTCGATTTTGGTGATGATCCGGATATTTGAATTTTTAAAGTGATTCTTCACCATTGAGAGAGG
>NC_136261.1:178447886-178595386 GCF_964187855.1 Myxine glutinosa
TTCTTGACGGGTTTACTTTCTGAACTCGGTATATCAATCTGGTGTGTTTCTTTTCCGCTTGGGTGATTTCTTTGTTAAAAGAAGCATGTCACTGATTGTCTGTCACAGCAAGAGGGTCAATAACAGGACTATATCACAGGTGGCGTGACAAAATGTACGGACAGGTACATTTGACGATTGGCTTCACAATCGGGTATATAAGGGTTGTTGCGTTCTGTATTAGTGGAAAACAACTGCTGCACGTCTACAAAAGTTATTGCCGCTTCCCCTGGAGATGGTCCGTCAACTCGACAACGCTGTTTGTCATTTAGTGGTGGCTTTACGAAATTCCGGCATGAAACAGCGTGCTATTGCTCAGCAGTATGGCATCACTCAAGGTCAGGTGTCAAAGATCCTGAAACGAAATGCTCAGAGGGGTGTCCCTACTCCAATACCGAGGTCAGGACGTCCCCGCAGAACAACAAGGAGGGATGATCGCCAGCTGCACCGGTTAGTCTGCAATGGCCGTACCAAGTCAGCTAACAGGCTTAGGGCTGAGTTGCAGCAACTGACAAATGTGCCTATATCCAGAAGGCTAGTCTACCAACGACTGGTTCAAGCAGACTATCATGCCAGGCATCCCCTGAGAAAGCCACGTCTGACCAGACAACACCGCCAGCGCCGATTGCAGTGGGCCAGAGAGCACCGTCAATGGCAGCCAGGACACTGGAATCACGTGATCTTCAGTGACAAGTCTAGATTTCTGGTCTATCGTCAATATGGCCGTGTCCGAGTGCGCAGACAAGTGCATGAAGCCTACAACGAAGATTGTATAGTGCCAAGAGTCCAAGCTGGAGGTGGTAGGGTGACCGTTTGGGCTGCTTTTCATGCAGGGGGCAAAACTGACCTGGTTGTTCTGAATGGAAACCTGAACAAGTTCAAGCACAGGGCCATTCTGGAAGAAACATTGCTTCCATTTGTTCGTGCAGCCTTTCGAGGAAACTTCGTCTTCCAAGATGACAATGCACGGCCTCATTGTGCTCGCATGATCCAACACTTTCTAGCTGACCGTGGTGTAGAGCATATGGAGTGGCCTGCCATGTCCCCGGATATGAATCCGATAGAGAACTTGTGGGCAGAATTAACACGTCAAATCGACAACTTGGACCAGCAGCCTGCATCTGTGCATGAATTGCAGCAGGCTATTGTCACTGCATGGCAAGCGATTCCTGTCCAAACCTTGGCAAATCTCGTGAACAGCATGCCTCAACGTGAACGTGGTCTCCTGAATGCTCATGGGGGTTACACAAAGTACTGAACTGTAATTTTACTGTCCGTCATCCCAGTCGTAATTTAACTTTTGTTTTTGTTTAAAAAAAATTTGGCTAATGTGCAAAATAAAGAGATACTTCTGGAAAACGTACAGAAGTTTAACACAGTACTGTCCGTGAATTGAGTTCGATATCAGTTTACATCACTTATCAAGTTTTACAAACAAAAAGTTTACATCAAATATTATTCCATCGTGTTTGGAAAAACTGGAAAATTGGAAAACTTGAAAAATTGGGAAAAAATTGGAAAGACAATATGGCCTATTTTACTCCTAGGGGTCCCAGGAATATCCACCCAAAATATAGTTGCGATCGGTTCATCCATTTTTGCAGTACCTTCCAACGTACAGACGGACATTTGGTGAATTGTGGTAAGACTAGCAACGGTACCCGCCCTATGGGCAGGGCTTCAATTGGGAAGCCCAAATGAAAAGCCAAAATATCAGAAGGTTTTTTTTATTTTAAACGATTCATATAAACATCCGTTGAATCATATCACACGCTAATCATCAAAATCTAAACAGTACATGGCGCCCATTTTGAAAAAAGGATTGAATTCTGTAAGACGGAAGCGGCCGCTACACGTCTTTCTCAGTCGCATGTTTATGTTTGAAGAGTGCACGCCGAATCTGTAACACGGAAGCGGCCGCTACACCTGTTTCTCAGTTGCTTTGCACACGCTGCCGTGTTACTTCAGAGCCGCATGTTTATTTAGGAAGAGTTCATCAGGAGTCGATCTACTCTCTCCTGGTACGTAGAATTTCAACAAAAGGCACATCACTGTTCCTATCGGTAAATATTATTCCATTATGTTTGGAAAAACTGGAAAATTGGAAAATTTGGAAATGAAATCTCACCTATTTTACTTCCAGAGGTCCCAGGAATACCCACCCAAAATATCGTTGCGATCGGTTGAGCCGTTTTTGCGGTACCTTCGAACGGACGGACATTTGGTGAATTATCGTAAGATGAATGAACTAGTTGAGCTGTCAACTGGAAGATGTTGGACCTTTGCCGGCATCTTTTAAGAGAAGGCTTTCCCTATTTGTGGTTAAGAGTGGGCTTTCAAAAGCTGCAGATGACTCAGAGGTGGAATAAGGTGGATAGGAGAGAAGGGGTGATCAGATTCAGAAAATATCACAGGTTATTCACCTTGTGATTTATCACTTAAATAAGGACAACTAATTAGCTGATATCATTTCTGAGTATTGCTTTCTGCTGAATAATGAAAACGCTTCAAGTTAATTTCCTGAATCGTAAGATTAATGGAGATAACAAAAACAGCAGACAATTTATTTCAAAATCTGAAATGCAGTTGAGAATTTTGCAGTCAAGGTCCTCCCATTATACTCCCAGAAAAGTTGCACACATGGAAAAGTCTTTTTAGCGCATCTTGCTTCATCAGTAACATTTCTGGTCTTTAAGCCTGTGAGAATTGACTTTTGTAAACAATCTACCATATAAAACACAAAGCGTTTCTGTGTTTGTACAGATATCTGTCCCCCCCCCCCACCCCCCCCCCCCCCCTCATAAGGGTAGGTTTTAAAGGCCAATCTTTTGACACTAATGTGTGTTCACTTCCGTCTATTTTTGAGGATAAAACAAACTCGAAAAACATTTTCCATAAAGAGTAATTATGTCTTCTCTTGGAATTGTAGATGGTGGCTTGCTAACTGAGCCTCAAGGCCTGTGTGCAAAAGCGTTTTTAAAAACACCAATAAATACTAAGCACAGGGAGGGGAAATTCACTGCACGTGATGTGCAACACGCACAGACTAAAACTAGTGTTCATTTACGTCCATAGGATGACTCATAAATAAAGAAGATATGAGCACATCTGACACTAGGCCGAGGCTTCAGACTTTGGCACGCTCACAAGGCTGCACTGTTGAATAAACTGTTCCCACCCGTAATTTTTGACGGGCCTTTTACTAGTCATACAATAATGGCTTGATTTGAATCTCACCTGAAGAATCTCCGTTTCTGCTGTGATGACATGTTGCTCTGCTTCATCACCAGCAGTCTGAACCCTCAACACAATCTCTTCGATGTTCATAGTTTGGGACCTGCAACATATGTGCATCTAAATAAAAGGATGCATCTGATAATCTCCATACCTCCCCATAGGTTTTGCTACATTCACCAATATCGAGTCTGTTCAGCCCATGTTAGCTGCTCACTTTATTATGATGTGGGTATGTTAACCTCTTCACCTTCTGTTTAGCTCGTATGTACATTGGCATAAATTCCTAAATATTGTATTTGAAATGGAAAACTTCCACTTTGACATCAACATTAGTACATTTCTGGATGATAGAATCTGCTTCATTACCTCCGCCACTGAAGGTGGACGGAGGTTATGTTTGCACCCGTTTAGTTGTTTGTCTGTCTGTGAGAAGGATATCTCAAAAAGTTATGGATGGATTTGGACAAAATTTGGTGGCAGGTTGGATGTGTGACAAGGACGAATTTATTAGATATTGGTGAAGATCTGGATCTGGATACGAGAATTTTAATTTTTTAAAAGTGATTCTTCACCATTAAGAGATGGGACCAAAAATGACATACAGAATATTTTAAAATGTTGTGGACGACTTATGCCAAAACTAGGTGGATGATTTGGTTCGGTGATGAGAACAAACGAATAGATTTTGTTTAAGGTCCAGATGCAGATCCGACCTATCAGTGGGAGACACAACGTAAACAGTTCATCCTGGCTAGTATATGCTCCAATGAGTGTCGTTCTAATTGAACCTGCAACACAGGTACTTTTCCTGGCTTTTTTAATTAGTCTCCATATTCATAAATAAAGGAAATGTGAGGTGGTAGGCCAATTCAGGTCATAGTATACTCACCTATGAGTGGTCTGGTGTTGCTTTTGGTTACCTGCCGACTCAATTTCAACTAAAACTACTTTCTGATGCTAACAAGAGGCACTGCTAAATGAAACATTCCTTCCGAGGTGAACATTGCGTCAACTTCCTTATCCGCTTGTCCTCACTTATTTTAATAAAAGATTCCACTATTTCGTTCAAAATAATGTGTGCCTTTGGGCTAGTTCTCTGATCATATTCCACACTGAAAATGTCTGCAACCATCACAACATGCAATCACTGCAACAATTGCCTCTCCAGCCCTGGTACTTGGCACCACTGAGCAGATTAATGAGGAAATAGCAGAGCGAATTTGTAATGGGATCTTGATCAAAGATACATTTTTAGCGGTTGCCGAAGACGATAAGAAGAGGCCATTTCGTTGGGTACAAAAGGTTGTTTATTGCACAGAAATCTCCAGCAACTGCTAGCGAACGGAAGTCGTAACGGCTTATATAAAACCAAGAACCCTCTTCGGAGGGCATGGCTCCAACAGCCGCGCGTGCGTCACGACAACACAACCAAAAGCCTGTGTGCGTGGGTTAGAGCAAACCCATCGTAATGGTAACCTTCACATGCGGATAAGTTAACCGCGACAAGTGAACAAGGTAACCGCGACATGTGAATAAGGTAACCACTACATGCGCCCCCTCAGAAGGCACGCCACGGGCGTGTACGTAGTTCGCGGGTGGAACAGAGCTGGGCCGCGGGTGCTGAGCAGCGGTAGCCGTTGTAGTTGCAGCAGTAGGAATTGCGGGAGTGGCGAGCAGCAGTAGGAATTGCGAGAGTGGCGAGCAGCAGTGCGCTCGAAGACAACGAGGCGCCAGTGCGCACAAAGGTAACAAAGCAGCCGTGCGTGTGCAAGAGATGAGCAGCGGTAGTAGCTGTAGTTGCAGGAGCATCAGCCTCGGGATCCGCCGTAGGAGCAGTAGTAGGAGTGGCGAGCAGCAGTACTCGGCTTGTGTGCGCGGAGGCGCCGAAGTAGCAGTACTCGGCCTGTGTGCGCGAAGGCGACGAGCAGCAGTACTCGGCCTGTGTACATGGAGGCGACGAGCAGCGGTGCTTGGCCTGTGTGCGTGGAGGCGACGAAGTAGCCGTGCCCGGCCTGTGTGCGTGAAGGCGACGAAGTAGCCGTGCCGCCAATGCCCCGTAACGGCGTTCCTTCGGAGGGTCCCGGAGCTGGTTCGCCCCTCTAGTCGTAGAGGAGGAACCGAGCGCGATGCGCGAACCACATGGCCACTCGTCATTGCTAAAACTCCGGCAGTTCGAGTTTAGGTCTTGTGGAAGAAATTGCGGTCGCAATCCTGCCATGTTCATTTGGCCCCCGAATATGTTCGGGGGCAACGGGGTCACCAGTTTAGCGGTTGCCGAAGACGACAAGAAGAGGCCATTTCGTTGGGTACAAAAGGTTGTTTATTGTACAGAAATCTCCAGCAACTGCTAGCGAACAGAAGTCGTAACGGCTTATATAAAACCAAGAACCCTCTTCGGAGGGCGTGGCTCCAACAGCCGCGCGTGCGTCACGACGACACAACCAAAAGCCCGTGTGCGTGGGTTAGAGCAAACCCATCGTAATGGTAACCGTCACATGCGGATAAGTTAACCACGACAAGTGAACAAGGTAACCGCGACATGTGAATAAGGTAACCACTACACATTCGCTAGGTGAATGATAAAATGCCAACTGCAACTAGATAAAACTCACTCCTGGTCTGGCATCTCTCATGTCATCCTGCAAAATGCTCTGTAATCACCATCTCCCTTAGCCCAACCCGTGATGACCTTCAGCCAGACTTTTACTGAGACACCAACTAAGAACCTCGTTGGCCTCATTAACACAGAGACGTCTCTTGATGCCTCCATTTATCCAAATCCTGAAACTACAACAGATGAAAATTTGGCATCATGCATTACTTCCATCACTTGTTGGACCTCTAGATCTACTCTATCTACAAATCATTCATACACAGCTCCATGGAGTACACTACTCCTCTATGGGCTGGCACTTCATCCAACCTTCCTCTTTTGAATTCCATTACTGTCACTCCACTCTTCCCTGGAAACAAGATGGAGATTTCTGTGTCTCTCTCCACAAATCTACACCTTATTTTGGTCTCTCATACTGTTGAATCACCAACTGGACTCTGTCATATCAATATCTTCCTTCTATCCCATCTCAACCTTATGTTGCACCACATACCTGCATTGCTTTTCCAAGTGACTTTCCTTCTCAATCTGCAGCTTTCCAAATTAATTGTGGTATTTTTTGCCGACATTTTACTTATTTGCTGGTTCTCTTTGCCTTGTGTTAGTTTATTGTTAGTCTCGTCCTGAAGGGGATGCGAGTCTATCGCAACGCACCTGTCAGTCTATGTGTGTCTGTGTGAGTCTGTGTACGTGTGTCGTGTCTATGTGTGCGTGTACGTGTGTCTGTGTGTGTGTACGTGTTTCTGTGTGTGTGTGTGTACGTGTTTCTGTGTGTTTATGTTTTCGTTTTAAAAATGCTTTTCTCTGCAATTGCTTGTCCGATCGATGCAAAACTTTACCCATAGGAAGGACTCCAGATGGAGAACATTGCAATGCTAACTCTAACATCATAGGTCACACTGTATGGCAACCATATTGGATTAAAGGGAAACAAATGGACATAACTTTCCCCGAAACTGCTCAACGAAAAAAAATAAATTAAACCTGGCATATGTCAACTCCCCATGGTGGATAATAATGATGTCATCAGTGAAGTGGTATTCCAGTCATAATTGGAAAAATCCGAAAAATATGAAACGTCATACATCTGATATATGATCAGGTCGGTGTGAGTGAAGAATTAAATTAATGATTTTCATAGCTCATGCCAAGGAACTATGTAACAGGTGCATGGATGATATAGGTATACAGGCCACACTTGCAGTGGGCCATAATAGCATCGTGTTCACTGTTCAGTTAACGATGGCATTTTTGTTCATTATGAACATGCAAGGCGCATTCTACCTCTCCACCACTCTACCAGTGCCATTCTCGTTGTCCATGTCTTTCGTCAGCCTATACGTTTTATTTGATCAAATACACTACTCAGGCTCCAGTGCAAGTGATTTTGACAATACCTAAAAATAGAATGAGAATAGTCTTGCTGGTGAAGGCCAGTGTCGATTTACATCAACAGAAAGGTGGAACAATGGATAAAATCAAGAAGATGTTGATCGAGGTATGCTAACCGCCGTGGGAAGCAAGGATCAAAAAGCTGATATTTCGGGTATTAACCCTCCGTCAAAGACAAAAAAAGAAAAAAGATGAAGTTAACATCGACATGAAGCATTGAATCATCAGCACCAGCATCAGCATTGAAAAGCATGCCGTTTACACCTTAAACATCAGCTTCTCCTTGCTTCCCACGGCAGTTAACATTCCTCAATCAACATCCTGTTGATTTCAACTATTGTACATAAAAATAGCAAATTACAAATACAAATTGGGGAACACCGTATGGGATCTTCAAAGTCCACCCACTAATGCCAGCAGATGGGACGCCCGTTGAACGTCCATACGAGGGATGGCGCACACACACATTGATGGATCACCCTGCCCATGAAACACTGGGATGAACGTTTATAACTGGGTCGGGATTCAACCCCAAGATAGACAGCTTAGAGGCGAGTATGCGTACCTGGAGGCCATCTTTAGAGATAACATAGATCAATATCACCACGAACTGCTGAAATTATTGAATGAAATTGCTAAAAAAAAAAAGAAAAAAAAATTCTTGCAGGAATTAATTAATTTCACTTCATGATGCCTTTAGGCTCTCAAACATATATTGTTTGCACAGGAAGTGAAAATTACAATTTTCTCTTGGAAAAGACTTCAACAGTTGTGGACAAGCTGAATGCGCAGAGGAAGATGTGGTCATTTTAGTGTGATGATTTCAGGAAGTAAATATAATGCAAACACAACATCGCTTCTCAAAATAGCACGTTTAAATTTGGGGGGCATTAAAATGTTATTTGTTGGACATGCCCAATATTGTCCAAAATACACCTTTAAATGCAAATGAGACATATATAGAATTAATAAATAATTTTACATATTTTCTTACAATTTACACATCTGTATACATATATTAAGGTTAGCCTGGTGTTGGCTTAGCGGTTAGGGTTCCGGCTTGGGATCCTGGGTTAGAATCCCGGTTGATCGCTGAATTAACGCCAGGGAGGTTGACTCAGCCTGTCATCCTTCCGAGGTCGGAAAATTGAGTACCAGCTCACTGGTAATTCCCTGTGCGTCGCAAGAGGCGACTAACAGGGTTGGCGGCAGGAAGGGCATCCAGCCATAAAACATTGCTTCAAAAAGGGGACCAAGGGGCCTGAAAAAGGCCAACCCTTGCTCTGCCGGGAAAAATGGCCTCTAAAAGGTGGTTGTATACATATATTAGGGAACAAAAAACATTGGCCTGTCTTGGACTATTGTGAGTATCTCGATCGTCAAACCTTTTGAACACCCCACATATAATCTATAATGGAGCAGATGTGGATGCCACTAAAACTTGTGGGTCGCCACTCAAGGCCAGCAGACGAGTGCGAACATACTCCGGCCTGAGCTCTGATTAACAGAGAATGTTGGCTGCTAGTAAATACAATGCTTATTATTGATGGGTCAATATCAAAGATGAAGTACAGAAGTGAAACCAAATATTCTACAAACTATGCTTTTGTAAATGAAGGCCAGAACAGCTTTGTTTAATGAGCGAGATAAATAATTGCTTTGTTAGTCTGTATAGGCTAGAAATACAGGCAACTCATCATCATCATAAATGTACCATACTTTATAGAGCATCGGCGCTGTTGAACTAGTCCCTGAGAAAGGTTTATGCTAGGTGGTTTGCCATTGCCTCCCCAGCAATCAGTCAGTGCAGGAATTTGGCTTGGGTGCCAGCAATAACTCGCGTACACTTTGCAAAAGCCACAGTAGGATTTTAAATGTCTGGGCATCATAGGATAACCAATATCCAGTACTGACAGACAGGCCCTCCAGCTTGCAGTCCTTCTGATGGATGGTGTACACATACACACACACACACACACACACACACACACACACACACACACACACACACACACACACACACACACACACACACACACACACACACACACACACACACACACCTTGCCTTGCATGCTCAGGTCAGAATGACAGTTTTACAGCTTGGTCAAGATTCGAACCCAAGCTAGACAGCTCAGAGACATGTGCATACCTCTAAAGCTATCCTCAAAATAGCACTATAAGTAAATAGTGTTCTTCTTCTTTAATTGCCACAATTATTCCCCTATCTCGTGGGGTTAGCCGGGCGAAGCTTGGCCTGATCAGTCTTTCACAAACCGGCTGGCCAGGCCTTTCGCTCGACTAAGGTGTGGGCAGGAATTTGGAATTTGGTGATGCTGCTGGAAATAACTTGCCTACTCTTCCCAAAGAACACGTATGGGATCTTCAAAGTCCACCCACGAATGCCAGCAGACGGGACGCCCGTTGAACGTCCATACGAGGGATGGCGCACACACACATTGATGGATCACCCTGCCCATGAAACACTGGGATGATAGTTTATAACTGGGTCGGGATTCAAACCCAAGATAGACAGCTTAGAGGCGAGTGTGCGTACCTGTAGGCCATCTTTAGAGATAACATAGATCAATATCACCACGAATTGCTGAAATTATTTTACTATCCAAAATTACCGCAATTATTTTATCAAATGCGACCAAGCATTTTCTTAAAGTCTAAGGTCTTGCACAAATGAAATGGAATGAAAACTTAGGCTGCCTCTGTTGGCTAAACGGTTCAGGTGGCTGGCTTAAGATCTTAGGGTCTCAAGTTCGAGCCCCTGCCGTGCCATTGGACATACCACCAAGTGGGTTGACTCAGCCTGGTATCCTTCCGAGGCCGACAAAATGAGTACCAGCTTACTGGTTTGGGTATCCTGCATTGGAGTGGCGAACCGTCCAGAATTGTACTCCTTAGCCAATGAAACTGCCTCGGTAGTCCTATGCACCTCACAGGAATGGTTATAGTGGGGCAACTTAGCATAACAATTGTGCATTTTGTGAGGAAAGCACCAAATTTGGCACACTAGTAGACTATCATATTATGAATAGATCTGAATATTGGGCCATCTCAGATTCAGATATTTGATTTTTGCAAGATTTCGATTCGATTGGGATCGAAGAGAACACCTTCTTCGTCTTCTGTACAGTTAAGTTGCCAGCCCTGAATTCTCTGGCTACATATGGGTGCTTCATTGGGAGTGCAACCGTGTCCCTCAGGTGAACAGGGACCCACCTGGCATAGTGTGTGTGGTCTAAGGCATGGAACCATGGGACCAGTTCCGTCAGGGCATCAATGTATGTCGTGAATGAAGCCTGCCGCAGAGAACGCACGTAGACCAGTACCAACATCTCTAGTTCCAGCACAGTTGCCCAGTACTGAAAGTTGGGAATGTCTTCTCCTCTCTGGTGACACCACTCTTCGAACTCAGGCAGGTCTTCTGCATCATCAGCATATGTCATACAGTGGCGTTCATACGCACGGTGTTGCAGGATGTGCAGTGCAGCTGCAGTGATTTGATGAGCTCTTCTTGTGCGGGTGACGTGGGCAGCTCGCAGGAAGGAGTCGGCCGTCCCTGGCGTTGCAATCTCAGCTTGCAAATCTGCAAAATCTGCAAATCTTGCAAAAATCAAATCTCTGAATCTGAGATGGCCCAATATCCAGATCTTTTCATAATATGATAGTCTACTAGTGTGCCAAATTTGGTGCTTTCCTCACAAAATGCACAATTGTTATGCTATATTTAGCTTAGCTGCCGGACTATTATTATTCATTGTCAGGGAATGTGTAATTATATGGTAATCGAATGACAAGTTTTGGCACATATCATAAATGTAATAAAATATATAAATGGTATATGTTCAGGAAAACAGGGTTCCGTGTCTTCCGATGATTACGAAGGTCATTTTTCGGTCACGGAAAGTTACTACCCCAAATCCATGAGGACAAAACTGCAATAAAAATATTCGTGGGAATTAATCAGAACATCGGCAAGTAGCAAATCAAAAGAAAGCGAATGGTGTTTAGTAGACAAATAACACGATAAAATGGATGATTTACTTAGAGATGACAAAAAACCTTTACTTTGAGATGACGTGGATGAATAACGATTTGGGGAAGAATGCAAGGCCATTCCTATGACTAAAACCTAACATGCAATTTCCATGGGAGGTGATATTGCTACATGTAGTCCAATACACACACATCAAAATGCTTATTCCTTTACAAATACTATATTTACACATTATATTCGGCTTATTTCAGTTCCGATCAGCAAAGTTACATATCGTCTTCATCCTCATTCTCACAATCCTCATCCACCTTATTGGTCGACTCATCACCAAACACTACCATTTCCCATGAAATGTTCTCAGAGGAAGGAATCATCTTCTGTTTCACGGGCACACTGTTCAGTGCAGGCCATACTTTGCTTCCTGCAGGAGCCAGGCAGGTCGGCATACCGCATTCACTTGTACCACAACCACATTTCACCAATTCTACTTCAGCTGCAGCTGCTGCTGGCAAGTTTGGGGTGACAGGAGCACAATGGCGGCTATCATCTAGTCTAGTGCACACCCACATTCTCTTCTCTCACATTCCATTCGTAATATTTATTTATCAACGGTGTCACTATGTAAATGAAAGGATATTTATTATCTGTGCATACCACTGTGTCTCATTTCATCATTCCCAAAACAATTACAAAATATTCCTACACTTTGCCAGTGGACAGGAAGGAGGAAACATTCAAAACATTATTCTCCAAGATTGAGATTCGATGTTCCATTATTTAGTTACACAGCTCAAGGAAAAAAACGATTCAAGAAAGAGATGGTTGCAATTCGTATGACAATGAACACCTGGGTTTATGGATTTGTTTATGTGTCGGAGCGGCTGCCTGCATAGCATCACACTCTGAGATACCAAGTAGTACAACATGGTGTCAAGTGATAACCCAGATGACTAGACCATCTGCTGCCCGCAGTGTAGGCAAGACGTTGGAAGTTTTCCTGGTTTCTGGCAAAACCTCATCGACTCCATCAAAAAAACGCCATGGAATCATTGAAGTCCACCAACTGTTAACAAGAGGATCCGCAGCTTAAAGTTCATCTGAGGGACAGTACACTCATTCATGTAATGCCTTACCACCCACAAAGCACAAATTTGACTGTTTTTCGTTTGGCCAAGAATAAAAGTAGGACGAGAAGGCTCATATGTGATGCCTCTGCTCCATCCTGCGAAACTATGAAAGACAACAGAAGAGTGGCTATGAGGTTTGGTGCAAAGGGAAAGGGGCTGGAAATGTAGGAGGGGGGATATTAACCTATTTCTTGTTACTCGAAGCTAAACATACATGCACACACATGCACCTTGTCGAATGTTTGCACATTTCAATTCACACCTTTGATTGATACAAACACATTAATAATATGACTCACGATGAGCAAAACTCACAAGGGCGGCCATGATTATAATACTGAGTACCGTATTTACCAATCTTACAACATTAGTTTAAGATGAATTGTAATTAACTGACAGCATTATTACAATGCCACCTATGCTTGTAATGCACATGAAAACAATAAAAATTCCACTTGGAATATGGCTAACATTACACAATGCTCGGAGTACAAATACTGTACATCTTTTTTCTCACATTGAAATGTCTTCTGCATATCGCCACTTGAGAACCTTTGGTCATTGTTCAGCTGAGTTGTTCGCCTCCAATTCAGGCCAGTAGTCGAGCTCGGCATAACTTGTTAATCTTTTTTTTCTTGAACAATAACTCAATGATTTGATACAGAGTGAATGGGACTCAACTTTGAGATTCTAGAAACGAAAAACTCTAACTAGAGTAAGTCTCAGATTGCTTGGATTGTCTTTAAACATATAAATAACTAGAGTTCATAGAACACGTTACCTTACACAATCTTCAAGGAAATACTTCAATTTTAATAAAATAAAGATTGTTAAAGTCGTGTAAATAAATTAATTCCAGAATCTACCGCCGTTTTACTGCCATGACGCAGTGTCTATTACACCACCCTATCTACCACGTTACATTAGTTATTTGTGCCTGTTGTTTGTGTCCTTCCTAACATCCTTAAAACAGTATGTTCCCTGTTTGGGATGATTTTAAAATTTTGTTTGACTGCCAGGCAGGCAGAATAGAATTATTATCTCGCTGCTCTCTGTGCAGGTGCGATCAGGACAAATTCAGAGACTAAGCACTGCAAAACGGCAGGTTTGTTTTCCGAACTATCTTCCGATTCAAGTTCAAAAATATAACATTCAATTGACATCAAGTTGTTCCTCAATCATAAATAATCTGACATTTATAGTCAGACGGACATGATCCAATTGCTTAAAAACGCTTTTCACTTTGCGTGCGTGATGTAACTACGAACATCAAGAGAAAAGTCCAAAATTAAACAGCCGATTCGATCACAAAATTGATGGATAAGCAATTAATAAATACAAAACATGGTATGATTTTATTCCATCATGCTGGCCCATGGGTCACAGGTGAAATGTCAACTGCTATTCTATTCTATCCTGTTTGCTCCAAAATTTGTGGAGTAGCCGTACTTCATACAATATTATTTATATATATATATATATATATACATATATATATATATATATGTATATATATATATATATATATATATATATATATATATATATATATATATGACTGGCTCTGGCAAAAGCAGACACTTGGGGGCAAAAATAATAATAATAATAATTGAGATTTTGATATCTGATTTCCCATGCATTTCCCTTTCATTTGATATGTACGTTATGTCAATTGGATGAAAATTAACGAAGTTATGGTATTTTAATGACAATTCTATTTTCATTTAAACAATGGAGATAATTAGGTTCAGAGTTCACAATACAGTTCACACGCACAAAGAATGTGCACACGTAGAGGTTTTCATTCATACTAAACATGTATGTTGGGGATCTCCTTCGAATTATGATGTATGGCTCGTAGTAAAACATTGAAATTTCGCGATCTTCGTGTCTTTTTGAGCACATTTTGAGAATGACATTGTAGATTCTTCGTCGAATTTCACAACTTTTCTGTTGTTTCTTGGAAAAATGTTTTGGTGCATAATAATCTAGAGAAGTTACTCTTTTTATCCATATAAAAATCTCAATTTGGTCCCTGTGGTCGTATTTTGACTCTCTTCGGCTTTTTCTCACTAAGTGAAATGCCCCCAAGTGTCTGCTTTTGCCAGAGCCAGTCACACACACACACACACACACACACACACACACACACACACACACACACACACACACACACACACACACACACACACACACACACACACACACACACACACACACACACACACACACACACACACACACACACACACACACACACACACACACACACACCCCAATTATGTCTCTCACCTGTCATTGGGGAGAATAAGCAATCAGCTCTCACCGAATCAATTACCTGAAGTAGCTAAGATTTAAAAACAATTAACTCCCATGCTTTTCTATAATACTTTTGTACGGTACTGTTTGTGTTTTGCCATACTTTTGTAGGCCACTGTGTGTATGTATATATATATATATATATTTGATTCAATGAGATGATGAATTGCTCTGATAATTGCAGGCGAGTTACATAATTTTGTAAATCCAATTCAACGCAGCCCCCTCATGGCTGCATTTTTAAATGTTATGAATTACGACATAAAGAATGGACCTACTATGTTATGATCATCCTATTCTATGCCAACCTCTTTTTATAGCCAAATAACCACAAACAATGTCGTGACGGAATGGTGAGATAAGAATGTGTAGTAGAAGGTACTGTTTGATGACGAGAGACTTCTTGTGTTACAACTGGTATACAACAGTTGAAAAAATATCTGATGATTCTCTTGAGATCTGATAGAAATATCATGAAAATCTCATCAGATCTCATAAGAATATTTTTGTACACATAAACTATTAAAGTAAAATACAACATTTACAGTTATACCTGTGGGTGAGCCATATAGATTTTTTATGATGTATTTTTCAACAGTGTGAAAGACTATACATAATTATAATATGAAAGTGGATTACAAAACAAAGTGTCACAAACCTTAACTACATTTTAGGTTTCGATAAATCAAATCCTTTCAATATTTTACTCATGGATGTGAATTTTAAATAAGGCTCAATTCAATGGGTAAGTGACTCATGGATGGGTCCTTGTTTTGGTAATAACAGGCAAGTATTACAAACTGTCTGAGTTTTCAGCTCTTTGATGAGTACAGTACTGACTTGTGTGGACAAAGAAAAAAAAGAACGGATTTAAAATAAATTTAGACACAGGAAGAGACCTTTTGACCCATCTGCGCATGCGCAAGATTGGAGGTCTCGTCTCTTCAAAGCTGTCCATGCACGTTCGCTTTCGAAGTTAAGTAACTTTTCACAATTGTGTTTTTGTCGAAACTGGTCTTGTATATACCTATTGGGGTGTCTTTAATAGTATTCTTGGCGTTGGTTTTTTTGTACCTGTGTACAGAATCGTCGGTCTTTCTCATCGTGTATTCTGAGGCCTAAGTGTAGTACTCGGCTACTGTGTCCAACCTTGGCTTTAGGCTTTGTTTTTGTCTCAGCGGTTCTCCGATCACGCTGAAATTTTTTTCCGGTCTCTGTTTTCACGGTCTTTTCATCCCATACTTCCTTGTTTTAAAATCTCCAAAAAAAAAAAAAAAAAAAACCCAAAAACATTTCCTTCCGTTTTTATTCGTTTATTCGTTCTTAGTTGTTCGTTCGTTCATTCTTCGACCACGCTGTTTGTGATCACGTTGTTAAAAAATGTCTCATCTGAACCCTGAAGACCTATATTCTGTCATATTCTATAACACCTTTTTCTTCTTCTTCTATAAAAGGATGCTTTCGACTTGCTCACCAAATCCATTCATTCCAAAAAAAAATTCCATCTCTTATAGTGCATCTTTCATTCATTCCCTAAACTCTCCAGCACTCCATCCTCCCTCCAGCGTCCTCAAACGTATTTTTGACTCGAATGTCTCAAGAAACTCATTTTGCAATAAATGTTCGTTTCCCATTAATCGTACATTTTTCAAAATCCCATCACCCCAAAATCCCATTTCCCATCACCCCTCCCCTCTAAATCTATCCCCTTGCCCATCCCCTCCAAATCATCCCCATCACCCATCTCTTTCAAATCTTCCCCCTTGCCCCTCCCCTCTAAATCTTCCCAATCACCCATTCCTTTCAAATCTCCCCCCACACCCCTCCCCTCCGAGACTCTCCCTCCCTCACTCCTCCCCTCCTAGACTCCCCTCTCACCCCTCCCCCTCAAAGCGTCCTCCCCGCTTCTTCCCCCTTCCAACTTTCACCTTCATCTCCCTCAACCTTCTGCCTCGCTCTTCCCCCTCGTCAAATAACACCTCACTGCGCCTCTCCCAATCACCATCAAACCTTTTGTCTGCCCCATCCTTCCCTTTCTCCGAGCTATTCTGTAATCTCTGACACACCTTCAACAGCTCTGCCTACCTCTTCCTCCTCTTCCACATCTTACCCTACCGCTCCCCCCCCCCTGTTCTGTATCCGATGCTCCCCCTTCCTCTTCCTTAACAGTATGGACCTCAAACATCCGGGGCCTTCGCTCAAACATGTCTGATCTCTCCATACAGGTTGCTTCTGACAAACCAGACGTGATCTGCTTAACAGAAACTTTCCTCCTTCACGATGTCTCTGATCCCTTGGTATCTCTCCCAGGTTACTCCCTACTCCGGTATGATAGACCTGAGCCTCGTCCTGGAGGTGGGGTTGCTATCTTTATAAAAAACTCTCTTCCTCACTCGCCCTGCACTGCCCTCTCTCCACCTCACCCCCAGGAATACCTTTGGCTATGGCTTCCCCTTCGCTCCCACCTTTTGTTCATATGTGTGTTGTACCGTCCACCAAACAGTGATGACTCCATCTACATCTCGCTGTCTGAGAATATGGACCAACTTCTATCTACCCATCCCAACTCTCTCTTCCTCATATGTGGTGATTTCAACTGTCACCATGCCAGTTGGCTGGGTGTGGGTACCTCTCTCACCAGCCATGGCTCTTCAGCAAAGGACTTCTGTGACTCACTGGGACTGACACAAACTGTCAATTTCCCGACCCAGATTTCAGTCAACGGAGCATCTTCTCTTCTGGACTTGGTTATGACTAACTTGCCTGAAAATGTCTGCTGCTCTTCTTCTGCTCCAATCGGTTCTTCTGATCATGTGCTTGTTAAAGTGGACATCTCTCTGACCATTCTCAGAGAGCCTCCTCAGCGTCGACGAGTCTGGCATTTCACTCAGGCCAACTGGCACGGTCTTCAAGCAGCCATCAATCATCTGGACTGGTCTCCCATCTCTACTGCCTCTGACATAAATTCTTCCTGGGAATTCTTCCAAAGCAAACTGCTCTCTCTCATGCACAGATTTATCCCATCTCATCTTCTGTTGTCATACCCTTCCTCCCGTCCATGGTACACGGAATCTTGTGGTGAGGCTATTGCCCAGTAACAACTTGCTTTCGTCTCCTGGAAAGCAAATCCAACGGAAGGAAATCTCATTTCCTTTCACAAAGCCTGAAACATGTGTGTGTCCACGCTCAGGAGAGCCAGGAAACAATATCCCTCCGTTCTCAGGACCGAACTCTCTTATCTGTCTCCCTCTTCCAAATCCTGGTGGTGTCTGGTCAAATCTGTTTCTGGTGTTTGTTCCCCCTCCATCCCCTCCCTCACCTCAAATGGCCACACGGCTGACTCCGCACGCGAAAAAGCTGAATGCCTCAACTCTGTGTTTGCCTCTAAATCTTGTGTCCCAAACCCATCCCTCTCTGTACCCACCGTACCCAGTCGTACCCAGCTGCTCCTGGACTCTGTGTCCTTTCCTCCTGACAAGGTGGAAAAGTTTCTGTCAACCCTCGACTCGGATTCTGCAACTGGACCTGACGGCATCAGCCCACGGGTCCTAAAATCCTGTTCTTCCGCTCTTTCACTCCCTCTCTCTGTTCTCTTCACCCTCTCTTTTGCTCAAGGTCATCTTCCATCTGCTTGGAAATCTGCCAACATCACCGCTTTGCACAAAAAAGGTGCAAAAACAGATCCCAGCAACTACAGACCAATCAGCCTTCTCCCAATTATCAGCAAAGTCATGGAATCCATCATTGCTTCAGATATGAAATCTTTCCTCTTCTCCAATGGCTTGATCTCTGATCATCAATTTGGTTTCAGACCTGGACACTCTACTCTGGACATGCTGCTTCTGCTTTCTCAACAATGGATGGAGGTCCTCAATGCCAAACAGGAAATTAGAGCAGTCTCTCTTGACATATCACGTGCCTTCGATACGGTCTGGCACCCCGCTCTGCTCACCAAACTCTCCTCTTTTGGTATCCATGGAAATCTCCACGCATGGCTGGCGGACTTCCTCTCTAGTCGTAGTCAACGTGTGGCCCTGAATGGGTTTCTCTCATCTCCTCTTCCTGTTCAGGCTGGAGTTCCACAAGGCAGTGTTCTAGGCCCTGTCCTTTTTCTGGTCTTCATCAATGATCTCTCTGACTCTCTTGAAAATCCTCTGTATCTCTTTGCTGATGACTCTACTCTCTGTCGCTCCATTCTTCATCCCTCAGATCGGCAGTCTGCTGCCTCCTCACTCTCTGCAGACCTGGACAAAATCACAGACTGGGCAAACAAGTGGAACATGTCTTTCAATCCTGACAAATCTCACACTCTTACGATGTCTCTCCGAAAAGACCGACTGGACAACCCTCCCATACACTTTCTGAATAATCCTCTCCAAGAAGTTCTGTCACTCAAGCTTTTGGGTCTCACTATCTGCCATGATCTTTCCTGGGAAAACCACATTTCAAATCTGGCCTCCAAAGCCAGTCGCCGACTGGGCATCCTCCGTCGTGCGAAGTCCTTCCTTGGCACACCTGAGCTCCTCACCACATACAAGGCTTTCATCCGCAGCTCAATGGAATACTGCTCTCCCCTCTGGGCTGGTGCTCCTGCCTCACACCTAGCTCGTCTTCACGCTGTTGAAACCAAAGCATTCAGAATCATTGGAATCTCCCGCGATGAAGCTAACTCCAAGGGCCTCTCACTCACTCACCGCAGGCAGGTTGGTGGTCTTTCCATCTTCTACCGACTCCTCTCTGGCCTTGCCCCCCCAGCTCTCTCTGGGCTCTGTCCCGCAAATATTCCTGCAGGTCGCACAAGATCTGCCTGCAACCCTCTTATGGTCAAACTGCCAAAATCAAGACTCTCTGCTCACCTTCACTCCTTCATTCCTCTTTTCTCCCACCTCTGGAACAAACTCCCTCACTCTCTTCAATCCCACTCCACCCTCCAGGTCTTTAAAACAGCTGTTCACCACCATCTCTTATCTTCCCCCATCCAAAACCTTGATCTTTTCTACCCCCGCTAATTTCACCCCAATTCCACTTTTTTGAAATACCAACTTCTGTCCTGGAAGTCATTGGTGTCCTTGTGTTTTATACTTCTCCCTCCACCCCCCCACCCCCCCTTCCCATGCCTCCTCCCCCCAAGCCCTCTCCCTTCCACACATCTCCTTGCTCTCAAATGTTGTGTTTGTGTGCTTCACCTTCTCTCCCCATCTTGTTTTCCGCTCCCGCTTTTTATATATTTTGTTTGTCTGGTTGATTTGTTTGTGAAGTAAATGTCAGCTCTTTCACGAGCCTCGATTCAGTATACAAAAAAAAAAAAAAAAAAAAAAAAAAAAATCACTCATGTGCCATCACTAAAGCATAACAACCTCTTCTTTCAGCTTGGTCACGTTCGATGTAGTGAACCTATTATTACCATTAACTTTATCCAACTTAAAATCCCTTTATAATTAACATGCATGTTCCATTTCAACTTCAGGTAGGAAATTTTCAGGAGTTGCAAACCCCCATTCCCCAAACCAACACATAAATATACTAGAACGGCACTCGGTAAAGCACCCATCTCTGCCAGGCTGAACAGTTTATGTTTTGTATCCCACTGATAGGCCGGATCTGCATCTGGACCTGGACCAAAATCTAATCGGCTTGTTCTTGTCACATAACCAACTTGTCCACCAAGTTTATTCATAACTCGTCCATAACTTTTTAAAATATCGTGTCGTATATAGCTTTTCGCCCGATCTCTCAATGGTGAGGAATCACTAAAAAATTAAATAATTGTCGTATCCGAATACATATGCAGATCTCCACCAAAATTGAACCTATTCTTCCTCGTCACACACACACAACCTCCTCACCAAGTGTCATTCAAATCTGCCAATAACTCTGAGATATCCTGCAATAAGTCGGGTTTGGCCCCATCACCAAATGGTGAAGAATCACATTCTAAAAAATCTACCAGCCAGATCCGAATCCGAATCTTCATCAAAATCTAATAATTTCGTCATTGTCACGTACACTACCGATCTGCCAAATTTCATCAGAATCCATCCACAACTTTTTGAGATATCTTGTGCACAGACAAACACAGAAACAAACAGACAAACAGACAGGCAGACAGGTGAAAACATAACCTCCATCCACCTTTGGTGGCGGAGGTGAAAATCACTTTACAAATTCCAGGATCCGGATTTGGATCTTCAGCAAAATCTAATCAATTCTTCCTTGTCACATGCCCAACCTTTCCACAAAGTTTCTTCCGAATACGTCGACAACTTTTTGAGATATCTTGCTCACAAATAAACAGACAAACAATCGGGTGAATACATAACCTCCCTCCGCCTTCGGAGCAAAGGTACTCACTAAAGTGGTGATAAGTAAATCAAACAGCCACCCAGCTAAACAAAACCAAAAATAAATGACAAACCAAAAAATAAACAAAATAAAAAAATTAACCAAACATAAACCCAGCCAAACATAATTGTATGTGACAAATTCACGAAGACAACTCTGCTTGACCAATTGTTTGTTTCCGAAGGTATGTTTAAATTAATTAAACACATAGAAAATAAATAAATAAATAAAACGCAGACAAATGTAAAAAATTAATTACTGATATCCTTAATTATTTTCAACAAATGTGTAAAGGAATTAGTGCCATCTATTTCTTACATACATTATGGCAGGATTATTGATTTAGGTCCCCTGCATACAAGGACGTCAATCGGAATGAAAAGGTTTGGGGGTAAATTGGAGAGGGGTCGTGTGAGCTAGTGCAGAGCGCAAAGCCAATAAGGCATTGGGTTCGGAGTGGAGCCATTAAGCAGGCCTCGGAAAATTTAATGGTTCTGTGCACTTTATGGATGCTTGTGCTACCTTTTCTGGGAAAGTTATTTTAGGGTGATTGGGAGAAGGGAGAGGGGTCAACCGTACAGTTGTGTGCCATACAGTCCCAAAAATAAAGGAATTGGAGCAAAGAAAAAAAATCGAAGTAGGCAAGAAAGGAATAGGGACAACAGTCAAATGATCTAAAAATCCAATTGAGTAAGCAAGTGGGGCGAACAGCAAATGTAGGTCAAAAGCAACACTCCAAGTTGCGAACATTTTTCCAAGATGGAAAAAGCAAATTAAACATCGGAAGTCCTCCGGATATTTTGTAGTCCAAAAGCAAAATGATAGACAATGATAATAATGTCTGAAAATGTAAAATTCAATTTGTTCCCAAAATGCATCGAATCAATTAATATTGATGGAAACAATGTTCCCAAAAAGCACAGAATCTATTAATATTGATGTAAAAATGCTCCCAAAAAGCACAGAATACGTTAATATTGCACTCACCAAGTAATTCATTGCTCATTCAAACTTTTCCTCAAATGTATCAAGTCAGTTGCAAAGAAAGCTGCATTGTAATCCTTAATGAGTATACACATTTTTTATTCTTCACCAAAAAAAGCGGGGGGAGAGGAGGGAAATCGACAATTCGATATGCTATCTGTCCTCCTCAAAAAAGTGGGGGGGGGGGAGGGGAAGAATTGTCTGCTCCTCCCACTCCCCCGTTCATCACCCTGCATACAAGTAAAATGTGGATGTTACGCCAGATTTTTCTTGCTCAATTGATAATTTTAAACCGAGTGAATGCTACGTGCATTATCTAGATGGGAGAGTGTATCTCTTTTGTAAATTATGATTTGTGTCGTAATTGCACAAAGATTCAAAAGTGTGCATTTGGCCCACGGGGGCCAAATGTGAGGTTTCTCTGTGTGCTTCTCAGAAAACCGATGTCTGAGGTGTCTGACTTTGCTTGTCTGTCTCATTCCATTTGGAAATTTTGCATTAATTCAGAGAAGTTCATGAAGGTTACGAGGACAGTCCAGATTGTATCAGGTGCCATTTATTGCAATGTAATTTTTCAAAATGTTTGAAAGGTCAAGTCCCTTGAATGCATAACTTGTCAC
Organism: Myxine glutinosa; assembly: GCF_964187855.1. Classification (NCBI taxonomy): domain Eukaryota; kingdom Metazoa; phylum Chordata; class Myxini; order Myxiniformes; family Myxinidae; genus Myxine; species Myxine glutinosa. The sequence goes on from NC_136261.1 coordinate 178,470,573, forward strand.
AAATTTTGTTTTGAATCTGTCCCTGTGACATTTAATGGCTACAGCATAAACCAGAAAGGACAGCTGGCTTAATATCTCCATCTTTCGGAAATTATACTTTGAGATGCAACACACTTTGCATGCGCTGAATCAGGTTGGCAATTTCTTATTTGATTTGGAGTTGACTTCACAGGGGAACAAATTTAGGACAAAACTCAGCAGCAAGCTAACTACCAATTGATGTATCCTATCCACCTACAACAATAACAACACCCAGTTTTATATTGAGATCTCACATCACTACCTTTTTCTTCGTTTGTATACAGCACGAGGCTGTGGGGTAGCATCATTGGCTGAGGGTGCAGCTGTGGCACTGATGCAATGGCCTCTGCTAGTTTCAGTCACGTGAAAAAGTAAGTACACCCCATGTAAAGTTTTTACTTTTTCAACATATTTCAACATACAGCTATTTGATCTTCATTTCAACAATATTGAAAGATAACGGTGATATAATATAACAAATATCATGAAACATTTACATTTTGTAGTCCATTGTATAATTTAAATAAACATGAATGCAAATTTCGCATGTGGAAAAAGTAAGTACACCCTTGGCTCTAATAGGTAGTATTGCCCCCTTTGGCAGAAACAACCTCAAGTAGGCATTTCTTATAACTGTCTACCAGTCTCTGACATCGACTGGGATAAATTTTTGCCCACTCCTCCATGCAGAATTCTTTCAGCTGTGCGATGTTTGAGGGGTTTCTTGCATGCACAGCTAGTTTCAAATCCCCCCACAACATCTCGATGGGATTTAGATTCGGGCTTTGACTTGGCCATTCCAGAACCCTCCATTTATTTCTTATCAGCCAATCCTTGGTGGATTTACTGGTATGTTTAGGGTCATTGTCGTGTTGCAAGGTTCACCTTCGGTTGAGCTTCAACTTTCTGACAGATGGCCTCACAGTATCCTCAAGCACCCTCTGGTACAATGAAGAATTCATAGTGGAGTATATGATGGTGAGCAGCCCAGGACCTGAGGCAGCAAAGCTGCCCCAAACCATAATATTTCCACCACCATGCTTTACAGTTGGTATCAGGTTCTTGTGGTCAAATGCTTTCTTTGGTTTTCGCCAAACATGTCTTCTGGTACTGTGGCCAAATAGCTTTACCTTTGACTCATCTGTCCAGAGCACATCCTTCCAGAAGTGCTGGTCTTTGCCTCGGTGTTCATTGGCAAACTTTAGTCTTGCCCTGATATTCTTTCTGGACAGCAAAGGTTTCCTCCTGGCACACCTCCCATGTACATCAAATTTGTGCAGCCTTTTTCTAATGGTAGACTCGTGCACTTTGACATCAACAATGGCAAGAGCTACCTGTAGGTCCCGTGATGACATTCTGGGGTTCTTAGAGACTTCTTTCAGCATCTTGCGGTCTGCTCTCGGGCTGAACTTGCTGGGGCGGCCTGGCCTGAACAAGTTGGCATTTCTTTGGAATCTTCTCCACATGTAGATAATCTTCCGGAGAGTCGAATGATCGATTTCAAATTGTTTGAAGATCTTTTTAAATCCCTTCCCAGACTCGTTGGCATCTATAACCTTCTTTCTGAAGGCCTCAGAGAGCTCTTTTGATCTAGGCATGGTTATGCCGCACACTTCAACAACAAAGAGCAAACCAAACTAAATGTCTGAGGATTAAACAAGAAAGGTTCCTCCAAGATCCTCTCTAATGATGTTCTAATCATTTACACCTGAGCTGGTACACCTGATTCTAATTTTAAGTATTTGAAGTAGTGATAAATGTAGGGGTGTACTTACTTTTTTGGCATGCGAAATTTGCATTTATGTTTATTTAAATTATACAATGGACTAAAAAATGTAAATGTTTAATGATATTTGTTATATTATATCACCTTTATCTATCAATATTGTTGAAATGAAGATCAATTAGCTGTATGTTGAAATATGTTGAAAAAGTCAAAACTTTACATGGGGTGTAATTACGTTTTCACGTGACTGTAGGGCAGGAAATTGTAATTGGTTCATGGTGCTGGCGATAGCTCGCCTACTCTTCACGAAGGATCTTTAACGTTTTGCAACGGATGCTGGCAGACGGGATGTCCAATAAACGTCCATTGAAAGGACGCCACACACAATTTATAAATCATCCTGTCTGTGAAACACAAGGATGACAGCTTATAACTGGGTCGGTATTCCAACCCAAGCTGGACAGCTTAGGGGCGAGGGTGCGTACCGCCTAGGCCATCCTGTCAGCCCCATTCAATTACCAATGAGGCTCAACTGTATGCTTAGCTTTCTAATTACCAATGTACCATCCTGCTCAATACCCACTCCACCCCATCATGCATCTCTGCCATCAAATCAAATGGACTCCTCCGACGACCCAGGTACATTCACCGTGGCTCCGGTCGTAAGTTTGTTTATTTGCAATCAGGTCACTCCATCCCCGTCCTCTGGTCGGCTCAGCGCACTCTCACTCTTCGTCCCAGCGCACCTGGTCACAGCAATGCACACGATCGCACCTCCTGCCTACGAACCCTGGCTAAATCACCTGAATTCATCCCTGCTGTTCAAAACAACATCAAGCTCACCCTGTTCAACACCCGGTCCCTCAACAACAAATGCCTCATCCTGAACGAATACATCCTGGATAACAAACTGGACTTTCTCTGTCTCACCGAAACCTGGCAACAACCTCTGGACTACTACACACTCAACCTCACCACACCCAATGGATATTCCTATGTCAATAAACCACGCTCGGAGGGCCGAGGTGGTGGAATTGCCGTTATCCGCCGTCAAGACATCAAGACCAACCTCATCTCTATCTCATCTGCTCCATCATTTGAACACCTGGCTTTTAAACTCTCTGGTCGCACACAGTCAGTCATGGCTGTCGTCTACCGCCCTCCCAAACCACACCCATCATTCCTGTCTGACTTCTCCTACTTTCTGACCCAGCTATGTTCCCTCTCCCCCTCAATCCTCCTCCTTGGTGATTTCAATATCCACATGGACTCCACTGACTCCACAATAACCACTGACTTCACTGATTTACTCACCTGCTTTAACCTCACTCAACATGTCGACTTTCCTACCCATATCCGTGGTCACATTTTGGACCTTGTCTGCTCCACTGGATTAAATTTGCACCATCTCTCTGGCTCCGACCTCACCCTCTCTGACCACTTAGCCATCACTCTGACCATCAACATCCCCGACCCAACACCAAGGCATTATCGCACTATCAACTTCCGTAAGCTAAACGCTCTTTCACCTACCTCATTCTCATCCACCCTCTCTGAAAAAATGTCCACTTCTCCCTTCATTGACCTCCACACCCCTTCCGACCTCACTGACTACTACAACCACACTCTCTCCTCCTGCCTTGACCAGCTTGCGCCTGTAAAAACCAAAACAGTTTCTTTCACCCATTCTGCTCCCTGGTTTACCCCTGAACTCCGCCTGATGAAAACTCGTGCTCGCCAACTTGAAAGACTCCGCAATAAAACGGGTCTCACAGTTCACTCCCAAGCCTACAAGGACCACCTACAACACTACAAAGATGCCCTCTCCCGTGCCCGCTCTGCCTACTACTCTCAAATTATCCACTCTGGCTCCGGAAACCCAAAAGCACTCTTCTCGACAATAAACAAACTCCTCCGCCCCCTGAACACCACCACCCAGTCATTCACAGTAGACAACTGCATCTCCTTCCTCTCTTTCTTCCAACGCAAAATTGACAACATCTACAACAGCTTGACCACCGCCGGACCCGCTCCCCCTCCAACCACCTGCCCCCCCTTGTCCTGCCATCCCCTGTCTCGGTTCTCCCCAATCTCCCCTACTGACCTCTCTGAACTCCTCATAGGAATGAAAACTGCCACCTGCACTCTTGACCCCATCCCCTCCAGCTTTGTCAAGGCCTCCTTCCCTGCTCTCTCTCCACTTATCATTGCAACAATAAACTCCTCCCTGTCTACAGGCATCGTCCCACCTTCCCTCAAAATTGCTGCTGTTACCCCCATTCTAAAAAAACCTGGTCTAAACCCTGACACCCTAAACAACTTCAGACCCATCTCCAACCTACCCTTTCTGTCAAAGGTTTTGGAACGCGCTGTAGCCACTCAACTCAAACATCATCTCTCTGCCAATAACCTGTATGAAACATTCCAATCCGGATTCCACTCCAACCACAGTACTGAAACTGCTCTCCTCAAAATCACCAACGACCTTCTCCTCTCCTCTGACGCTGGCAACCTCAACATCCTCGTCCTCCTCGACCTCAGCGCTGCCTTTGACACCATCGATTACACCATCCTCCTCACCCGACTTGAATCCACCTTTAACGTTACAGGCACTGCCCTCTCTTGGATTAAATCATACCTCTCTGACAGATGCCAGTTCATCTCCATCAATAACTGCAAACCCCCCACTGCTCCCCTCCCCCAAGGTGTCCCCCAAGGTTCAGTTCTTGGCCCCCTCCTCTTCATCCTTTACCTGTCCCCCCTCGGTCACTTAATCCGCCGTCATGGTCTCCAATTCCACTGCTTCGCCGATGACATCCAGCTTTTCATCTCCACCAAGTCCGTCTCCACCGACACCCACTCTATCCTGACAAACTGCATCACTGAAATAAAATCCTGGCTTCAAATCAACTTCCTCAAGCTTAACTGTGATAAATCTGAAATAATCATCATTGGCCCAAAAACGCTCACAAAATCCACCCATAACTTTGCCCTCAACATCGACGGTATCCCAGTATCCACCTCCCCTCACATCTGGAATCTTGGCGTCATCTTTGACCAAACCCTTTCCTTCGACAAATATACTAAACAGATCACAAAGTCAGCCTTCTTTCACCTGAAAAACATTGCCCGTCTCCGCTCATCCCTCTCCTCCATGGCTGCAGAAACCCTCATCCACGCCTTCATCACCTCCCGTCTGGACTACTGCAATAGCCTCCTCTATGGTTCACCCTCAATAATCACCAATAAACTCCAATACATTCAGAAATCCGCTGCCCGTCTACTCACCCATTCCCGGACCCGTGACCACATCACCCCCGTCCTTTACCAGCTTCACTGGCTCCCCATCCCGCAGAGAATCCAGTACAAAATCCTCCTCTTGACATACAAAGCCCTCCATAACCTGGCCCCATCCTACCTGGCTGACCTCCTCTCCAGACACACTCCCATCCGCAACCTCCGCTCTGCTGGTACCAACCTCCTGACCCCCTCCATCCGGACCAAATTCAGATCCTGGGGGGACAGGGTCTTCTCCATCGCTGCTCCCACCCTCTGGAACTCACTACCTCACACCATCAGAGACTCCTCCTCACTCACCACATTCAAAACATCACTAAAGACCCACCTGTTCAACACTGCATTCAACATTCAACCCACAGCATTTAACCCCTGACTATCTCTTCTCTTTCTCCCTCCTTTTGCTTTAAATATTTCCCGAATGATTCTTGTCTTTTTGCAATTGTTGATTTCATGTATTGTTATGCATTGTGTTTTCCACTCTGTCAAAGCGCCTTTGGGCTTCTGGAAAAGCGCTATACAAAATAAATGAATTATTATTATTATTATTAGCTTTCACACTTTCACAATCAAGAAACAATCCTGAGGTTCCAACTTATTGCTAAATTGATAGCTCAGATGGATGCACATAATATGCACCCATAATATAAACCACGGTGCCAATGAAAAAAAATATGGGATAAGAAGTTTCTCCAAACTGTCCCTATTTCTTGATTATTATTTTTTTGTATTAGTGACTGTCCCTATTCACCCGTAAAACGGGGTGAATAGGGACAGCCATAAAAATCCTATTTATTCCTATTTAACCCATATATGGGGTTAATAGGGAATATAAGTTGCTTTTTAAAAAAACAAGAGAACACTTTCAACCCAAATATCAACAAATCAGTATGGTTATCAATTTTCAGCGAAGCAAGTTTCCGAACTTTTTTTCAGTTTGTGTCCCTATTCACCCCATTTTACGGTAATGACTTAATAAAAATAAATAAATAAATAAAAGTTCCCTTACAAGGAACTTCAAAACAGGAGGATGCCATTAGGCCCAAAAAAATCTCAGCCGGGGTTCAAACCATCAACCTCACACTCAGGGAATATACTAATCATTACATCACAAAGTCTGGTTGAATATTCATCATATTTAAGTTTGCATATGCATGACATTAGGTGATCACTGATCAAGACTGTCGCCAAACATAATTAAAGCCAAAAATTAAACTACCAAAACTGTTTTTGGACAAAGCCCTCTCCCTCCCACAGATCTCCCGATGTCCCTGCTCTCAAATGTTGTACTTGTGTGCTTCCCCCTCTCTCCCCATCTTGTGTCCTGCTCCCTTTATTTCATCTTATGTGTCCGTTTTTTTTTTTTTGTCATTAATGTTAGGTCTTACACGAGCCACAATCTTATATACAAAAAAGAAAAGGAAAGAAAAAAGCTCTCGAGCAGCAATTAAGTTAAAATTAAACTTATTCTGTCACATCCCCGATTACTCCCAATTTAATTTTGAGGTTGACGGGAGAATATATCTGGCCTGAGATTTTCTGGAACCGATTGACCAGGCCTGCCATTTGACTGGAATGAATTTGGAATTTAGCCACCGTGTACCTGTAATAACTCACCTACTCTTCACGAAAGACAGCGAGATATTTAACGTCCACCAACATCACCAGTACTGGTAGACCAGTGCTCAGGATTAACATCCTTTCGATGATGCATTGTCCTGCGAGCAAAACTGCAGAGTGAAAACAGCAGTTTATAGCTGGGTCTAGATTTGAACTCAGGCTTGACAATTAAAAGGTGAGTGCAGGTAACCCCTTGACACATTTTAACTTAACAATCACTCGAATTATTTTTCTGCTTTAATGTAAGTCGTAGCCTTAGTGATCAACTGTCAAAGGTCACACAATACACACCCAAGTATTTCTCTGCATTGCCAAGAGAAAAATGTACTATTCCATCACCAGCATTTTTGGCTGACAGAATGGCCTAAAGGTACATACGTACACTCACCGAAGCTGTCTAGCCTGCGTTTGAATCCCAACCCAGCTATAAACTGTCATCCTGGTGTTTCACAGACAGGGCGATTCATTAATGTGTGTGCCGGGCCTCGGATGGACGTTAAATGGACGTCCCGTCTGCAGGCATTAGTTTTTTTTTTTTTTTTTTTTTTTTTTTTTTGTATACTAAATGGAGGCTCGTGAAAGAGCTGCAGAGCATTTACTTCACAAACAAATCAACCAGACAAACAAAATATATAAAAAGAGGGAGCGGAAGACAAGAGAATGGGAAGCACACAAACACTTGAGAGCACACAACATTTGAGAGCAGGGAGATGTGTGGGAGGGAGAAGGCTCGGGGAGAGGAGGCGTGGGAAGGGGTGGGGGGGGGGGTGGGGGGTGGGAGAAGTATAAAACACAAGGACACCAAGGACTTCCAGGTCAGAAGTTGGTATTTCAAAAAGTGGAATTTGATGAAATTATCGGGGATAGAAAAGATCAAGGTTTTGGATGGGGGAAGATAAGAGATGGTGGTGAACAGCTGTTTTAAAGACCTGGAGGGTGGAGTGGGATTGAAGAGAGTGAGGGAGTTTGTTCCAGAGGCGGGAGAAAAGAGGAATGAAGGAGCGAAGGTGAGCAGAGAGTCTTGATTTTGGCAGTTTAACCATAAGAGGGTTGGTTGCAGGCAGATCTTGTGCGACCTGTAGGAATATTTGCGGGACAGAGCCCAGAGAGAGCTGGGGGGGCAAGGCCAGAGAGGAGTCGGTAGAAGACGGAAAGACCACCAACCTGCCTGCGGTGAGTGAGTGAAAGGCCCTTGGAGTTAGCTTCATCGCGGGAGATTCCAATGATTCTGAATGCTTCGATTTCAACAGCGTGAAGACGAGCTAGGTGTGAGGCAGGAGCACCAGCCCAGAGGGGAGAGCAGTATTCCATTGAGCTGTGGATGAAAGCCTTGTACATGGTGAGGAGCTCAGGTGTGCCAAGGAAGGACTTCGCACGACGGAGGATGCCCAGTCGGCGACTGGCTTTGGAGGCCAGATTTGAAATGTGGTTTTCCCAGGAAAGATCATGGCAGATAGTGAGACCCAAAAGTTTGAGTGACAGAACTTCTTGGAGAGGATTATTCAGAAAGTAGATGGGAGGGTTGTCCAGTCGGTCTTTTTGGAGAGACATTGTAAGAGTGTGAGATTTGTCAGGATTGAAAGACATGTTCCACTTGTTTGCCCAGTCTGTGATTTTGTCCAGGTCTGCAGAGAGTGAGGAGGCTGCAGACTGGCATCTGGTAAAATCTGTTTCTGGTGTTTGTTCCCCCTCCATCCCCTCCCTCACCTTAAATGGCCACACGGCTGACTCCGCACGTGAAAAAGCCGAATGCCTCAACGGGGTCTTCTTGGGGGATCTTCTTGCAGGCAAACAATAAATGTGCCAACCTTTGTTGCACATATTGATTGAGAACTTTGTTTGGGTCCTATCATTTTTAAAAAGATTTACACCTCAAGTTTGTTCAGTTGTGATATTCAATGCTGGATCAGAAGGTAGAGACCGTTGAACTCTCGCAAGGAAAACTAGGATCTACTCTCTGAAACTATCTCTCGAGGCAGACCAGATGATGTGCAGATCTCAAACAAGACCCAATGTATTCTCAGTGTTCGTCATTCGTGTAGGAAGCACCTCAAACCATTCCTGAATCTCACTTGAAGTACTGACCTGACCAGTGTATCCTCAAGCCATTGTCTTCATTCATAAAATTCCAGGATGAGATTCAAGCAGGTCGGAAAGCATTCGTTTCTGGAATTCAGGAGGCATCATAACTCTGCAACACCAGAACACAACCTTAATCTGTAGACAATTGGTCTTTCCTGTCAAAAAATGGTTGAATAGTTGAATCCCTTTTGAAATTAGGACATCTGTTCAAGGTGAAATCCAGGGTTATTGGAAGGAATGGATCTTCTCTGGTTCTTTTGCACCATTCTATCAAACTACAGGTAATTCTACAATGTACTAAACTTGTAATACTGTCTCTCTCTCTTCAGACTCCATGCATTGTCCATCATGACAATGCATCCACATTTGTGGGGTCATGAGAACACCTTGCACTCTGCCATAATTGCAGGTTAATAAAATCAAGGCCCAATATTGCATCCTTAAAGCTTTGAGTTTTGGACTCTGATCTGGGAATAAAACTAGAACGACACTCGGTAGAGTGCATACATCCCCCAGGCTGAACAGTTTACCTTTTGTATCCCACTGATAGGCCGGATCTGGATCACGACCTGAGCCAAAATTGAATCGGCTTGTTCCTGTCACATAACGAAATGATCCAGCACGTTTCATCCGAATCCATTCACAAATTATTTGAGATATCTTGTTCACAGACAGAGAGATAGACAGACAGGGATAAAAACATAACCTCCGTCGAGCTTCGGCGGAGGACGTAAAAAGAAGGGAAGAAATCCCAAGAGTGCCCTAAAATTTTGAAGTCTGATGTATCGCAGGTGGTGAAGGACTGGCATTCAAAGCTGCCACCGATAAGCAAGCAGAATGTATTGAGGAATGTGATGCATATATGCAAAACAACCCAAAGACATTGGGTTCAAATCATGTTCTTGTATAACGTGGTATTTGGAAGTGAGCGTGTTATCTCTGAGAGTACTCCTAATACCTAACTACCTTGTACATTAAACACACCCACACACACACGTTTATCAAGTTAAAGTGAAACTTACTATTTCAATACATTTATATATTTAATTCATTTTCAGTTAAATGTTTCGTGACATCTTCACTCTGTATTCTCCTTAAGCCGTTTCCCATCGATTTTGGATACTTGGTTCAAAGAGCATGAATTATTGGCCTATTTTTAAGGAACTGGTTGCCCAGGTTTGATGTTCAACTGAAGACGAGGAATTTGGAATGTATTCTGGCAAGAGTGCTGGTAATAACCTCTGCACAAAAGACACTGAGACCTTATAACGTCCACCAACTACCTTTAGCAGATTGGACACCCAATTTGTCTGGGACGGCGCACTGTGATGCACCAATCTGCATGAGAAGTTTATAGTCACACCTGAAATTGAACAAAGACGAGACAACTCACAAGTAGGTACGCTACCTCTACACCATCCTATTGGACTGTAGCGAAATTCTGCCGAATAGATATTGTTGGCATTGCATCGGAACAGAAATTAAAAAAATTTAATCTGATTCTGCCCTGTATTATGCCTTAGTCACATATGATGCTGCCGCCGCACGGTTCTGCGGTCTGCGGTTTGTAGATGGGATTTTTACAAATCGTACGGCTTTGCGGGCTGCGGCAGCAGTGTTCACAAATGTTATGGGGTCCGCACGGTAATCGTAAAAGTCATGAAATCAAAATGCGTGAGGAGCCCGCAAGGCGAACCGCGAGGCGCCCTCACGGTGACCGCAAGGCATTCGTAAGGCGCCCGCACGGTTGTTGCGGTTGTCACGGTTGCCGTTAGGCCATCGTACGGCAGCACTAAAGTCACTGCACGGCTGCCGTACGATATTTAGAACATCATACGGCCATCTCACGGAGGCCGCAAGACCTTGCAATACTACATGCGGTGGGGTTGCGGCCTACGGCCTAGCGATTTCCGAAAAAAAGTTTAATGTCAAATTTTAAAAATCGTAAGCCCCTGCGACGAGCAAAAAACCTTGAGATCGCCTCACGGCTACCGTATCTACCGTGCGCCACCGCACGGTTATGGCAATTTTGGGGAGTTACGGCCGCCGCCAACACGCCGCAGGCCATTTGTGACCGAGGCAATAGGGATCATATCCCAGGACAGGACCACTCACAACCAATCACACCACCAACCGAACCACCTCGCAATACCAACCATCGTCGAGTTTCCCATCATTCAATCCACCGTCATGAGGAGGTTGTCGGCCCAGATGATGTGGCAATTGTTTGGGAGACTTTGTGTGTATGAACAGCAAGAATATTGTAATTTTTACTGCGTGCAAAACAGTACGTTTAATTCAGCGACGCAAGGTACGCAACGTTTTACTTGCATGACCGCCTCGAGCGTGGTTGGTGTGTCGAACGACAAACTGCAACATAATTATTCCACTGATGACACCAACATAAGAAACCAAACGTTGTGACATAGTTACAAGATATAAAACTATATATTGCAGTTGAGGTGTCATGGATATATCATGCCAGTGAGATGCATGTCCTTATGGGATATGGTGGTTTATATATTTTATGCAATCCAAAAATGCACAAATCTGGCAACATGTGCTTTTCATTATAAATACTTCATGAAGCCGTAGTCACAATATTGGCAAAATTAACGCAGATTAATTTATCGGCTTAATATTTTGTTTTGATGAACGCCGTGCTCCATAATACAGAGGGACAATTATTTTGATCCTTCTAAAGAAGAAGAAGAAGAAGCAATAGGAGAAGAAGAAGAGGAAGGAGCCGCACGCTTTTCCAATTTGGTTGCCTTTGGTCCATGTCATACATTCTTCTCTCATTCCAGAGACAGGACGAGGACAGCCTCGATCGCTACGATGAATGTCTAATTCAGGCCAGATTCATGTACAACAAAATTAATGGAATAATGCAAAGGTTTGTGAAAATGGCACCCTTTCTTATGCTGTGTTAATAAAGAACGACATGAAAATGAATGCAGAAAGAATGAAGAAGAAGAGCACTCTTTTTTCAGCTTCAGATACATAAGACTTTCAGGTACACAATCCTGGCTGGGTCACCACTCCAACGAAGGATACTCGAATGGCTCATTCATCCCTGGAAGCAGGTACTGATTTTGCCGACCTCGGAAGGTTGACAGGCTGAGTCAACCCACCTGGTGTTAATTCAACGGCTGGACAGGGGCTTGAGTTCAGGACCCTGAGATCTCAAGCCAACCACTTTAAACCAACACGAGGCTTTGAACGAATGAAGGGAATAATGAATGCATCCACTCAAACTGTCCGTGGGAGGCGGGGCAGGATGACGTCAGAAGCGCGAGCACGCTACAGGTGTGTCCAAGAGCCCGAGGAGGATAAACAAAAAGGTGGGACACGCAGCGAACGGAGCACGAGCATAATGAGGTGTTAGTGCCGAGCGCTACCCTTTGATAGACAAGGGGAGGACGTCGTGGGCACTACAAGTACAACCGTACAATCCAGTCGGGCTAAAAACGAACCTCTTGGTCTTGGTGTTCACGGTAATTTCTGCCCTTATTAATATAATTATGACACCTTCATAATTAGTCGTGTCTACGATTAAAACGACTTTTTCAGGATGTATTACCTTTTTAAATGCTGTAACTTGATATTGTATAATAAACTGCCAGGATGAAAAGTTCCCGTGAAGCGCTGATCACATGTACGCGCGCCATATTAATCCCATATATATTAAATTGCGCGGCTTTTCATTTCCAGCTGTCTGTGTCCGATTCGAGGTATCGAGTGCGGACGGTCGGCCACCGGCCCGGGACTCACCCCATTGCTTTCCTGCTGCGGTGTCGCTATGAGGACGCAGGTGGGTTTCTCCGGTAGTTGTGCACCGAGACGAGGCGCGGGACCCGTGTGTCGGGCGTGGGCGTGGACAGTGCTAAGGGGGCGGAGCTACGGTGAGGCCTTGGCAGATCGAAACGAGTTCGCGATGCTGCTTCGAATGGGCGACGGGAAACGGCACGGCCGCCTTTATACCGCCGAGTTCACGGACACTCGACCTATCCCCTCACCGCGGGTGGGAGGGCTTCGACTTGCGATTCTCGACACCGGCGAAACACCTTTGTATCAACGACTCGAGAAACACAAGTGATCAGTGACGAAAGCCTTGCAGCTTTCAATAAGTGTGATTAAGTTTTATAAACTTCTCATGGAAGTTCAACAAGTGCAACTTGTATAATGTGGCTGTAAATGTAGTGTTGGTGATTATGATCATAAAGTGGCAAACCAGAACCCTCTTAACCTTCAATTGATTCTTTTCCATTTATCCGCCATCCTCGTCCCTTCTGTCGATCTTCATTTATCTTATATATGAATGCGCTTTATTTAAAGTCAATCCTTCATGTACTGTGGAAAACAATATAGCTCGTACAAGGAAACTTTTGAAAGCTGATCTCTGTACTTTAATGGTGAAACACGCACAAACATACATAAACACATACAGACTTAAACATATATGATATTAAAGCGCGGCGTTACGCGCGCTGCTTGTGAGCAAGGAGGAAGCGGACAAGCGGTAACATATAAACGTCTTTATTGTAAGAGCACACTAACACTGAACTGCTCCGGGCTGGTCGCCCGGTGTATATCATGAGGCCACGCCTACCCCTCGGGCGTGGCCACCGCCCACTTGGTGCGTGGAATGATGTCACCACGCCAGTGGGCTTTTGTGTCCGCCACAATATAAATCTATATACATATATACATGAACTTAAACATACATTATATATATACTAGCCGAAACCCGTGGAACATCCACGGAAGGGAGGATGTGGTGTATGGATAGAGTGTACCATTATGGATGGCATAGGGGATTTGCTTGTCCGAGTAAGAGTTAGGAAAAAAGATGAGAATGAAGAGTGCGTATATGAACAACGTATTTATTGCAATCTACTTAAATGACAACGCTACGATATACTTTTGAAAAATGAATGGTTCGTAATAGGAATCGGCATCGCACCACACTGGGATTGTCCACTCAATGGACGGCTTGCTGTCGCCTTCGACTGTCCAATCAGCGGACGGCTTGCTTCGCCTTCGCCCAGCAGACGCCTATACGATGGCGTCGTAAGATGGCGTCGTATCGGCAGTTAATCGGATGCTTTTGGGCCCCAACGTCGGCTAATTCAGATTTTTCGAGTATGGCTGTAGGTGATAAACAAAGAGCGCTGTTCGTAGATCGTAAATCCATTAGTGCCGTGGGCATCGGGTCACTGGGTGCGGCGTAAAAGGGATAACAAAGGCGAGTCCTGATGCTATTATTATATATACTAGGGCGTGCCCGCACGTACGGGCACGCCCGTACGTGCTTGCCCGTACGTGCGTGCAAAAAAACATGCGTGCAAACAACAAGAACAAAAAAAAAACTTTGAAACCACGTGGCAGTAACGACCACAGAACCCCCCCCCCCCCCCTATTTACATGAAATGGTTTGGTCCATTCGCAAAGCCAAAGCGAACGGCTTGCGAACCCCCCCCCCCCCCCCTCTATTTACATGAAATGGTTTGGTCCATTCGCAAAGCCAAAGCGAACGGCTTGCGAGTACGGTGACCATACCTTGGGAACCACTTGTCCGATTAATTTCAAACCTTGAAAAGGCACATCCTCGGGTCCCCAGCAATATACCTGGCAAGTTTCAAGTATATCGGACCGGTAGTTGTCGAGAAACAGCGGTCACATACAGACAGACAGACACACAGAGATTACTGGAATTATAGATACTAGGACGTGCCCGTACGTGGGTGCCCGTTCCTTGCCAAAAAAAAAAAAAAAAATGTCTTCGCCCATGCATGCATGGGCGTGCCCATGGGTGTGCCCGTAAGTGCGTGATGTGACCGTACAATGAATGTATCGTCCCGACGCCACAGCTCGGATGGCGCTGCAGTTAATCGGGCCTGTATCGGCAGAGTTATTATAAACGTGTACTACAATCGATCGTACCTTACAGCGTCTGCTCGCCACGTTCAGCATCAGTACGTCGTCACTATGACTATCCGTAAATCCGGAAGTGACGTCCTCAGTTGACTGTCCGGAAGGTCGCATATCGCAGTTACGATGAATCGCAAATTAGTTTTAATTAGTTTTAAAACATAGTTTAACGCCAACATAGCGCCAACATAGTTTGCCAACGTGAAATAAATGAATACGCTCTCAAATGTGCCGTCCGAGGCAGAGTCTGTTCGCCACGTTCGGCACACGTGATAGCTCGCTGCTCTCTGATTGGTTGAATCGTTTTTTGGACATAGCTCGGTAACTACTTCTCTGATTAATATGAAACCTTGAAAAGGCACATCCTCAGGTCCCCAGCAATATATCTGGCAAGTTTCAAGTATATCGGACCGGTAGTTGTCGAGAAACAGCGGTCACAGACAAACACACACACACACACACACACACACACACACACACACACACACACACACACACACACACACACACACACACACACACACACAGACACACAGAGATTACTGGAATGATAGATATATATAATATATATATATATATATATATATATATATATATATATATATATGAAGTGTGGTGCTGCGCACACAACTTGCTTGCCAAAGAGGTAGGCCACAACACGTTTGTTAAAACCAAAAGAGTCTTTATTTCGAAAGCTCGAACTGCAGCACTGAGCGGGCTCGAGCTTAGAGCCCGCATATATGTGCCGAGGCCACGCCTAATCCCGGGGCGTGGCCGATCGGTCGAAAGGCGGGGCATGTACCATCGGTCCCCGCCTGGGCGCTCGCGCCACCCACTGGTGCGCGGAATTATTACCCCTTGTGCCCGCCACACGCGCCCCCCCAGAATTCCCGCGCACCTGAAGGGTGAGTTTGCGGGAAAGCCGGATGACCCGGCCGAAACGCCCCCTGGCGATGGGTGCAGTGCTGGGGGGTAGCGGGCCGGCAGGGCTGGGGGGTGCCGGGGGTCTGACCGCCGGGGGGCGGCCTCGACGCGGAGGCAGAGCTGCTGGCGGGGGTGCCGGGGGTCCGATCGCCGGGCAGCGGCCCCGACGCGGAGGCAGAGCTGCTGGCGGGGGGTGGTCCGGATCGAAGTGGGCCGGCTTGAGGCGGTCCACGGAAATGCGATCCAGGGCACCGCCGATGTCGACCGTGAAAAATTTGACCCCGGTCTCCAGCACGCGGAAGGGCCCATCGTACGGGGGCCGTAGCGGTGCCCGGTGGGCGTCGTGCCGGATTGACACGTACTTTGCTGTGCGAAGCTCCGGGACGACGTGGGAAGGCGGGCAACCGTGGTGTGCCGTTGGCACCGGGGCGAACCTCCGGGCGGTCTATTGAAGGGCGGAGCGCTGTTGCGCCGCGGACCAAGGAGCCGTGGAGTCGGGGATAAATTCACCCAGTACCCGCAGTGGTTGCCTGAAGACCAGCTCCGCCGAGGATGCGTGCAGGTCGTCCTTGGGCGCCGTCCTGAGGCCCAGCAGGACCCAGGGGAGCCTGTCGACCCAGCCGCCGTCGCGGAGGCTGGCCCGGAGCGCGGCCTTCATGGAGCGATGAAAGCGCTCGCACAGGCCATTGGCCTGGGGGTGGTAGGCCATGGTGTGGTGTAGCTTCACCCCGAGCCCTTGCGCCACTGCGGCCCAGAGCTCCGAGGTGAACTGGGGGCCGCGGTCGGACGAGATGTCCGAGCGGGCACCGAACCGGGCAACCCAAGTGGCGATAAAGGCTTGCGCCACCTCAGCCGCAGACGTCGCCGCCAATGGGACGGCCTCCGGCCACCGTGTGGTGCGGTCTACCATGGTGAGGAGGTGGGTGAACCCTCGCGAGGGGGGCAGAGGTCCCACCAAGTCGACATGCACGTGGTCGAACCGCCGCTCGGGCACCGTAAACGGGGCCAATGGTGCCTGGGTGTGGCGGTGGACCTTTGCGCGCTGGCACGCGAGGCATGTCCTGGCCCAGTTGCGGACGTCCTTCCTGAGGCCATGCCAGACGAACTTCGCCCCGACGAGTTTCTGGGATGCCCTCACGCCAGGGTAGGACAGGCCGTGGATGGCGTCGAACACTGGGCGCTGCCAGCCAGCAGGCACGATGGGGCGAGGCCGGCCGAGGGAGACGTCGCATAGGAGGGCCATGCCCGCGGCGTCGAATGGCACCTCGGTGACGCGGAGGCCCATGACGGCGGTCCGCAAGGCCTGGACACCGGGTCGGTGGTCTGGGCCTCCGCCATCTGGGCATAGTCGACCCCGAGGTGGACCGCTTGCACGACGGACCGGGAAAGGCAATCCGCCACCGGGTTGTCCTTACCCGCCACATGACGGATGTCCGTCGTGTACTCGGACACGGCAGAGAGGTGGCGCTGCTGCCGTGCCGACCATGGCTCGGCGACCTTGGCCATCGCGAACACAAGGGGCTTGTGGTCAACGAAGGCCATGAACGGGCGGCCCTCCAGCAGATTGTGGAAGTGTCGGACCGCCAGGTGGAGCCCGAGCAACTTGCGGTCTAAGGTGCTGTACCGGCGTTCGTGCGGGCGAAGCTGCCGGCTGAAAAATGCCAGCGGTTGCCAAGCACCACGCACCCATTGCTCGTGCACTGCGCCCACCGCATAGTCCGATGCGTCAGTGGTGAGGCCGATCGGTGCATCGGGCGCCGGGTGCGCCAGCATGGTGGCGTCGGCCAGAGCCAGCTTTGCGCCCGCCGCGGCCATCGGCTCCGACCATGCGATGTCACCTTTGCCCGGCTTGCCCCGAAGGGCCTCGTGCAAGGGGCGGAGGAGCTGGGCGACGTGGGGCACGAAGCTGTGTAAAAGTTTACCATGCCCAGGAACTCCTGGAGCCCCTTGATCGTGCGGGGCTGCGGGAAATCCCTGACCGCCTCCACCTTGGCCGGTAAAGGGACGGCCCCGTGCTCGGTGATGCGGTGCCCCAAGAAGTCTATGGTGGCGACGCCGAAACGGCACTTGGCGGGGTTGATGATTAGGCCATCCTGGCCCAGACGTTCGAAAAGCGTGTGGAGGTGGAGCAGGTGCTCCTCATGGGACGCGCTCGCGACTAGGATGTCGTCCAGGTAGACAAACAGGAAAGGTAAGTCGCGCAAGGCGCTATCCATAAGCCGTTGGAACGCCTGGGCCGCATTCTTCAACCCGAAGGGCATCCTTAGGATTCGAAGAGGCCGAAAGGGGTGATGACGGCCGTCTTCAGGACGTCGTCCGGTTGGACGGGGACCTGATGGTAGCCCCGAATGAGGTCCACCTTAGAAAACACGGTCGTGTTGGCCAACCGGGCGGAAAAGTCCTGAATGTGTGGGACCGGGTAGCGGTCGGGGGTGGTGGCATCGTTGAGCCGGCGGTAGTCCCCGCACGGCCGCCATCCCCCGCCGGGCTTCGGCACGATGTGCAGTGGAGAAGCCCAAGCGCTGTTGGAGCGCTGCACAATCCCCAGTCGCTCCAGTGTGGCGAACTCGGCTTTCGCCACCGCGAGCTTCGTGGGCTCGAGTCGGCGTGCCCGGGCATAGACCGGCGGCCCGACCGTGGGGATGTGGTGCTCCACCCCGTGTTTATCGTCCACCGCTGAGAAGGCCGGGAGGGCCGGGAAACTGGCGAGGAGGTGGGTAAAGTCGTCCGCTGCCGGAAGCGTGCAAGCTAAACTCGCCGGGACGGAACCTTCCAGCAAGCCGCTTGGCAAGCCGCTCGGTGAGCCGCTCAGTGAGCCGCTCAACGAGCCGCTCAGCGAACAAGCGAGCGAGCTAAAGGTTTCGGCCTGGATGAGCCGTCTGCACTTCACGTCGACCAACAACCCATTCGCACATAGGAAGTCCGCATCAAGCAATGCCATTGGCACGCTGGCGGTCACGAACGACCATTGAAAGCGCTGCCCTCCGAACCGCAGGGAGAGGCAACGCTTCCCGAATATATATATACAGACTTGGCATTTAATATGGAATTTTTTTTTTGTGGGGGTGAACTTACTTTTCAAGATGACTTAGAACCAAAAGTTCATTGGAATTATGTTGAAATTATTCTAGATTTTGTTAATGTGACCTTTAAAATAAACAAAAACCACATTTGACATTTCGAAGCAAGTAAATTGATCCTTGAAAGTGATGTAAACTGATATGGAATTCAATTCACGGACAGTACTGTTAAACCTCCGTGCATTTTCCAGAAGTATCTCTTTATTTTGCACATCAGCCAAAAAATTTTTTTGACAAAAACAAAAGTTAAATTACGACTGGGATTACGGACAGTAAAGTTACAGTTCAGTACTTCGTGTAACCCCCACGAACATTCAGGAGAGCACGTACACATTGAGGCATGCTGTTCACGAGATTTGCCAAGGTTTGGACAGGAATCGCTTGCCATGCAGTTACAATAGCCTGCTGCAATTCACGCACAGAGGCAGGCTCCTGGTCCAAGTTGTCGATTTGACGCGTTAATTCTGCCCACAAGTTCTCTATCGGATTCATATCCGGGGACATGGCAGGCCACTCCATACGCTCTACACCACGGTCAGCAAGAAAGTGTTGGATCATGCGAGCATGATGAGGCTGTGCATTGTCATCTTGGAAGACAAAGTTTCCTCGATAGGCTGCACGAACAAATGGAAGCAATGTTTCTTTCAGAATGGCCCTGTGCTTGAACTGGTTCAGGTTTCCATTCAGAACAACCAGGTCAGTTTTGCCCCCTGCATGAAAAGCAGCTGAAACGGTCACCCCACCACCTCCAGCATGGATTCTTGGCACTATACAATCTTCGTTGTAGGCTTCATGCACTTGTCTGCGCACTCGGACGCGGCCATATTGACGATAGACCAGAAACCTCGACTTGTCACTGAAGATCACGTCATTCCAGTGCCCTGGCTGCCATTGCCGGTGCTCTCTGGCCCACTGCAATCGACGCTGGCGGTGTTGTCTGGTCAGACGTGGCTTTCTCATGGGACGCCTGGCACGATAGCCTGCTTTAACCAGTCGTTGGTTGACTAGCCTTCTGGATACAGGCACATTTGTCAGTTGCTGCCACTCAGCCCGAAGCCGATTAGCTAACTTGGTACGGCCATTGCGGACTAACCGGTGCAGCTGGCGATCATCCCTCTTTGTGGTTCTGCGGGGACGTCCTGACCTCGGTATTGGAGTAGGGACACCCCTCTGAGCATTTCGTTTCAGGATCTTTGATACCTGACCTTGAGTGATACCATACTGCCGAGCAATAGCACGCTGTTTCATGCCGGAATTTCGTAAAGCCACCACTAAATGACAAACATACAGACTTGGCATTTAATATGGAATTTTTTTTTTTCTTGCCTTGGGTTTACTTTCTGAACTCGGTATATCAATCTGGTGAGTTTATTTTACGCTTCGGTGATTTCTTTGTTAAAAGAACCATGTCACTGATTGTCTTTTGCAGCAAGAAGTCAATAACAGGATAATATCACAGGTGGCATGACAAAATGTAAGGACAGATACATTTGACGATTGGCTTCACAATCGTGTATATAAGGGTTGTTGCTTTCTGTATTAGTAGAAAACAACTGCTGCACGTCTACAAAAGTTATTGCCGCTTCCTCTGGAGATGGTCCGTCAACTCGACAATGCTGTTTGTCATGGAGTGGTGTCTTTACGAAATTCTGGCATGAAACAGCGTGCTATTGCTCGGCAGTATGGCATCACTCAAGGTCAGGTGTAAAATATCCTGAAACGAAATGCTCAGAGGGGTGTCCCTACTCCAATACCGAGGCCAGGACATCCCCGCAGAACCACAAGGAGAGATGATAGCCAGTTGCACCGGTTAGTCGGCAATGGCCGTACCAAGTCAGCTAATCGGCTTCGGGCTGAGTGGCAGCAACTGACAAATGTGCCTGTATCCAGAAGGCTAGTCAACCAACGACTGGTTCAAGCAGGCTATCATGCCAGGCGTCCCCTGAGAAAGCCACGCCTGACCAGACAACACCGCCAGCGTCGATTGCAGTGGGCCAGAGAGCACCGTCAATGGCAGCCAGGACACTGGAATCACGTGACCTTCAGTGACGAGTCTAGATTTCTGGTCTATCGTCAAGATGGCCGCAACCGAGTGCGCAGACAAGTGCATGAAGCCCACAACGAAGATTGTATTGTGCCAAGAGTCCAAGCTGGAGGTGGTGGGGTGACCGTTTGGGCTGCTTTTCATGCAGGGGCAAAACTGACCTGGTTGTTCTGAATGGAAACCTGAACCAGTTCAAGTACAGGGACATTCTGGAAGAAACATTGCTTCCATTTGCTCGTGCAGCCTTTCGAGGAAACTTTGTCTTCCAAGATGACAATGCACGGCCTCATCATGCTCGCAAGATCCAACATTTTCTTGCTGACCGTGGTGTCGAGCATATGGAGTGGCCTGCCTTGTCCCCGGATATGAATCCGATAGAGAACTTGTGGGCAGAATTAACGCGTCAAATCGACAACTTGGACCAGCAGCCGACCTCTGTGCGTGAATTTCAACAGGCTATTTTCACTGCATGGCAAACGATTCCTGTCCAAACCTTGGCAAATCTCGTGAACAGCATGCCTCGACGTGTACATGCTCTCCTGAATGCTTGTGGGGGTTACACGAAGTACTGAACTGTAATTTTACTGTCCGTAATCCCAAATTTTGTTTTTGTTGAAATTTTTTTTGGCTAATGTGCAAAATAAAGAGATACTTCTGGAAAACGTACAGAAGTTTAACACAGTACTGTCCGTGAATTGAGTTCGATATCAGTTTACATCACTTTCAAGGATCAATTTATTTACTTCAAAATGTCAAATGTGGTTTTTGTTTCTTTTAAAGGTCACATTAACAAAATCTAGAATAATTTCAACATAATTCTAATGATCTTTTGGTTCTAAGTCATCTTGAAAAGTAAGTTCACCCCCACAAAAAAAATATTCCATATTAAATGCCAAGTCTGTACATATATATATGTATATATACGTATATATATATATATATATATAGACTGAACAGCAATAGAAACGTCACTTGATAAAAACTAGGGCATGCCCGTACTATATCTATATCTAAAATTATATCCCCCCCCCTCTATTTACATGAAATGGTTTGGTCCAAAGCGAACGGCTTGCGAGTACGGTGACAATCCCCCCCCCCCCCTCTATTTACATGAAATGGTTTGGTCCAAAGCGAACGGCTTGCGGAGTTTGGTAAAGAAATCGCCATAGCATGCACAAACGCGCAGGAAAGCGAAAGAATCGCAAATTAGTTTTAATTAGTTTTAAAACATCGTTTAACGCCAACATAGCGGCAACATAGTTTGCCAACGTGAAATAAATGAATACGCTCTCAAATGTGCCGTCCGAGGCAGAGTCTGTTCGCCACGTTCGGCACACGTGATAGCTCGCTGCTCTCTGATTGGTTGAATCGTTTTTTGGACATAGCTCCGTAACTACTTCTCCGATTAATATGAAACCTTGAAAAGGCACATCCTCGGGTCCCCAGCAATATACCTGGCAAGTTTCAAGTATATCGGACCCGTGGTTGTCGAGAAACAGCGGTCACAGACAAACATACATACATACATACATACATACATACATACATACATACATACATACATACACACAGAGATTACTGGAATTATAGATAGATAATTCCTGAACATTTCCCATACAAATATCAATGCATTTCGTTTAGATATCTCGTTATTTACATTAGTCTGTATCTAAATTTAATCATAACTACCGACAGTGGTGCACACGTGGATAAAAACAGGTCACCAAAACGCAGGCAAAAAAACGACCATGGTACAAAGTCGTGCATGATTCCCATGGAAATCAAAATGCACATGCGTCTCCTTGTGACTTTCCCTATAAAAGGCACCCCAAAACGTGTGTTCATCATTCGTGTTTCGATGCCAGTGCCATGCCCAGACTTACGAGGATTCAGAGAGACCAGGCTATTGTAAGATTGCATGCTGGACAGACTGCACAAATGGTTGCCAATGCTTTCCATGTCAACGTGAGAACCATCTACAGGTTATAGGAACGATACCAGGCCACCAACAGCACCATTGACCGCCCACGCAGTGGCAGCCCGAGGGTAACAACACCACGACAGGATCGACAGACTGTGCATCATCACATCCAAGATCGCTTTACCAGGGCTACAGAAACTGCAAGACAAACAGTTGGAACCCACCAGAGACACATTAGTGGTGATACAGTCCGTCGACGTTTGAAGCACAGGGATGTCCGTTGTCACAGGCCGTATCATGGCCCCATTCTTACAGCTCGACACTGCCCTGACCGACAACAGTGGGCCACACAGTATCAAAACTGGCGTTACCAGCAGCGGAGAACCGTTCTTTTCTCAGACGAAAGCCGATACTGTGCTTCCACGGCAGATGGCAGAGTGAGAGTTTGGCGTAGACGTGCGGAACGCTACTCAGATGACTGTGTGATGGAAAGAGACTTGTGGGGTGGTCCAAACATCATGGTATGGGATGCTATTGCTCTCAATCACAAAGTCGGTCCTGTGGTGTTCCAGAATATTGGTCCAGGAAGAGGCAATGGTGTCACAGCTGCTCGCTACATCGATCAAGTCCTCAGACCTCACGTTGTGCCACATTTTGGACGTCACGGAAATCATGTCTTCCAGCAGGACAACGCCCGTGCCCACACTGCCAGAGCAACAAGAGACTTCCTGCAACAGAATGGCATCCAAACCATGCACTGGCCTGCACTCAGCCCCGATTTAAACCTGATAGAGCACTTGTGGGACGAGGTTCAAAGAAGACTGAATGACGTTCGACCAAGGCCGACAACTGCAGCTCAACTCAGTCAGGCGTTTCTCAGAGTGTGGGCCCAAGTGACAAATGCCTTCATCAACCGATTAATCCACTCCATGTACAAACGATGTATGGCTGTCATCAACGCTCACGGGGGTCACACAAGATACTGATTTTGACCTCCCTTGTTCTCACCTGGTCTTGTGGTTTTCTTATTCAGAACATTTCACATTATTATTTGAACTGTTGTGACCATACCTGTAATGTTTCATGTTGATCCTAAATCTCAATTGGTGTTGATCATGACTTGAAAATAAAGACTCCAAAATATTGATTCTGATTGACGTTTCTTTTGCTGTTCAGTATATATATATATATATATATATATATATATATATATATATATATATACACATATACATATATAAATACACACTGCATATGACATTTAAAAAAAAAATATATATATATATATATATATATACTGTATATGACAAATATATACATATTGTTACGGACCGCGGATAAGATGTTGATTTGCCAAGCGGATGGCGCCGCGGCCCTAACAGTTACCCCGACTAACCCGATTCCTGAACGTTGGCCAAAATCGCGCCACAGATATTCAATATGGAAAAGACAAAAGCGACACGGATGTGAAGGAGAAGAAGACAGAAGTAGGGAATACGAATATAATTTATTTACTATTTACAACCAAAAGTAACCAAGGAAGAACGAAGGATAATAAAATAATTTACAGAAGAACTCAGAGACACAGTGAAAATCGCTAGCTTATCTATACAGGCTTAACTTAACCCAGGGACAAGACAAACAGAACAAACTCACGTACACGAATGGGGAAATTGCAGGCAGGAATGACAGGAGGTGGGTGGCTGGAGGGGGAGGAAGGCACGGAGCTGGCTGCAGCTTGATCCCGCACGGGACGTCGGGCTGGACCTCGACGGCCGCCGATGCCACCGATGCCACCGATCCTGTCGTGTGCGCGGGGTAACGGGTCGGAGCTGCTTGGTGGAGCCAACCTGCTGGTGGGGGGTCTGGCGTGACGGGTCCTCTCTCCCTCTCTCACAAACTCCAGGACTCTTTCTCTCTTTCTTAGTCCAACCCAGTCCAACAACTTCCTCTCTTGCTTGGTCCAACTCTTAGTCCCACTCAGTCCAACTCTTAGTCCAACAACTTCTTCCTTTGCTTTCGCGCGCGCTCTATATAGCGCCTCAGGCGATCAAGCCGCTGGTGTCCAGGACACGCCCATCGGTCAGCTCGCCTCGGCCCCGATTGGTCGGCACGGCCCTCTGGCTCCGCCCTTGATGACGATGGGTGGGCACGCCCAGGAGTCGGCAGCTCCTCCCCCTTCTTCTCCAAGCCGACCTTGTGGCGAATGGAGTTGCGGAGGGAACAGTTGGCAATTGTTGGAAGGGGAATGTGAATGAAAGGGGATCTACTCTTATTTAATGCAGTGCAATGGAGTGTTTCAATTAATGGAAGACACAGCCTTACACTAATCTATCTATAATTCCAGTAATCTCTGTGTGTGTGTGTGTCTGTGTGTGTGTGTGTGTGTGTGTGTGTGTGTGTGTGTGTGTTTGTCTGTGACCGCTGTTTCTCGACAACTACCGGTCCGATATACTTGAAACTTGCCAGGTATATTGCTGGGGACCCGAGGATGTGCCTTTTCAAGGTTTGAAATTAATCGGAGAAGTAGTTACCGAGCTATGGCGATTTAGCCGTTCGCCGTTCGCTTTGGCTTTGCGAATGGACCAAACCATTTCATGTAAATAGAGGGGGGGGTTCTGTGGTCGTTGCGAATGGACCAAACCATTTCATGTAAATAGAGGGGGGGGGGGGTTCTGTGGTCGTTACTGCCACGTGGTTTCAAAGTTTTTTTTTGTTGTTGTTTGCACGCATGCTTTTTTGCACGCACGTACGGGCACCCACGTACGGGCACGTCCTAGTACACATAATAAGGATATAACTGTCAACAAGGGGGGAAATCTATGATTGGCTAACGTGTGGTGTTTATGAACTAATTACGGGACGCACTTTGACCTTTATACATAACTGGAGCAAGGAGGGCGATATTTTTACAATGTACTATACAATAAAAAAACACAATTAAAAAAAACACAATCCTCATATCCACAACAATATATATACTGTATATGACAAATATATATATACATACTGTATATGACAAATATATATATATACATACTGAATATGACAAATATATATATATATATATACATACTGTATATGACAAATATATATATATACATACTGTATATGACATATATATACATATACATACTGTATATGACATATATATACATATATACATACTGTATATGACACATATATATATATATATATATATATATATATATATATATATATATATATATATATATATATAATTTTATAAACAGGAATCGAAATCCTGCGAGGGGCTAAGTGTGAAAAAAATTCTGACTCGATGCTGGACTCGAACCACGGACCTCCATTGATTACGCATCAACATCCCACTGCGCTATTGAGCCAGCCGCAATCTCCTCAGAACTTTTCCACAAAATAATTGAGGTTTACAGACGACAAATTTTATTGACATTTTTTTGACATTTATTGACATTGAAACTTTTATTGACGACAAATTTTACAAAGACGACAAAGTTTACAGACCACAAAACAATTACAGATGTGTTTACGGTTATTTATGTAATATAATGTTTATTTTACGGTGAAGGAGCTGCGCTCCAACGCGAGTCGAAAGAAGTGACGCGACCAAAGACGGAATTCGTCCGAGTTGCTTTATTGAAACAAAACAGCTCAGGTATTCTGACAAAAGCCCGTTTATCGGGCAGCAATATATATACACATTTATGTCGGGAAGTTTGCCCGGCAAAAGCTATACCGGGCATGCCCGGGTGTCAAGGGCGAGCCTTGGAAAGGCGAGTCTGGACCTGCCCGGGCGTGTTTGGCTGCGGCCTGGCAAGTCGAGGCTGGGCGTACCCGGGCGCTCTGGACGAGCACTGGAAAGGCGAGAGCGGGCATGCCCGGACGCTCTGGGCGAGCCCTGGAAAGGCGATAGCGGGCATGCCCGGACGCTCTGGGCGAGCCCTGGAAAGGCGATAGCGGGCATGCCCGGACGCTCTGGGCGAGCCCTGGAAAGGCGATAGCGGGCATGCCCGGACGCTCTGGGCGAGCCCTGGAAAGGCGATAGCGGGCATGCCCAGACGCTCTGGGCGAGCCCTGGAAAGGCGATAGCGGGCATGCCCGGACGCTCTGGGCGAGCCCTGGAAAGGCGATAGCGGGCATGCCCGGACGCTCTGGGCGAGCCCTGGAAAGGCGAGAGCGGGCATGCCCGGGAAAGACGAGACCGGGCGTGCCCGGGAACAGTGAGTCCGGGCATGCCCGGGAGAGGCGCGTCTGGCCGTGTTCTGGCCGGTGCAAGGCGATTGTGTGCATCGAGCGGTAACCGCTACAACGGTATAGTACAATAAAGAATGCAGTGAATGACTTGCATGTACAATGTACATGCTGATGCCAGATCTCCTTTACCCTATCAGTGTTCCTCTCATATGGTACCCTGTACACTTGTTTTGTTTTAATCGGTTTATCTTTAGGACACGAACAATAGTCGCTAAACTACAGTAATATGGACAATGTTTCGAAATCTATCATTGTCTTGAGTGATCCTGCTTGAACGTCTTTTAGATGTATATGACATTGTTTGCAATGACCAATGACCATGTCCACAATTGCAGAAACCTGTTGTTCTATGAAGAGTCGTCTCTGCCACCAGGAGGAGGTTTTCTTTCAATTCTAAATTTTTTAAATAAACAACAATAGGACCACGGGGAATGACGTCATGAAATTTCGCTGCTGATGTAACGCTCCCTGAAGGTTAGAGCAGGATTTTTTTTAGCACTTCTGCTGATTTAAACCCGTTAATGAGTGCAGATGTTAATACATCTTCGTTCGGAATCATATATGAAGCTTGTGGCCACGTTTAAAAAAATCAAAATCACGTGTTTGTTTCAAGTGATAATGACTGAAGTGTTTATACATTACTCACTCACTCACTGACTGACTTACCTACGGACACTGCTCGTCTAGCTCGCCAGTCTAATGTCCAGGTGAGGTAAAAATGGATGAAATCTTGACAGATGGAAATACAATATGCAATCGAATGAAAGCAAAAGTACACTTACTAATATACCTTTTCTCAATCGCTTACAGTACAGAGGTGTACACTTTGTAAAGGTCACTTACCTATTCTCATTCCTGAAGATACGAATGACTGAAGCAACCGTTGATCTGATGAGATATGGTTGCACCCACTGTGCAGCTTCTCACATGGTCAGGTCAGTCCATGGTTGATGACACGATCAACGATGGTCACTCGTATCTCATTTGATAGATTATGTCCACATATTCCTCTTCCTCTTCCTCTTCGAGCTCCGGGTTTTTTTTTTCTCTCGTTCCTGCTCAATTTCTCTCCCACAACTGAGAGTTCACCTGTGGCCTCTTTTATTCATGATTAAGTTCTGATAGATGATTGAAAAATTGAGCAATTTGCATTTGCACTTGTGAAGTATATAAATAAACCAGTGGGGAATGCTTACACGTTGTGTAAGCAATAACTAGCTGTGCTTTATACATCGGTACATAATAAATAGAAGCTTTATCCTGCATCACATCAAATACCATCCTGCATCACATCAAATAGGCAAGCATCACCGACCTCCTGCTAGATAGCAATTTAGCTTTATTTATGCATTTATTTTACGAATGCGTTTGCAGTTTTAACGTAAATTTTTATTGAGATTTTATTTCACATTTTAGAGTTATAGGAATGACAATTTTCAAATGCTCAATATCGATTGAGGTTTTTTTGTTTTTACGGACGCGTTTACGATTTTTGTACGTACATTTTCATTTATGGTCGCTTTTTCTTTTTTTTCATTTACTGACATAATTGTCATGTTTATTTCACATTTTACACATATTAATTGCAATTTTCAAATGCTAGAAATCGATTGAGGTTTTTTCTTACGGACGTGTTTACAGTTATTTATGTAATTTTTCATTTATGGTCGCTTTTTCTTTTTTTCATTTACGGACATTATTGTCATGTTTATTTCACAATTTAGCGTTATAGAAATTACAATTTTGAAATGCAAGACATCAATTGAGGTTTTTTTTTTCACGTACGAGTTTACGATCGTTTATGTAAATTTTCATTTACGGACGCTTTTTCTTTTTTTCATTTACTGACATAGTTGTCATGTTTATTTCACAGTTTACACTTATATAGATTACAATATTCTAATGCTAGATATCAATTGAGGTTTTTCTTACAGACGTGTTTACGGTTATTTATGTAAATTTTAATTTACGGATGCTTTTTCATTTTTTCATTTCCAGACATTATTGTCATATTCATTTCACAGTTTACAGTTATAGAAATTACAATTTCACATGCTAGATATCGATTGATTTTTTTTTTTCACATGTGTTTAGTTTTTTTTTTACATACATTTTCATTTATTGACCCTTTCCGATTGTTCTGTGATTTTCCCAGTGTACCGGCTTCGATGTCTATCGGCTTGCCAAATTTCAGCTTTCTACGACACCCAGAAGGTACCGAACATTAATATCAGTCAGTTGGTCAGTGGTTAGAAAGAGCTTTATATATTAGCTACAATTGGAATCGATTTGCACTTGTAAAAGCGTGTTTTAGTGTGCAATCTTTGTGAAAACAAGTATAAAAACACGAATGGTTTTACAAAGGAGGCTATTGCTTCAGTTGTGCAATTATTGGCTTCGGTGTCTTTGACTTATTGGTTTTGGTGGCGCTTTAGCAATCGAGAAAAAGTGTAAATAGATGCCTTATAAAGGGGTCACATGATTACAAAATCAACGATATGATTTTATATAAAGCAGGGATTACCTTGGTCTAATACACAGAATGAGAGGTGAGAGGGTGAGTATGCAACTTCTGAGACATCAACTTTTCACACTAGTTTTAAAGAATAAAACGGAGAAATCACCCTATTTGTTTAATCCATCATTGCTTATCATTTACTTCCTTCGGAAAATGATAAAACCTGCAGGTATGACTCTCAGATTGGTGATTACAATGTGGAACGAAACACAGCACCATCTTCACAAATATACGGCGGCCATATTCTTCAATGGCACAGAACCAGGCCAAGTGTTGTCATGCCAATTGTAGTCACACTTCGGATGGAGCTCCATTATAGTTGTACTATTTTTTTAAATCTGATGAACAAATTTTTTTTTTAATGGTACGGGTGCGTTACCCAAGAGACAATGTCACTTCCTTCAGTTGGCTTCATTGTAATCGTTTCAGCCATTATTGTGCTGGGCAGGATGACATTTATGAACAACTCTGTGCACGAACAATTCTACGATTTTACGATCTCCCTATTTGGTACTTCAGGACTGTATTTTGGCATATTTATTGGTAGTTATGAAAACGTTGCTGCTTAGTAACTGAACGCACCCATGGAGTACTGCCCGTACTCCATGATACTGAAGTAATGTACTCCAACATATGTATATATTGTTGCGGTTTTGGGAAACTTCTAAAAAGTAATGGCAACCACCATACAGGTAGGTCCCTTAGAAAAGTTATTTCATAGCAGACCATTATCTTAGCCCCTTCCTCTTATTTCGGGTTAGTATGTCTTCATGCATTGGGGAGGGAAACACAGGTCCTCCATTCATAGGGATATTTGGCAGGCAGTGCATGCATGCTCAAAGGCACACCATCCAAGCACCAGGTAAAAGTTCCTTTGAGAGAGTTTGTGGGGGCAGGGGAAGTGACACTCCACCAATCAGGGCCTGAGGAACCTCCGGGGAGCTTGTGGGATGGAGTAAACGGCTCCACCAATTAGGAGCCTGGACACCCTCCAACACCCGCCCACCCCCACCCTCAGCGAGGTTGGACAAAAGGTGATTCAACACGTTTTTTCACTCTCTTGGATTTTGGACTCAGTTGGCAGAGCACGTGTCCATCCGCTCTTGACCGGGTCCTCTCGCGGGCCTCCACACGCGTTTTGTTCTCTTCTCTCTTCGCCTTGGATTTTGTGGGATGCACACATGTTTTGATACACTTTCTCTTTGTTATCGCTGCACGTGACTGGCTCTTTTCACATTGGACCTTGTTCGAAGCACACTTGGTTGGATTCCCTCTTTTGGTCGGACCCTCTCGCAGGCCTCAGCACGTGCCTGCATTACTCGCTTTCATACTAGACCTTGTGGCTGAGCATGTTTTATTGGCACTCCTCTTCACGTCGGACTTTGTTCACCTGCATGTGCCGACCTTCACCTACCCAAGTCCGTGCTGATGATCGACCTTGCCTGCTCGTGTTCGTGCTGGGACGACCTGCTCATGTTTTTGCTGGGAATCACCTTTACCTGCTCGTGTTCATGCTTGGATCACCATTACCTGCTCGTGCTGCTCAGTGGCGACACCAGGGCCAAGGTCATCATGAGGAGAGGAATCTGGAACATTGTGGCCTTTGTGCTAACAGGTTTCCAATGTTCGTTTTCCCCTCCCCCTCCCCGTCCCCCGTGAATGTGTGCTGGGCCCATGCAATGTTTATTTGTTGTAATCGTAATAAGGCATAGAATAAGCTAAGTTTCTGCTTCTTGTCCCTTTTTCTTTCCTATTTAATAGCTTCACTTTAAATATTTGGAAATAAATCAAATCGTTAAACGTTTCCTTTTCTTTCTGTCCATGAATGTCTTTTCCTCCATTGATCCGCCATTGCTCGCACACAGATTAAAGATCGGCCAGAACAAAATTAGCATTATTCTGGCGGTTACCAACAGTTTTCGCTCGGCCATATAAAGTGGTATACCGCCAGACCGAAGGTACGTTCCCTGATTGAAACCGTCATGTGGCACAGGTATCGCGCAATGGTCCAATTGGCGTTCATAGTTGCTGGTTCGCAACCTGCTGAAGTAGGCTACAAAGTTATTTGTGTGCAGCAGCCACAGGTCCGGTAAGTTCGCGAGGGAACGGAGGCTAACCCCCTCATAGTAGACCCGAACCATGGGCCGTAACAATGTTTGGTTCAGGAGAGGGATTTCGAACCTCCGGACACCGTAACATATTTGGTGTCCGGGGGTGGGATTGGACCCAAGGCGCGCTTCACACACCTCAACAATTATGAGCCGATAAGCAAATTATTTTAATTTATTGGTGCGAACAATGGCTGACCAACACGGACAGATCCTGGTGGGCCTTAGCGATGTGAATATGGATAGTGAATTAACAATCCAGGACCAAGAACCAAGAGAGGTGCCTTGTACAAATAATAGCCCCCACCTTCATCCCCTGCTAAATGGCGGATTGGCCAACAATTTGAGTGCAAAAATGGACGGTCATATAAAAGCGATGAGTGCAAAAATCGAAAGGGAGGCTCAAACGGCAAAATGGGAGGCAGAGGCAAGGGCTGCGGGGGCGAATGCGGAGAGTTGGTTGGCAAACCCTAGCAGTGACAAGAACGTGGGGTGCGTGTGTGGCGTGCAGTGTGTAATGGCGGGTGGTGAGGCCAGGAGTAATGTAGAGGGAGTAATGGGAACAGCACCATTACAGGTTAAGGGAGAGATGGAAAATAATAAATTGTAAATGAATAATAGTTGTGCATTTTCCATCTGCTATGCTCTCATTCTTTCTTTCATTGGTCTGACACGTGTACAGAGTGGATACCAATTGGCTCCATAATCAACTTCTGCACCACTGATTGGCTCCGTAATTAGCCAACCGCCATCCACTGTTCACTTGGCCTCACATAATAATTAGACTGGTGGCTCTTGAGGGTGTGACCCCTAATTAGGGTTGCCGTGCCAACAGTAAGGTAATGTGTAAGCAAGGAGGAAAAGCCCTGCTAGGCTCAGTGGTTCTAATTGGTGGCCATGGTTGCTTAGCAACCCACGCACCCTGCAGAGTTATCCATAAACACCAGTGTCCTCGGGTCCGGAGGTTGGGGAGCGGGTCCGAGGAACCCCCTCGTGGAACCCTGAACCCTGGTGCTGCAACCATATAAAAAATGTCACGTGAAAAAGTAAGTACACCCCATGTAAAGTTTTGACTTTTTCAACATATTTCAACATACAGCTATTTGATCTTCATTTCAACAATATTGATAGATAAAGGTGATATAATATAACAAATATCATGAAACATTTACATTTTGTAGTCCATTGTATAATTTAAATAAAGATAAATGCAAATTTCACGTGTGGAAAAAGTAAGTACACCCTTGGCTCTAATAGGTGGTATTGCCCGCTTTGGCAGAAACAACCTCAAGTAGGCGTTTACTTATAACTGTCTACCAGTCTCTGACATCGACTGGGAGAACTTTTTGCCCACTCCTCCATGCAGAATTCTTTCAGCTGTGCGATGTTTGAGGGGTTTCTTCCATGCACAGCTCGTTTCAAATCCCCTCACAACATCTCGATGGGATTTAGATCCGGGCTTTGACTTGGCCATTCCAGAACCCTCCATTTCTTTCTTTTCAGCCATTCCTTGGTG
Source organism: Myxine glutinosa (assembly GCF_964187855.1). Taxonomy (NCBI): domain Eukaryota; kingdom Metazoa; phylum Chordata; class Myxini; order Myxiniformes; family Myxinidae; genus Myxine; species Myxine glutinosa. Next base: position 178,503,618 of record NC_136261.1, read on the forward strand.
GTTTTACTGGTATGTTTAGGGTCATTGTCATGTTGCAAGGTCCACCTTTGGTTGAGCTTCAACTTTCCGACAGATGGCCTCACATTATCCTCAAGCACTCTCTGGTACAATGAAGAATTCATAGTCGATTCTATGATGGTGAGCTGCCCAGGCCTTGATGCAGCAAAGCTGCCCCAAACCATAATATTTCCACCACCATGCTTTACATTTGGTATCAGGTTCTTGTGATCAAATGCTGTCTTTGGTTTTCGCCAAACATGTCTTCTGGTACTGTGGCCAAATAGCTCTACCTTTGACTCATCTGTCCAGAGCACATTGTTCCAGAAGTGCTGGTCTTTGCCTCGGTGTTCATTGGCAAACTTTAGTCTTGCCCTGATGTTCTTTCTGGACAGCAAAGGTTTCCTCCTGGCACACCTCTCATGTAAATCAAATTTGTGCAGCCTCTTTCTAATGGTAGACTCGTGCACTTTGACATCAACAGTGGCAAGAGCTACCTGTAGGTCCCGTGATGACATTGTGGGGTCTTAGAGACTTTTTCCAGCATCTTGCGGTCTGCTCTCGGGCTGAACTTGCTGGGGCGGCCTGGCCTGAACAAGTTGGCAGTTCTTTGGAATCTTCTCCACTTGTAGATGATCTTCCGGACAGTCGAATGATTGATTTCAAAATGTTTGGAGATCTTTTTTAATCCCTTCCCAGACTCGTAGGCATCTATAACCTTCTTTCTGAAGGCCTTAGAGAGAGAGCTCTTTTGATCTAGGCATGGTGACGCTGCACACTTCAACAACAAAGAGCAAACCAAACTAAATGTCTGAGGTTTAAATAAGACAGGTTCCTCCAAGATCATGGGGTGTACTTACTTTTTCACGTGGACTGTATATATATACATATACAGTGTGTAAATGTGAGTAAATGTGTGTAAATGTAAAACGATTGTGTGAATAAACAGCCTTACCACTGTTGATTATATCCATCGTGATTTTCACCTCGTGGAGTAATCAAACTCGAAGTAGGCCTACGTTGATTATATCACAACTTTGGGTTTCAAATTAAAACCCCCCATTGGGACTGTGGAAGGATGTTTTGTCGCGAATTGAAACGGAACCAGCAGCAGCTCGAGCTGCCCTTTGGCACCAAAAAATCCATGCTGGTCTTGGCACATCACAGGAAAATTTCTCGGCCTCTTCCCGAGGGAGCTAACTCTTGGGCGGATGGCCTGAGAGACTTGCGAAAGCACGCTCTTTCACAGAGGTAGAGCCGTTCAACAATTCGGACAGTGCAGACTCTGACGGCTGCACGCTTCTGCACTGTCTCGAAATGCATGCAAACAGCTTTCCCAGGCTATTGTTTCCACTGTCGTGTTAGCCTTTGTTGCCAGACTCTTCTTCACTCAGATATATGCATATTGCATTGTCAAACTTGGCGGATACAAAATTGATTTTTTTTTTAACGGCATATTGTGAAAGGTGGCTCTGAAAAGGGAATAAGGAAATATGTTATTCATGCGATGTTAATCGCGTCATAATCATTGCCAACGTCATCAGTATCGGTATCAGTCGTCGCTGATGTCTTCATTCGAATGCAGCATGTAACTGTGGCCTGTGGGTTTGAATCTGTTCTTGCATGGGTGTGGTGATGCCACTGATGCAGGCATTCTCTGTAGTTTGGAATTTGTTCAGGGTGCCAGTGCCAGCGACAACATGACACGGCTGTCTCTTCACAAACACGTTTGTGTGTGTGTGTGTGTGTGTGTGTGTGTGTGTGTGTGTGTGTTTTTTTTTATTCACAATACGAATCATTATTCGTATTGTGAATCATACGAATCAAGACAGTAGATGCAACACGTGAACATAAATGTTTCTCACTATCCACCAGGTCTGTATGACAGCCATCGTTTTCACTGACATGGACCATTCTGTACACTGATATGGATCATCCTGTGCACTGATATGGATCATCCTGTACACTGACATGGACCATCCTGTACACTGACATGGACCATCCTGTACACTGACATGGACCATCCTGTACACTGACGTGGACCATCCTGTACACTGACGTGGACCATCCTGTACACTGACGTGGACCATCCTGTACACTGACGTGGACCATCCTGTACACTGATATGGATCATCCAGTACACTGACATGGACCATGCTGAACACTGACGTGGACCATCCTGTACACTGATATGGATCATCCTGTACACTGATATGGATCATTCTGTACACCGATATGGATCATCTTGTACACTGATATGGATCATCCTGCACACTGATATGGATCATCCTGTACACTGATATGGATCATAATGTACAGTGATATGGATCATCCTGTACACTGATATGGACCATCCTGTGCACTGATATGGATCATCTTGTGCACTGATATGGATCATCCTGCACACTGATATGGATCATCCTGTACACTGATATGGATCATAATGTACAGTGATATGGATCATCCTGTACACTGACGTGGACCATCCTGTACACTGACGTGGACCATCCTGTACACTGATATGGATCATCCAGTACACTGACATGGACCATGCTGAACACTGACGTGGACCATCCTGTACACTGATATGGATCATCCTGTACACTGATATGGATCATCCTGTACACTGACATGGATCATTCTGTACACCGATATGGATCATCTTGTACACTGATATGGACCATCCTGTACACTGACATGGACCATCCTGCACACTGACATGGACCATCCTGTACACTGACATGGACCATCCTGCACACTGACATGGACCATCCTGTACACTGACATGGACCATCCTGTACACTGATATGGACCATCCTGCACACTGACATGGACCATCCTGTACACTGATATGGACCATCCTGTACACTGATATGGATCATCCTGTACACCGATATGGATCATCCTGTACACTAACATGGCTCATCCTGTACACTGATATGGATCATCTTGTACACTGATATGGATCATCCTGTACACCGATATGGACCATCCTGTACACTGATATGGATCATCCTGCACAGTGTGCACTGATATGGACCATCCTGCACAGTGTACACTGATATAAACCATCCAGTACACTGATATGGATCATCCTGCACAGTGTACACTGATATGGACCATCCTGCACAGTGTACACTGATATAAACCATCCAGTACACTGATATGGACCATCCTGCACAGTGTACACTGATATAAACCATCCAGTACACTGATATGGATCATCCTGCACAGTGTACACTGATATGGACCATCCTGCACAGTGTACACTGATATAAACCATCCAGTACACTGATATGGATCATCCTGCACAGTGTACACTGATATGGACCATCCTGCACAGTGTACACCGAGTCTTTCATTGCATGTTGTATGTGCAAACTCATCCTTGGAAAAACTTGCGCTCCTAATTTCAGACATCTGGAGCCACTGAAAGTTATATTGTGAATGCTGACTCCTGAAAGGGACCTATAGACAAGTGGGAGGAATGTCATCTGCTTCAAATAACGAATTCCATCCTGATTCAATAATATGGAATAATTTTGTTTATGTGTCGTGGAAACCTTATGACTCATTGGACTCCAAATGCCTCATGGCAATGTAGTAATGGCAAGAGGTGGAGTAATGCTTTGGAATATGTTCAACTGGAATGCTTTAGGACCTCGCAGCCACAGGTATGATAAGGCAAGGTGATATCCAAGGATTTCTGGAGGTAGTGGGCAATTCACACTTGGATGTTGGGGTTATCAAGCATTTCTTTATGGTTCCAGCAATGTTTTTATTCTCTGTTCCTTTCATTTTTTTCAGGTCATCTGCATCCCCTATCCTTTTTATGCCTCTGCCCCCGAAGGTGGCTGGAGGCATTATGTTTTCAGGTTGTCCGTCCATCCGTCCGTCTGTATGGACTAAACCTTGTTTTTCTCAGCTACCACATGTCCAATTGAGACTAAACTTTCAGGATAGGAGCGATACCCATGTATAATGTTTTTATGATAATTGTGACGTCATGGGGCACGTGGTATGGCAGCCATATTGGATTAAACAAATAATTTTTTTAAATGCTCAGAAACCTCTGAATGGATACATTTAAAACTTGGCACATTGTAAAGTACTCCCAATGGGGAATAAAAGCATGATGATAACATCATCAGTGAAGTGGTATACCAGCCATAAATGTTTCAATCGAATGCCTTATCCTAAAAATCAAATTGTGTGCACATGATCTCTGCCCCATTTGTATTGAAATATTTAATGTATGACATCATAGGTCACATGGTTTGGCAGCCATATTGGATTTAACCTAAAACCTTTAAAAAAAAAAAACTTCCCCCGAACCACCAGTTTCGGGTCACTTCCACTTAGTGTCTGCCAAAACCTGGTGTTGGCTTAACGGTTAAGCTGGCTGTCTTAAGATCTTAGGGTCTTGAGTTCGAGTGCCTGCCGAGCCGTTGAAATAACACTCAGGTGGGCTTACTGGAAACAGGGCCACTGCATCAGCGGCACTTACTCCTGTCACGTTCAAAGGTTGGTAATAAAACCAGCGAACTGTTTTCATATTTTCATGCTTATTCACAAACCAGTTCCAGGATAACAGATACATGTATTAAAACGATCCTGCCGAATGTGTTTCTGCAAGTGGAACCTCCAACAAACTTTGCTTTGGGCACAAGGCAAATGGTGACTTTTCATGCCACCCACCAAAGAGGAAATACTGCTTTGTGTTTGAAAAGGTGTTGTAAAAAGGTGGATGAAACTTACAATTCTCCTGCAAAGCAAAAACGAAGTTGGCCCATCTTTGGATATCACTCAAGCCTTTGATACTGTCTGGCATCCAGTCATTAATTTCTTAAGTTGTCTTAATTTGGTGTTGAGGGCCCCCTGCTCAAGTGGCTGCTTTATTTCTTCTGTGAGCGGAAACAGCCTGAACTCCTCCTTTCCAAACGAACTTTTCCTTTGGAGGAGCGTCTTAAGATTTACATTATTCCTGATCTGTATTAATGATATGTCTGATTCTCTTGAAAACCAACTTTACCATTTTTTATTTTATTTTTGTATAGTGTCGATGCTTGTGGAGCAGCCAGAACAGAGAATGGACCACGACGTAACAAAACAAAGAGAACAGTAGAGGGACAGAGCATGTGAAGGGCAGAGGGTGTAAGACCAAAAAAAAGGCTGTAAAAAAACAGAGACCACCGACCTGTCTGTGACGAGAAAGAGATAGGCCGAGAGACAGCTTCATCACGGGAGATACCATTGGTTTTGAGGGCCTTGGCTTCCATGGTGTCAAGTGAAGAGTGAGGTAGGAATGCCACCCCAGAGGGGAGAGCAGTAGTCCATCATTCTGTGGAGGATGAAGGCCTTGTAAGTCGATAAAACTTCAGATATACCAGAGAAAGACTTTGCATGATGGAGGATGGTGAGTCAGTCGGTGTCTGGCATTTTGCTGATGGTTCCAATAGTACATGGGCTTATGTATATTTGTGGACCGTTTTGCTAGATTCTTGGCAACAAGGCTTAAATCACTCGAAATAGCATATAAAATAAAAAAATTGCCGTTGCCAAATTTTCACATCTTCATGGCGGCCATCTTGGATTTCAAGATGGCCACCATTTCGGACCTATTTTGCCTTACATCTCACTTATTAATCAAGGTATCAGCACAAGAATAGTGTCCTTACCCACATTTTCGGGGTCAAGGAAGACAATGGTAATAATCAAATTTCAGCTGGATGGCCAACATCTTTATAATTTCAAGATGGCCACCATTTTTTAATCTAGTTTTGCCCAAACTCCAGGTCAAAGCCATACTTTAGAAGGTTTTCATGTATATCAGGTTTAAATATAAATGTCCTGGTATTGAATCTATTTACTTTTACTCACAGGTACTTACATTTTTAGATAATGGTTAGGATTGGATTGGGAGGGGGTGGATAGGAGGTGGGGGGACAGGGGAGTTCTTCTGCCAGATCCACACCCAAATATTATCTAAAGAATCAAGCTACCGTACATCTAGTTTTAGTCAAATATTATTCCTGAAACTGTGTTGGATGACTTTTTAACAATCTTTATTCTTTTCAGATGTGCAGCAGACGACCTTGAGAAGTTGCATTCTTGGATAACTGTAGAGGAAGAACGACTGCCGGCATCATGACCATGCCAGAGGAACCTGCTGCTAAAAAGAAGCCCATTGACTTCAGTCTTTGTTTGCTATGCCAAGGGAAGAAATACATAAAAAGGAAAGTGCTTGAGCCTTTAAGCACACCACAGGCAGATACATATGAGACATTTTTGCGAAATCTCACCAAACGAGATACATACAGGAATCTGACATATGTGGCCATAAATCAAAGACTGCAAGGCTTATCCGCTGATGATCTGATGTCAAGAAAAGCATTATGGCATCGGAGCTGTTACGGTATGCTGACACATATACAGCATATTGAACGTGATAAAGGACGATATGAACAAGCCACAAGTCAAATGGACACTCGTGTTCTGACCGGAGGTAAGAAACGAGGAAGACCATCAACAACTCCTATTCCAGAGGAAGCCTCCTGTTCAGCACCAGCAGAAAGGCAGACACGGTCGACAGTACCATCATTCTGCCGGAATATGTGCTTTTTCTGTCAGACTGTGAAACAGGACAAAAAGACCGGGACAGAAGAGTGTAGAAGCAAAGATATTGGTAGGTCAGTTAAACAGATTGTGAAAAACAGTGACAACAGTGTCTGGAAACTCAACCTTGTGGACTTTCTAGTTGAGGGAGATTTTCTTGCAAGGGACATAACCTACCATAAGAGCTGTTTGACCTCCAACTGGAGTCGCTACGTGCAAATGCCACAGCGCAAACATTGTGCAGGTGACCAAAGTGGTGATGGGGACTTAGGACAGAGAGAGAGATTTGTATCAGCTGAAATTGAGTTCTTCGCTGAATTACAGGATTGCATCGATGATGGACAGTTTGTCTCAACACCTGAGGCTGATGAGGTCTACAGTAACATGATGCGGGACTATGGTATTCAGAATCACAGCATCACCAGGGGCAGGCTGTTACAGAAGATCCGTGACAACATTTGTTGTGATATTACCGATGGTCAAGGCCAAAAACCTTCTGTCATTCATGGCAAAAAGGCAAGAAGGACAGCAATAATAAATAAAGCAATAATAAGATGAAGCAATAATAAATGTGTGTGATGTGATGATGACAATGTGATGTGATGACATGTGATGTGATGTAATGGACATTGTAATGTCAATGTGATGACAGCAATAATAAAGCAATAGATGCTGCAATAAAGGAGAAAAATATCAAAGAAGACATGTTGCAGATATTCAAATGTGCAAAGTGTGTACGACAATCCATTCTTCACTCTAGAGATGTTGAAAAGGCATGGACATTTCAGGGATCTTTACTGGACTACAATGATTCGGATATTCCATGCGAGTTGTTCACTCTCATCCGATGGATAATTCAGGGAGCACAAGCTGCTACAACTGCATCACGAGCCGATGAACTACGGAAAACATGCATGATAATATCGCAGACTGTGGTTCGAGAATGCAAGTCACCTCGACAGGTTTCACTCGTGCCAAAAACAAGTCACTTCACAAGAATGCAAGTCACTTCATTGTGAGTATCTATTCCCCAGACACAGATGTGTTGTTACTTGCTCTACGTCTAAGTGATGACCTAGGAAGTGATGCTGCAGTTATCATGAGCACTGGAAAAAACCATCGGAAAATCTTACTAAGGCCAATCTATGAACAGCTTGGTGCTCAGAGGGCAAAAGCACTTGTTAATTGGCATGCTCTCACCGGCTGTGACACCACTGGCCACATTCAGGGCAAGAGTAAAACAACTTGCTTCAAGGCATTCACTGAAAGTAGTCAAACAGTAGTGTCAGCAATTGCTCAGCTTGGAGAGGGTGATAAACCATCTGATGCTGTCCTAGAAGGATGTGAAGAGTATTTCTGTCGCCTCTTCTGTCCAAAAGGTGTCACAATAAGAAGTGCTGCTGAACTACGATGGCACCTATTCCGCCAGCTGAAGGCTGATCAGGGAGTCGAGAAACTAACACCAACTGCTGGTGCCTGGAAAGAGCATGTCCAGCGTGCTCATTTGCAAGCACACACGTGGGCACAAGATCTAACTCTAAATCCAACTGTGATCGACCCAAACACCTTGGGATGGGAAACTGTTGGAGGCGAATTGAGACCAGTCCTGACGCGGGTTGCAATTGCTCCAGCCTCAATTCTCCAATTTGTTCGCTGTGGCTGTGGATGAGCTGCAAAGAGTCCGAGCAAATTGTGTTCACGCAGGTGTTCATGCAAAGCTAGAAATGTAGTCTGTACCGAATTGTGTAACTGTGATGCTGATTTGGAGAAATGCTGCAACACTGATGCCCAGCCTATTGGGAATGACATTGTGTTTGATCAGTAGAGAGCCCGTCGTTTGGATTTTTGATAGGGGTTGTTTGATGAAACAAACTGATTAACAAACTGTAGCATTGCTTTCAGAAAAGGCTTAAGTCTATGATGGTTGCTAGCCACCACAACTAGTCTTCATCAATTGTCTCAGACTAAGACACTAGGCTATGTTTGCTCATACTTTGATAAAAAATGGCGGCCATCTTGAAATTATAAAGATGTTGGCCATCCAGCTGAAATTTGATTATCACCATTGTCTTCCTTGACCCCAAAAATGTGGGTAAGGACACTATTCTTGTGCTGATACCTTGATTAATAAGTGAGATATAAGGCAAAATAGGTCCGAAATGGTGGCCATCTTGAAATCCAAGATGGCCGCCATGAAGATGTCGTGAAAATTTGGCAACAGCAATTTTTTTATTTTATATGCTATTTAGAGTGATTTAAGTCTAGTTGCCAAGAATCTAGCAAAACGGTCCACAAACTTTGGTTTCCCAACATAAGCCCATGTACTACAACCTGTGTAGATCGATACATAACACTTGTGAAAGGCCAGCTGTTCCTGAATCCCTTAAGTTACATGTACAGGATAGTCTTTACCATGGTCACTGACCCGATATAACTTGGCGCCGTCCTCGAGGACGCCCAAGACTCTTGGTTACACCAGTGTGTTAATAACATTGGCCTTAGCCTACATGAATGTTGGCAGAAGGTGGAAGACTGGTGGGGAGGGGGGGGGTGGGGGGGGGGGGGTTATGGAGGTCGCTATGTCCCTTCGTCAGGCATGGGGGTTAGTAGTGGTAGAAGTATTAGTAGTAGTAGTAGATAAGCTGCTGGTCTGCTTCTTGGAACATGATGTTTAATGCTTAGGAAGTCACACTCTCACACTATCCTTTCACAAGTAATTTCTGACAATCCAACTATCCAATTCACATCTCTGGACAGCCACTGGAAGAGGTGCTGTCCCTGGCACTCCTTTTCCTCACTATCTGCCATAACCTCTTTTTTGTGATTCCTCTCTGTCTGGTTCTTGTCCATAACCTCTCTTTTGTGACGCACTTTTTTGTGCGTGATTGAGGCTCGTGAAAGAACCCGAGCAGAATGGAAGGGAACAAAATGGAAAGGCGTGAACACGAACAGCAGAGTAGAAGTGAGGGTGAGATCAACGGGAGGGGTGAAAGGCCATATGGGGACAAAGAAGCCGCACACAAACAGAATGAAGCACAGCAAGACGAGGAAAGGGAAGGCAGAGATGAAACAGAAAAGGATCAAACAAACTGACAACCAACAAACTAGAAGGGGGGGAAATCACAATAACCTAGAAAAAGAGTATGCTTGGGGTAATTTTGTGTGGAAGTGATCATGAGTATGGATGACTTGAGGTAGTGGTGAACAGCTGTCTTGAAGCCCTGGAAGGAAGTATTGGATTGAACAAATTGGGGAAGTTGGTTCCACTGGTTAGACGAAAGAGGAACAAATGAGGGAGGTGAACAGTGTGTGTGGATTTTGGGAGTTTAACAAGAATAAGGTTATTGGCAGACTGTTTGTGCCCTGAAGAAACTTGGGAGGGACAGAGCTAAGAGAGGACAGAGGGTGCAAGGCCAAAAAGGAGGCTGTAGAATACAAAGAGCCCATCAACCAACCTGTGTGCAATGTGAAAGTAAAAGGCCGAGGCACTCGCGTTGGAGATCCCAATGATTTTAAGGCCCTTGCTTTCAATGGTATCAGGAAGGACAAGGTGTGAGGCAGTGCGCCACAGTGAAGTCTCGGAAATCTTCAGTTCATGGGATCGCTGTTTACATGATTTCTTTGGGGAGCGCACGACATCTTTCTGGACAGCCGCAATGCTTGCTGCAGTTCTCACAGACCTCGGATGATCTGACCATTTTTCATCCGCCACTGAACCAGTCTGTTGGAATGCTGTCACCCATCTCCTTATGGCTTTGTCTGTCGGTGCTATTCTCACACCACATGCTCTTCTGAAATCGCGCTGTGCACACAACGCAAACGTTTCGGAAGCACAGCCCCACAATCAGTGCCCCTTGCTGAAGTGTCCACTTATCTATGATGAATTCAACCCTTAAGAGGAACCTGTAACAGAAAAACAAACACTTAGCACATTGCCTTCAGCATAGTTTACAATGCAAATGCAGTCATGACTTTTGACGGACCATATATATACTGTTGTAGTTTTGAGAATAAAGGCAAACCCCCCTTTTAGTTAGTTGCACCACAACATGTAGCCTCGCTTTAGTTCAATTATTTCTTATTATATGTTAAGAATAGTCTCCTTCCCAGTGTTAGTATTGTTACGGATTCGTCACTTCCGTCGTTGTGGTTTTCATCCACTGTAAGCATTTTTAGTTCCATGTACTATTATTGTTATCGTTTAAGTGAAATGGAGATAACTGTTTTCAAAAGGTAAAAAATTAGTGTTTTAAAAGAAACCGGAAACCGGATCGGGAGAAACCGGAAGAAGAAGAGGAGGAAGCAAAAAGCGGAGCAAAGTGAGGTCGAAAAGAAAAGCCGAGCTGCTTTGAGGTTTCGAGCAGATGCTGGCGAACGTGGGTCACGAGCGAACTTTGGTTTTCCCGGGAAAGGGATTCCTGTGACAGAGTGGTTGTCGCTGTGACAGATAAACCTGCGTGACGGGTTTTGCGGTTGATTCCGAAGAGAATCGTTGTTGGAGAGCAGGTACGTCTCCATTACGGGCCCGCCCGCCATTTTGCCTCGCTCCCGCCATTTCGCATCGCTCCAGCCTTTTCACCTCGCTCCAGCCATTTCACCCCACCCATCCGTTAGCCTGGTTTGCGTGTGTAACGTGGATTTCGAGTGGGAATTTGCGGTTCTCCGTATGGGAGCCGCTGAACGTTCATACCCGAAGGTGTGATTTCCCAGTCGCCTTTTGGGTGCACCTTTGCGCCTCTTTGGCAGCATTGACTGTCAGCCGACCTGGATTCTGGTCTCGATAGGACCTTTTTCTTGCGATCACCGGAGCGTGGATCGACTTTGGCTTGGTGCCGGGACAGAGACTTTGGGGAATGTTCTTTTTGCTCACTTTGAGCACAGTGAGTTATTGAGTAAAAGTGGGTTTTCACGGGACACGTGAACGGTTCGCGAAGGATGCGAATGTCGAAAAAATGGCAAAGTCCAACATTCGTATTTTAGGCTCCAAAAGTTCGCCAAACATGCGCGGGGGTTCGGAAGCGTCGTCAATTGTTCGCAGGAGTCGTTTTTTGTTCGGTGGGAATTTCAAACTTTTTTGTTTGAAATTCTCACTTTTTCACTTTTTCACTTTTTCACTTTTTTGAAATTCCAGCCGAACAAAAAACGACTCCTGCGAACAATTGACGACGCTTCCGAACCCCCGCACATGTTTGGCGAACTTTTGGAGCCTAAAATATGAATGTTGGACTTTGCCATTTTTTCGACATACGCATCCTTCGCGAACCGTTCGCGTGTCCCGTGAAAACCCACCTTAAGAAACTGATGGTACCATCATAGGAATTAAATGGCATTTTGGTTGTGCAATTGAAAGAATATTGTACTTGTGCTGTTATTCTTGTGTGACATTAATACAATACTTGTTTTTTGGTAACAATTGGTTGGTGTGGTTTCACCATTGGTCATTGACACACAGATTAACACATCTTTCTGCCGTGACTCCTTTCGGGGCTCGGAGGTACACCTTGACCGGGGTTTGGGGAGGAGCACGTAACAGTATGCGTTGATGCAGGTAAGTAAGGGTAGGCCTCATTGGGCCTGGAATGCCATGTGCTAGGCCTGGAATAAGTCAGGGAGGAGCCGGAGGGAGTGGCTGGTAAGCAGCAACAGCCAATGGGAGCTAAAGGGGAGTGGTTATCACCTGCTGCGTGCTGCTTGGACATGGTTATCACCTGCTGCATGCTGCTCGGACATGGTTATCACCTGCTGCATGCTGCTCAGACATGAATATCACCTGTTGCATGCTGCTCGGACATGGTTTTCACCTGCAGCATGCTGCTCGGACATGGTTATCACCTGCTGCATGCTGCTCAGACATGGTTATCACCTGCTGCATGCTGCTCGAACATGGATATCACCTGCTGCGTGCTGCTCGGACATGGTTATCACCTGCTGCGTGCTGCTCGGACATGGTTATCACCTGCTGCGTGCTGCTCGGACATGGTTATCACCTGCTGCGTACTGCTCGGACATGGTTATCACCTGCTGCGTGCTGCTCGGACATGGTTATCACCTGCTGCATGCTGCTTCATGTCAGACAGTCCACCATGGGCGATCGAAAAAGCTCGACGGTAAACTGTACAATTTGCCTTGTACTCGTTCCTACTGATAGACTGACCCACTGGTATTCCGTCTGCCATTCGGATCTGTACTTTGACAGCCTCTTGCGTTTCACCGGCGGACTTGTTGCACTGGCACTGGCCGACATTTAAAAAAAAAAACGTGCGTCTGAGTCTCTGTAACTAGGGCAACGGTGCCGTCGACACTGAACTTGCCTGCCATTCTCTTCTGCAAATTTTGATTGGGAACATCTACGCTATGTCTTGCGAAACAGTTTTGGTTTTATTAACTATCATGTCATTCTAACCATTGTGAAGACCTAGTGTATTATGAAAGTATGGTGTGCATGAAAATACGGGACAAATCGCGTCCCATATTGACTCGATACAGGACACTGCATTTTATTCTCCAATACGGGACGATCCCGTATCATACGGGATGGGTGGCAACCCTAGTGTGGGGGAGGGGCTATTCCATGACACGTGGGTGGGGGAGGGGCTATTCCATGTCACGTCGGTGGGGGAGGGGCTATTCCATGACACGTGGGTGGGGGAGGGGCTATTCCATGATACGTGGGTGGGGGAGGGGCTATTCCATGGCACGTGGGTGAGGGAGAAGCTATTACATGACACGTGGGTGGGGGAGGAGCTATTACATGACACGTGGGTGGGGGAGGAGCTATTACATGACACGTGGGTGAGGGAGAAGCTATTACATGACACGTGGGTGAGGGAGGAGCTATTACATGACACGTGGGTGGGGGAGGAGCTATTACATGACACGTGGGTGGGTTAGTTGCTATTCCATGACACGTGGGTGGGGGAGGGCCTATTCCATGACACGTGGGTGGGGGAGGGCCTATTCCATGACACGTGGGTGCGGGATACACCAACATTCTTCCACTTAATCTTACGCGACCTCGTGTTCCAGCATGGAAGCCCTATCCGCCATTTTATTGGTTGATCCACCATCTTGTTAATTTCCTCGATGCACGAAATAAACAAAAACCCTTTTAAATACAACAAACCACCTCAGCACACCATGTACAGAAATTTGGAATTTATTTTGAAGTCAGGTTCGAATCCGGTTCCTAAAGGCCAGGTGTTGTTTGTACACCGCCCACCTGATCACGCAGCCGATTAAACAGTTTGGCGGTAAAAGGTACACGAAGGGAGCTTCGAGGTGGAACTTGGTGTTCAGTGAGATCGGTCACGTGGTCAGAGCGCTGTGGGGATCGACCTGATTCGGTCCGTGGGAAACTCATACCGGTTATCATGGTTAACTTAATCCCCCAAGATAAACTGTTCTGTGAAAAAGCGTCGCGTTGGAGGATCAGGGTGTAATGAAATATGGATTTGTTAAATAAAAATCACACGAACACGAAACGTGAACGAACAGATCGATCGGGACGTGGAGAGACGATTATAATCAATAAATAAACACAATCAGGTGCAAGGAAACGAACCAAGGATCTTCAATCGTCTTTGGACCAGCAGGGTGGGGTGCAGCCCGTTCAGAAGAGTGTGGGGTGCGGGGCGCGTCCCGTTCAGAAGAGTGTGGGGTGCGGGGCGCGTCCCGTTCAGAGGAGTGCAGACAGAAAAGCCGGTCCCGGCAAAACAGAGACCTCTCGCTGAGAATCCGCTGCCGGCACAAAAGTTTGAAGAAAAGTTTCTCCAAGCCGATAATACGTCCGATCGCCGCTCTTCACCCACACGGGTCTCACTCAGTACGAATACTCACGGGACTCGTCCACGTGGCTCGACTGGCCAAAAAAGAGCCCTTCGTCATGGCAACAATGATGACCAATGGCGTGCCGCCTTCTGGCTGCGTCAGGGCAGTGCACCCGAAGCTCCGCCCAGATGAAGATGATGACGTAGCCGTGAGTGATGTCACCAAATCGGACCCTGCGGATGCCGGGAGGGGGTAGATCATGTCGTGCACTCTGGTAATACACCACATGACCAAAAGTATGCGGACACCCCTTCTAATTCGTGGTTTCGGCTGTTCCAGCCGCACCCATTGCTGACAGGCAGTGCTGAAGTATTGGGGGGGGGGGGGGTGGAGGCGACCGCACCAGGCGCGAAGTGATGGAGAGGAGGGGGCGACCGCACCAGGCGCAAAGTGTTGGGGTGTGGAGGGGGTGACCGCACCAGGCGAGAAGTGATGGAGAGGGGGGGGGGGGGGGTGACCGCACCAGGCGCAAGGTGGAGGGGGTGACCGCACCAGGCGCAAAGTGATGGGGGTGGAGGGTGCGACCGCACCAGGCGCAAAGTGATGGGGGTGGAGGGGGCGACTGCACCAGGCGCAAAGTGATGGGGAGGAGGGGGCGACCGCACCAGGCGCAAAGTGATGGGGGTGGAGGGGGCGACTGCACCAGGCGCGAAGTGATGGGGAGGAGGGGGTGACCGCACCAGGTGGGAAGTGATGTGGGGGGAAGGGGGCGACCGCACCAGGCGCGAAGTGACCTGTGCAATCATTCTTTTGTCTTTTGTATCTGACCTTGGTCAGTGCATGTCTCAAGGTGTATATCAGTTGGTCGTTAACCCTCACCCCGGCCAGTCTCAAAATCCTGCCAATCCTTTGGGCGACTCCTGGCACAAATGGTAGCACACAGAAGCCCTTAGGTGGTTCCTGTGGCACGTACTGAGCTCTTGGAGCTGCCAGCACCATTTCCTTTTTTGGGCAGAGGTGGTCTGGGTGGCCATTGGCTTTCAATACCCATTTGAGATTCTTGATCTCTCTCCTTTTGTCCTCCAAGGTGGGTGGTATATTCCTTGCCCTTTTTACGAGTGTGTTCACCACAGCTCTTTTGTGGTGCATTGGATGGCAAGACCATTTCATTTTTTATTTTGAGATGAGTTCCGAGACGCGCATTTCATTTGAGATGAGTTCCGAGTTGTCAGATGAGTGGAGGAGACGCCGATGAGCACAGACGAGTTGGGAACGCGCGCCAGTATTGAGTCATAGCGTATGAACTGAATGACCCTGTTGTACACGAATTTGCCCTGCTCCCCGTGCTCTGCGCAGTATTAATCGCGCGCTGTAAAAGACGACCCGCGCCGGGCCACAGACGCGCGATTTCCCTCCTGCCTGCCTTTGCCTGAATACGGGCCGTGAGGATTTTCTCCTGCCTGCCTTCGCCGGGATACATGCTGTGACCGCCAGAGGGCCATGCCGGGTGAGCTGTTCCCGGAGCGACCGAAGCAGGCGCATTTGGCGCACGAACATCCTTCCTCCATCTCCCCGTGTGTGTACGTGGGCCCATTTGAGATCTCGCGAGATCTTTGTCGGCGAGGTCACGTCTTTTCGAAGTTAAGTAATTTTTCACAATTGTGTTTTGTCGAAACTGCATCTATCTTTCGGTATGTGTACCTATAGTGTCTTTAGGAAGATTCTCGGTGTTAATTTTTCATACCTGTATACAAAATCGTCGGTTAATTAGTGTCGCGTATTTTGAGGCCGAGTAGGCCACCGTGTCCTACCTTGAGGCTTTGTTTTTCTCTCAGCGGTCCGTCGATTGTGTTGCAATTATTTTCGTTCTCTGTTTTTGTCCCAGTCTTTCACCCCATACTTCCTTGTTTAAAATCTCAACTCAAAAAATATATATATATGTATATTTCCTTCTCTGTTCTTATTCGTTGTTCTTATTCATTTATTCGTTGTTCTTATTTGTTCATTCGTGCTTCGATCACGTGTTTCACCCCCATTTCCATTTTCCATTTCCCCAGATAGTTTTCACTGCTCAATTAAAAAATATTTAAACTTTCCCCTGAAGAACTGTATTCTGTCGTACATTATAACACCTTTTTCTTCTTCCTCTATAAAAGGATGCTTTCGACTTGCTCACCAAATCTATTCATTCCAAAACAAAATTCCACCTCTTACAGTTCCTCTTTTCTACATTCCCGAAACTCTCCTGCACTCCACCCCTCCTCCAGCGTCCTCAAACGTATTTTTGACTCGAAGGTCACAAGAAACTCATTTTGCAATAAATGTTCATTTTCCATTAATCGTACACTTTCTAAAATCCAATCTCACCCCTCCCTCTCCAAATCTTCCCCATCACCTCTGCCCTCCAAATCTACCCCCTTGCCCCTCCCCTCCAAATCTTCCCCATCACCAATCTCTTTCAAATCTTCCCCCTTGCCCCTCCCCTCCAAATCTTCCCCATCACCCATCCCTTTTAAATCATCCCCCTTGCCCCTCCCCTCCAAATCCTTCCCATCACCCATCCCTTTCAAATCTCCCCCCTTGCCCCTTCTCTCCTAAACTCCCTCCACACCCCTCCCCTCTGAGACTCTCCCTCGCTCCTCCCCTCCTAGACTCCCTTCTCACCCCTCCTCCTCAAAGCGTCCTCCCTGCTTCTTCCCCCTTCCAACTTTCACCTTTATCTCCCCCAACCTTCTGCCTTGCTCTTCCCCCTCCTCAATTAACACCTCACTGTGCCTCACCCAATCACCATCAAACCTCTTGTCCGCCCCATCCTTCCCTTTCTCCAAGCTATTCTGAAATCTCTGACACACCTTCAACAGCTCTCCCTACCTCTTCCTCCTCTTCCACATCTTACCCCACCCCTCCCCCCTGTCCTGTATCCGATGCTCCCCCTTCCTCTTCATTAACGGTATGGACCTCAAACATCCGGGGCCTTCGCTCAAACTTGACTGATCTCTCCATACAGGTTACTTCTGACAAACCAGATGTGATCTGCTTAACAGAAACTTTCCTCCTTCATGATGTCTCTGATTCCTTGGTATCTCTCCCAGGTTACTCCCTCCTCCGGTATGATAGACCTGAGCCTCGTCCTGGAGGTGGGGTTGCTATCTTTATAAAAAAAACTCTGTTCCTCACTCGCCCTGCACTGCCCTCTCTCCACCTCACCCCAGGAATACCTTTGGCTACGGCTTCCCCTTCGCTCCCACCTTTTGTTCATATTAGAATGTGGGCCCAGAGACCAATATCGTTTTAGTTTTTTGATTTAGTGACCTACCTCTGGGGTGGGGGCAAACATGATGGTAAATGAAAGGCTATAGTACCACGAGCAACATACTTTTTTCACAAGCGTAAATGTTGCACATAAACGAGAACCGCTGGCCCAAAATGTCATCATAGATCTAGTGCACGTTATTTAAAAAAAACACATTTAGAGTTCAAATAACAACACAAAGTGTATGTAATTGAGTTGAAAATAGTATTAACATAAATATGTATTGATTCTGATTTTTAAAATATAAAAAAATGAGTGACACAAAGGTTTGCATGAAATTTTATTTCCTAAATTGCAGTGATCTAATATTGATGTCACTTTATACAAGTATGCCATCTTTCAAGATGAGAAATGCTTTTGGACCATGAGCACAAAATAATTCTTCACAGCAGTGAGGAAATTTTTCACTATGTGAATCAATTGCATGTTCCTGGTATTAAATTTCCGAGCCTAAATTGGACCACACACTAAACTCATTCATTTTCTGTGTCAGGTTCCTCTACTTCCCCATCACTGCCATCATCAGAATCATTATCCTCACTATCATCGTCTAAGTCATTGTGTCCAGTGATATTGCAACAGTTATTTATAGCACACTTGCACAGATCTGTACATGGAACATTGTTTTGAAGACAGGTACAAGTATCAGCATCACCACATTTACTTTTCTTGCAGTTACCAGTGCAGTAAGCTAACTCCATAACACTGTCTGGAGCAGGAGGAAGGTTCATCCAGTTGATGACTAGCTCACCGCTTTCCATCTTCCACCCATGCCCATCAGGAACGGGTATCTCTGCATTTGGTTGTAGGCTCCTCTTGTAAATACCTGAAAATATTGAAAAGGTGAAAAAAAAATTCAGCCTCAGTTGTTACCTTCCAAAGTTATGTTATGCTGCAATGAAGGTATTGAACAGTAACATTAAATTGTGGAGTCTGCCTCATAATGAGATCTGCTTCATTCCTTTTTCAGCCTTGTGTACATAGTAAAATGCATTATGATCATGGAATATAAGATATCTCTGAATTAAACACATATTCATATTTTGGTTTTTTTCACAGTATTTGATCGTTGATTTGATGTTTAAACAAGTACAAAAAGTTTTAATTAAAACAAAAGCCGCGTCGATGTTACACAATGCCTAGATGCAGCTGTGCCTATAATGTCGATGTTATAGGCACAGGACATTCCTATTGATTCGATTACTTGATGTTATTTTTGTGCAAAGTGAAAATATATCTCGGCAATTTCCCGTGTGTGGTGACGAATTTTTAATATATCTCGGCATTTTCCCGTCTGTTATTTCAGGCGGTGTATGACTGACCATGCCGCGATTTAAAATATATATATCTCGGCAATTTCCCATGTGTGGCGACACATGAACGAAGCTATGCTCCTCTCTCCACATTATTGTGACGACGTATAAATTAAATATTTCATCGTGACGATTGTCATCAAATGGACGAATTTTTAATATATCTCGGCATTTTCCCGTCTGTTATTTCGGGCGGTGTATGACTGACCATGCCGCGATTTAAACAAAATATATATATCTCGGCATTTTCCCGTCTCTTATTTCGGGCGGTGTATGACTGACCATGCCACGATTTAAAAAATATATATCTCAATGGACTTGAAGTTACAGGCCTTTGAGAATTCATTTCGTTCTATAAAGGGCAACTTTCATCAGATTTTCTTCCCGTTTTTTTTCAACCGAGTCTAAAACTATGTTAGCGACTGCGAAAAATTAAATGATATATCGAATTTGATTTGAAATAAAACTGTGTGAGAGAGGAAGACACCACGGGCCTACAAAACAGGCCTCAAAGCTATGCGAGTTAATAAAATGGTGGATATTTGTTTATATGAAGCCTCTCCCAGAATGGGTGGAGCTATGGTTCCCAGAATGGGTGGAGCTTTGAGGTTTTGTCTTCTCTGCAAGAACAAGAAGAAGAAGAAGAACAAGAAGAAGAACAACAACAACAGCAGAGGGCACTCTATGACCAGCGTCTGCGACGCGGCTAAAAACACTAACAAAAGGATATGAGCAAGGCATTTATTTCCTTACTGACTCCCAAAATATAGTATTATTTTTGCACCTGATTAACTTTACACATAATTATAACAGGTTTACATGTTGCATACAAGTCTTACAAATTATATCTTACAATGAAACTGTAAACGTTATGGAAGACACATACCTGCTTGGTAGTTGGCCCGTTTGATGTGTTCCCTCAGAGCATCTTGGTTGGGAGGCATTGTGATTTCAGATTTCCTTGCCAGTCGGAACATGTTGTACCTGGCCTCGTTGACGGTTGTGACGCTGTGTTGTCCATATAGGCTAGTGGCCAAATTAAAAAAGGGGCCTAAAATGTGAGAAACCCCTACCCACGGTAGAACAAGTCACAACCTATTTTTTCTTGAAGAGGGATGTTTGGGGAGTTAGAAAATCATGGTTGTGAACCTGAGATCATTGCACAACATTTTGAAAATCACGTTTACATATGTACCACTGCAGACTGCAAAAATGGATTTAATCGCCACAGATTTTGGCTCATATTGGCTCATATATTTGTTAATACTGGTGCTACAAACACAAATTTGGTACCAAAATGTGCAGAATGATGACATATATATGTGTAAAAACCATTTGTGATGTAACAAAGGCTTTTGTGTGACCTACAGGCAAAAATAGTGGAATTTTGCACAATAAATCAGCTTCGGGTTTACCAATAAATATCAACTAAACAATTAATTTCTTCATAAGTATTTGAGTTGTATTACTACATATTACATCAAAATAACCCTCTATCATTCTCCTTTTTAGAAATATAACTCATAAAGATAAATCAGTTGAATTAATAGAGTTATTACCGAAACCATATGTCACCCCCCCTAAAAGTAACCGACATTGATTAATTTATAATACATGTATATGCATTAATCAAACAAGAATGATTTTAAATCCAGTTGCAGAAAATCAATTTTGAGCTTGATTGCCTTTTTCTAAAACTACTGATATATACTTATCTTGAATTATTTCATTTCAGATGCTTGTGCTGACAATTGATCTGCAATTATGGATCTGGAACCACCTGTTGTGAAGCGTCGTAAAATTGACACTGACCACTGCATCATATGCTTTAAACCCCTCAACCCTAAAAAGCAAGAAGTTGTAACGAACCCAACATTTAATGGTTTGAGTGCAATCTTCAAAGCAAGTCAAATCAGAAAAGATGACGTTTATGAAAGTATCTGGCCTTTGCAACAAGACATATTGAGTCTTGATTTGAAAGTATCATTCCAGAAATCGTGTCGGGCCAAGTATACCAGCAAGTGAAATATCTCCACATCCAACCCCAGTGAGAGTGACCAGCAACCATGCACGTCTGCGGCAACAGAACACACAAGAATCAGCAGAAATGAAACAGCTGGGTTTGACATCAGGACTAACTGCTTCATTTGTGGAAAATCCAACACTTCCAGAAACAAGCTTACACCGGTATCTACAGGAACTGGACAGTCCACCAGAGAAAAAGTTCTGGCAGCAGCTGACAAAAGACAAGACAATAAAATACACATGCGCATGCTTGCCTTTCCAGATTTGTTCGCCTATGATGCCAAGTACCACAGGTTATGCTATTCACACTATATTTCAGAACGGAACATCACTGCTGCAATTCGTAAATCAGGAGAGGAAACAATGGGCACATTACATGATGAAGCTTTTGATGAACTGAAATGTTATCTGGAACAAACTGTGTTCTCCAAAACTAAGACAGTGACACCCCTCGTTCATCTGAAAGATGAATACGTTGGATATTTGGTTTCAGTGGGTACCACGAATGCAGAACAGTATAAAACTTGGAAGTTGAAGGAGCGATTAACTAAATATTATGGTGACCAAATAGTCTGTGTAACATTTGATGGCCACACTGACATCATATGCTCTTCTTCTGTGACCTTAGGTGATGCCCTGAGAAAAGCCACGATTCTGCAGAGCATGACTGATGAACCAGAATATGAAGACATCCCGTCTGATGTACCATCAGCCATAGATAGTGAAATGCATACTTTGCATGCTGCAGCTGGTATCCTGAGGAAGCACATGGCTGATATCGAGCATGTTGGAAATATGTATGCACCTGTCGAGGAAACAGATATTCAGCACTGTGCAGAATTCGTTCCTAATACACTCTACGACTTTATTCAGTGGTGCACCAGTGAGAAATCACACACGAATGTAACCAGCTGTAGTGATGAAGGTGTTATGAAGAACAACCTGAGGACGATCGCCATTTGTCAACCTGAGGACGGCTTTTAAAGAACTCTGTGATGGGGACACTGAAGTAGCTTCCACAAACCACGCTGAGCATGGAAAGACAAGGATGGTAAGGGATGAACAAGATGTTACCAAGATCACGGAATTTGTATCAAACGCACAAAATCCGTTTGACCTATGTACTGTACCTGACGAATTGGTCAACATCGCCACAGGCCAGGTTGCTTCACAAGAAGTATCAAACGGACTTGGACATTTCTTAACAGACGCCCAGAAATGCAACAAAAGTTTTATCGAAAAGCGACTTCTTGCTGACCAAACCAAGAGTTTCTGGGAAACAGACTCACGAACAAAGACACCAACGTTTGCAGACATGTCAAAACCCATGAAAACCAACAAACGAGATAAATTGATGGTGGATTCAGAAGTAGGCCTACTTTTCCGGCGGCTGCTTGCTGTCTCAAAGAAACGCGATGTCAGTCTGGAACAAGTCCTGATACATGAACTGGCTCCTGTGCCACCGTCCCTCTTCAACAATGATGGGACAATGCGAAAAACCAACAAGGCGGATCTGGCAAAGAAGTTAGAAGCTAATTGCGAGGAAGTCCAGGTGCTCGAACCCTCTGACCAACATGATACTGCTTATGTCATTGATGGGATGGCACTACTTCAGGCACTTGATGAAGCCCAGTTTGACACATTTGACGATCTCGGACGTACCATAATGCAGAAGATTCAGTCACTGCTTGCTAGTAACCAAGGTGTGACATCAGTTACATTGGTTTTTGACAGGTATGATGTACCACTCTCTATCAAACAGCTGGAAAGAGAACGTCGCACTGGTGGAGAGTCAACACCCAGATATGTCATCGATGGACAACGCACAGTTCCAAACTACAGGAAGTTCCTGAAGAACACCACAAACAAATCAGCGCTTGCCGATTTCCTCTGCAGTTACTTGACAGTAGCCGCCCAATTGCAGCTTGAGGAAAACCAATCTGTCACACTGGCAGGAGGCTTTAACGATGGCCTGCTAGTTAAAGTTGTGGATCATAGAGGCATCCGGGAACTACCTGAATTGTTCAGCACACATGAGGAGGCTGACACACGGCTCCTGCTACATGCTATCCATCTCGCCAGAGCACACTCGAGGGTCATTGTACGATGTGATGACACTGACGTGTTGGTCCTACTCATCTATTACTGTGGGAAAGGCATGTTTGGGGACACCAAAGTGTACATGAATGCAGGTCACTGTACAAAAACAACGAATCGTCAGAGATTCATTCCTGTCAACAGAATAACGGACGACATCGGTCAGGATACGTCAAGTTGCTTGCCAGCATCACATGCTATAAGTGGCTGTGACACAACCTCCTCGCTGTTCAAAGTCGGGAAACGCACTGCATATTCGAAACTCAAGCAAAACATTGCACACTTGGCACCACTGTCACGGTTAGGCCAAACCAGAGATACAACCAATGTCGTCAGCACTGCCACAAAATATGCTCTGTCGTTGTATGGTTCAAAGTCAATTCACACACTCGACCAACTTCGTTATGTTTATGCCTGCACAAGTGACAAACCAGCATCTCTCTTCCCACCAACAGACGATGCTTTCGAACAACATCTGAAGCGAGCAAATTACCAGGTGGAGATATGGACCCACAGCCATGTAGCGAAGCCTGTACTTTGGAACCCCGATGGTAATGGATGGCAGGTCAGAGACAACAAACTTGAGCCTGTCATGTTCCAAAAGGATGCAGCCCCAAGGGAGGTTCGAGATCTCACGCATCTCTACTGCACCGACGATGACTGTAGGCAGAGCAGAACATGTCATTGTATCTCTGCAGGACTGACCTGCACTGAATTCTGCTCGTGTAGTGCAGACGATTGTCCAAATGCTGATGATTCTGTTGTCTTTGACGACAGCACCGATGAAGAGCGTGACTGAACTTTTTAATGTATTACATGTATTACTTCATGTAATAGATGTACATAAGTTACAGTGCATGTTATGAATTCATTATCGTCATATGTGAAATAGCTTATATCAACATGATGTCTATAAAAGTCACTTTCACAATTGTGTCAGAATCTTAAGTCAATTCTTCATGTTGCATATCTGCTTCGGGATTTCTATCGGTCAGCATTAGTGGGGCGACATATGATTTCAGTTATAACTATATCATTTCAGTGACAATTATATCATTAGATATATTTTTCAAAGGGTAAATAAACTTGGATTATGTTGATGTAACAAGTATGACTGCAAGTCCAATATTTTTGAAGTAATTAATGTTTTTGTTGATATTTATTGGTAAACCCGAAGCTGATTTGTTGAGTAAAATCCCACTATTTTTGCCTGTAGGTCACACAAAAGCCTTTGTTACATCACAAATGGTTTTTACAGATATATATGTCATCATTCCGCACATTTTGGTACCAAATTTGTGTTTGTAGCACCAGTATTAACAAATATATGAGCCAATATGAGCCAAAATCTGTGGCGATTAAATCCATTTTTGCAGTCTACAGTGGTACATATGTAAACGTGATTTTCAAAATGTTGTGCAATGATCTCAGGTTCACAACCATGATTTTCTAACTCCCCAAACATCCCTCTTCAAGAAAAAATAGGTTGTGACTTGTTCTACCTTGGGTAGGGGTATGCCACCCAAAACCTCATTTGGCCACTAGCCTAATACAATTTGCAAACAAATACCTCCAGTGCTGCGAATAAGTCTAGCTGTATGTCAAAATGCTCGCCAAGGTCCTTCAAAGCATTGCACAGCTCCCTCTCCTTAAGAAGAAGATTAAAGGCTTTCTTCTTTCCCTTGCCGTAAAATGAGCTTACGCTGTCACACCAAGTGAAGCAATGTAGGCCTATTAATGCCTGGCTGACATCATCTCCGATACTATCACGAACAGACAGCAGATCAATGGTTCTCGAATTCACTCCTCTCCCCGTATGGAAATACATATGTGTAGGAACTATGGATTGAAGAGCTATACCAATAATGAAGACGTCAGTATCAGGACTGACAATGATGACGTCGGCATAGGTATGGGCTGCACATGCTGCATGCAAATACATCCTCGTATCGGCTTCTTCCTGTGTGGAGCATAGATGTGGCTCCTCTACTTTTAGCACCTGATCAGTCACCTCCTTTCCTGGCGAGAAAGAATGGCACATCCTTCCATGTGCCAAGAAAACCTTCACTCCCCTCAATTCTGATGTGGGAACTTTAGTCCATGTCTCGTCCAAATACTCCACTAGCAATTCCTTATTCTCTCCATTTGAGAGGAACTTCTTCCACTGTTGAAGTGCCTGGCCATGAATTCGCATCAACTGAGAGCCATTTTCTGCTCTCTTGGCCCTCTCGGCATTCTTAATGGAGACTTGCCTGTAGGTATCGGTCACAAAGTGAATCTCTTGTGATCTGTTTGCTTTTGCTATTTTCACAAGACATCTCAAGATGGCAAGAGAAAGGTTGAGAAATGTTCTTTGGCCTGGTACCTTGTTCACGTTTAACTGCTGTATCATAGCCATGCCATCCACAACATACACACCACCTATAATGGGAGTTTCTGCTAGAGGCTTCTCTGGCTGACTTTCAAGGGCATGGAGCAAGTTGGCTTTGTTGGTCTTGACCAGAGACCCTTGAGAATTTGCGAGTGAGAGTGGTAACGGACCCAAGGAATACGTCAGTAGCTCCTGCAGATTAATATTCCTGTACCGTCCAATCACGACCAGTCTTGCTAGCAGATTTCTGTCGGCTTTCAGGGAGACATCCTTTCCATGTACTCTGCGTTTTACAGTCTTAGACATACTGGTAAATGTCTTCAGCTTCATTTGTTTCATGCTGACAAACAAGTCCACTTCTCCTGTTTGTAGACGCTCTCTGGACAACTTGGTGAATTCTGTTTCACCCCTTTCTTACGCAGTCTGCATATCAGTTTTGACATCTTGTGTCGCTACTGCTCCTGACGTGATGTGCATCAGCTCATCTTGTTCATAGTCGAAATGATTGACCATACTGTTAGTTGTATCCACAATTTTCTTAACATCTGCCTTATCCCGTTTCATACGGCTTTGCAGGAGATCTGATCGTGTTGTGCTCTGCTCTTCTTTGCCTGCCATGGCCTCACATTCTCGAGCAATTAAGCCTCTTGCATGATGGAACCATATCCACCTGTTTACAGTTCATTTACTGGTTGTAAAACCTGTCATACCTCCTTTTGTTTTTGAGTCACGGTTTGCTGTCTGTTCAATAGTTTGGTCATAAGCAAGTTTGGCGAAGGCATTATTGCTCCTCTGAACAGCAAAGTCACCTTCAGACATTGCTGATGTATTGTTGGGTGGGTAGTTGCAAGATCAGACATTTCAAGCCAGTACACAGGAAGGTATCTACTATAATTGAGGTGGTCATATGCAAACACCCATGGTAGCATACGTCTTACACTTGCCAAGTGAAGTTCCCAATTTGCTTCATGAGTACCTCTCAGGAAGAGCAGGAGAACTTCTACCATCTCAATATACGAACTCCAGAATCCAAAGGTCTGCTTCTTGTTGCAAGCTTCGATGAATTGACTGTAAGATGTCTCAAACTGATGAAATCTTTCTCCATACAAGATTTCTTGATATTCAGGTTTGGGGAAGGCTTGGGCCAAGCCTGCCATCAGCTGTTTTACTCTGTTTGCCTCTTTAGGAATGGTGTCCAGATAAGCATTGAGGCGCATTTGATGCATTGCCTCCACCACCAGCTTGTGAGCTCTGACTGCTCTGTTGTAGTGCTTACCAGTCATCACCCCATTTACCGAGCCTGTCGCAACAATCTCCGATTCTATCACGATATCTTGAAGGCCAGCATCTTTAAAGCGCTTTCCCAAACAACCAAGAAAGGACATAGCTGTGTGAAAAGCACCAGGTCATATGACCAGCCTCTTCATAAACTGCGCATTTCTCCACCTAATCAGTTGTGCCTTCACATAGATTGCTTGATCCATCACAACGACACCGTCTCCAAGCTTAGCTGATCGGCAATCTCGACACTTCTCTGCAGAATTGTAAGGACTGTGTCCATTTCTGTGGGGCTCCCATCAATGACAGGTAAATAGCCTTTTACAGACTTTGGTGGAACCTCAACTTGGGAAAGGAGCTGGTTGAACCCAGTCCAAGAGGGCAAGATCTTGTCTGTTCTGAATTTTGTAATGTAGTAGGCTAGGTCGACCTTCATAGGATTTTGC
This sequence comes from Myxine glutinosa, assembly GCF_964187855.1. Classification (NCBI taxonomy): domain Eukaryota; kingdom Metazoa; phylum Chordata; class Myxini; order Myxiniformes; family Myxinidae; genus Myxine; species Myxine glutinosa. Next base: position 178,530,840 of record NC_136261.1, read on the forward strand.
AGCAAGGGTGCATTAGCAGACTGAAGGAGTGAAACATGCTCTGCAAACGGCACTGGACCTTCCTTTTTTTCCCCCGTAGTATGTAGCTAGATTCACCACTGGTGGCTGCATTGACCTGTTTCTTGTTCTTTTCACAGCTGGATCTTTAGTGCTAGAGGACCTAGGTTGATTAGTTCTTGGACTGATATTACTCTGGACAACAATGCCATTTGTGTTGTGGGTAGTTCCACGTCCAGATAACGTTTCTTCTCCAAAGTCATTGTTATCCCATACTAACGTGGTTGGAATCCCTGACTGTATGGTGGATGGAAGTGAATCTTCACCGCGACTAACCTCTTGTGTAGCAAGTGCTGTATCATGATTTAAAATCACAGAGTTTGAAACAGAGTGTCCCAAACCATTTAACAGTCCTATCAACTGGGCTGATCCTGATAGATGACGCACTGTCATAGCAAGTGACATATGCTTAGGCATCAGTTTCCGTCCTTTAGAAGCCAGAGAAATTATATCCTGTGATATGGACAGGAGTTTTCTATGGATTGGTGCAGATACATCTACCATCTTCTCCGTGTCTGGCTCATCAGATGCGCCAACTGCCCATGCTAAAAAATTGTATAGGCTGCAGGGCACAATTGCTTCTGCCTCTTTCAAATTCAGATGTTCTGCTGTCGGTGGCCATGGCATAGTAGGTTTGACTTCTCTGATTGTTTGCCTGAGATCTAATGCTGTCATGTAAGTATTGCGCCGTGCATTTGGATCAGCATACACATAGCCAATTTGTGATTGGTGGCCTGCTTGTGATGGTGCTTCTGTGTCATCTGTTGTCGAATCCATTTCACTGTGGGTCGTGCTTTGCGTGACTTCTTGAAGGTTTGTCTGCTTTTCCACAAGAGTAGCTGTAGAAATGTCATTAACATAGACGATGTCTCCTTGTGATTTCATGTGAGGTGTTCTAAAACATAGCTGTAGAAATTTCTTTGATAACCTGTGCTTCAAGTATCCAGACTTATATGAATTTGCCTCAACTCCATGGCTTATCTTAATTTGTTTGATGAATAAGTCATTCACTTTTTTAAGTCTCATGATCTCTTTGTTGTCAATGATGCGAGTTTTCACTGTCTTACTGAAAACTTCAAATGCTTCTGAATAAGAAGTATCACTTCCTGTTTGTGTGTTGGCTGGCCTGGTCAGGTAGCGTGTAAAGTCCCTGTAGCATGAGTTGTGGTACCTAACTTCGATTGCCACACAATCCTTGTCTTTAATCTGCATGAGAAGTGACACATTTCCACTGTCTTCTGCTGCTTGCTGTAAATGGACAGCATCTATGGTTGAACATGTGACGAGTTGTTCCTTTTTTCTCTTGCGGGTGGATCTGCATCTTATAGTTTTTTCTTTCTGGCATAGGATACATATGTTTGGTAGAACATGCTGTGATCTTGCTGGCACTGGAGGTCTACCAAAGCTGGAACGAAGAGCCCGTCTCTTTGTTGGTTTTGTATTTTCTGCTTCAACTTTTTCTCCACCGACATCAGCTTGGGGCACAGTTGCTGTATAAAAAGAAAACACACACACACAAAGAAACAAAAATTAATGTGGAAAACCCATAAAACCAGTAATATAAGAACATTGGAGAATAATTGATTTTTAACAAATTTTAACCTTATGAAGTGCAAGTTTTAAATCTACCCGTAGAGGCTAATTCATCGGCTTTCTTTTTCATGCTTTTCATCACCCTTTCAACACGTTGGGAGTCTGTAAAGCGTGCGTAACACGGCTGATGGAATCTTCCGTGAAGTGGTATTGCTGGTGACAGCGCTGTGTTGGAATCTGCACCGAATCCTGCCGAGTGTTGAGCAACGTAATCTCTCGCAATTTTTGCTTGAGGACCATCCAAAGATTTCCATTTGTTGACATATTCTAAGAAACAGGACCATCCAGGCTGGAAATTGGACAATTTTGCACTTTTTGGACGGGAAGATGCACATAAAACACTCTTTTTCTTGAGTATTTTCGTCACTCGAAGACGACACGTCCTCATCACTGGATGCCACCATGTTGACTCAAGGTGTTACCGCACCGTTCCGGTACGGCGGTTGTCATTGGCCAATTGCCTATGATATATTGAACACGTCTTCCGATTGGTTATTTTCCGGGATTTTCCGTTCGAGGATACGCGCACATTTTAAACATGTAAATAATTAATTAAAATCTAAATTACTCATTAACGTACCAAAATCTTTCGTGTGAAAAGTGACAGAATGTTTCCTATAATATTCTCTATAAATTCATACTAAAATCGTGTCCACCCGTTTTGTAGGTCATGCAAGAAAGCAATATATTACTACGGCTGTGTGCCTATATGTGTATTGTACCGTCCACCAAACTGTGATGACCATTTACATCTCGCTGTCTGATAATATGGACCAACTTCTATCTACTCATCCCAAGTCTCTCTTCCTCATATGTGGTGATTTCAATTGTCACCATGCCATTTGGTTGGGTGTGGGTACCTCTCTCACCAGCCATGGCTCTTCAGCAAAGGACTTCTGCGACTCACTGGGACTGACACAATCTGTCAATTTCCCGACCCGGATCTCAGTCAACGGAGCATCTTCTCTTCTGGACTTGGTTATGACTAACTTCCCTGAAAATGTCTGCTGCTCTTCTTCTGCTCCAATCGGCTCATCTGATCATGTGCTTGTTAAAGTGGACATCTCTCTGACCATTCTCAGAGAGCCTCCTCAGCGCGGACGAGTCTGGCATTTCACTCAGGCCAACTGGCACGGTCTTAAAGCAGCCATCAATCATCTGGACTGGTCTCCCATCTCTACCGCCTCTGACATCAACTCATCCTGGTAATTCTTCCAAAGTAAATTGCTCTCTCTCTCTCATGCACAGATTTATCCCATCTCGTCTTCAGTTGTCATACCCTTCCTCCCGTCCATGGTACACGGAATCTTGTGGTGAGGCTGTTGCCCAGAAACAACTTGCTTTCATCTCCTGGAAAGCAAATCCAACGGAAGGAAATCTCATTTCCTTTCACAAAGCCCGAAACAAGTGTGTGTCCACCCTCAGGAGAGCCAGGAAACAATATCTCTCCGTTCTCAAGACCGAACTCTCTTATCTGTCTCCCTCTTCCAAATCCTGGTGGCGTCTGGTCAAATCTGTTTCTGGTGTTTGTTCCCCCTCCATCCCCTACCTCACCTCAAACGGCTACATGGCTGACTCCGCACGTGAAAAAGCTGAATGTCTCAACTCCGTGTTTGCCTCTAAATCTTGTGTCCCAAACCCATCCCTCTCTGTACCCACCGTACCCAGTCGTACCCAGCTGCTCCTGGACTCTGTGTCCTTTCCTCCTGACAAGGTGGAAAAGTTTCTGTTAATCCTCGACTCTGATTCTGCAAATGGACCTGACGGCATCAGCCCACGGGTCCTAAAATCCTTTTCTTCCGCTCGTCACTTCCTCTCTCTGTTCTCTTCACCCTCTCTTTTGCTCAAGGTCATCTGCCATCTGCTTGGAAATCAGCCAACCTCACTGCTTTGCACAAAAAATGTGCAAAAACAGATCCCAGCTACTACAGACCAATCAGCCTTCTCCCAATTATCAGCAAAGTCATGGAATCCATCATTGCCTCGGAAATGAAATCTTTCCTCTTCTCCAATGGCTTGATCTCTGATCATCAATTTGGTTTCAGACCTGGTCACTCTACTCTGGACATGCTGCTTCTGCTTTCTCAACAATGGATGGAGGTCCTCAATGCCAAACAGGAAATTAGTAAAGGTGGGCGCGATTCGGAAAATTTTAAGTCCGCTTACCGCTTATCCGCTCCACCAGCCCGTGTAGTCCGATTCGCTTATCCGCTTCAGCGGCCGAAAATCTTAGTTCGCTTACCGCTTATCCGCTTATCCGCTTCGATTCGATTTTTTAAAAGTGCTTCGACGTTTTTAAAGCGATTTTTGACGTTTCTAAAGGGAATTTAATGCTTTGTAAGCCTAAATAGCCATTTCTAACGACTACAAAGACAAACAAAGCTTTTAAGATCGAAAATATACATTTTTATTTAAATAAAATTTATTCAAAATTTATTGAAATAAAGTTTTCCACTCGACTCTACTCTACTCTACAGTTAATTTAAATATAATTTTAATATATGCAAGTTACATTAAAGAAAAATCAATTTGCCCGTCCTTTCTTTGACAAGAGAGTCTACTAGTCAACAGACTAGCAGTCTGTTGACTAGTCCTCGTCTTCCTCCTCCACCTCGTGGGCCTTCTTGAGGATTTGGAGGTTGCCCTTGATGAAGACGAGGGCCTCGAAGTTCGGTGCAGCCAGGGCCGACCTCTTAGGCCTGAGGATGTCCGACCCGTAGCTGAACACGCGCTCGACCGAGGCAGAGCTCGGGAGCGGCGTGTTATGCCTGAGAAATAGAGTTACCCAAGCATCACGGAACTCGAGCGGGAAGAGATTGGGCGAGAGCCGAGTTGTTAGGGTTTCACTTATTATTCACTTAAATAAATATTCACAATTCTAGAGTAACGGCTCAGGCTAACAGCTGATTTGGCGAATCGCGATGCGCTTTAATTTTTCGGTAGTCCGCTTACGCTTATCCGCTTCGGTTTCCGGGGGTTGTTCCGATTCGCTTATCCGCTTCGAAAACGTTAGTCCGCTGCAGCGGATAAGCGGATAAGCGGACTTTCGAAGCGGACCGCCCACCTTTGGAAATTAGAGCTGTCTCCCTTGACATATCACGTGCCTTCGATACAGTCTGGCACCCCGCTCTGCTCACCAAACGCTCCTCCTTTGGTATCCATCGAAATCTCCACGCATGGCTGGCGGACTTCCTCTCTAGTCGTAGTCAATGTGTGGACCTGAATGGGTTTCTCTCATCTCCTCTTCCTGTTCAGGCTGGAGTTCCCCAAGGCAGTGTTCTTGGCCCTGTGCTTTTTCTGGTCTTCATCAATGATCTCTCTAACTCTCTTGAAAATCCTCCCTATCTCTTTGCTGATGACTCTACTCTCTGTCGCTCCATTCCTCGTCCCTCAGATCACCTAGCAGCCACCTCACTCTCTGCAGACCTGGACAAAATCACACACTGGGCAAACAAGTGGAACATGTCTTTCAATCCTGACAAATCTGACACTCTTACGATGTCTCTCCGAAAAGACCGACTGGACAACCCTCCCAACCACTTTCTGAATAATCCTCTCCAAGAAGTTCTGTCACTCAAGCTTTTGGGTCTCACTATCTGCCATGATCTTTCCTGGGAAAACCACATTTCAAATCTGGCCTCCAAAGCCAGTCACCGACTGGGCATCCTGCGTCGTGCAAAGTCCTTCCTTGGCACACCTGAGCTCCTCACCACATACAAGGCTTTCACCCGCAGCTCAATGGAATACTGCTCTCCCCTCTGGGGTGGTGCTCCTGCCTCACACCTAGCTCGTCTTCACGCTGTTGAAACCAAAACGTTCAGAATCATTGGAATCTCCCGCAATGAAGCTAACTCCAAGGGCCTTTCACTCACTCACCGCAGGCAGGTTGGTGGTCTTTCCGTCTTCTACCGACTTCTCTCCGGCCTTCCCTCCCCCCCCCCCCCCCCCCCCAGCCCTCTCTGGGCTCTGTCCCCCAAATATTCCTGCAGGTCGCACAAGATCTGCCTGCAACCCTCTTATGGTTAAACTGCCAAAATCAAGACTCTCTGCTCACCTTCACTCCTTCATTCCTCTTTTCTCGCGCCTCTGGAACAAACTCCCTCACTCTCTTCAATCCCACTCCTCCCTACAGGTCTTTAAAACAGCTTTTCACCACCATCTCTTATCTTCCGCCATCCAAAACCTTGATCTTTGCTACCCCTGCTAATTTCACCCCAAATCCACTTTTTTGAAATACCAACTTCTTTCCTGGAAGTCCTTGGTGTCCTTGTGTTTTATACTTCTCCCACCCCCACCCCTTCCCACGCCTCCTCCCCCCAAGCCCTCTACCTCCCACACATCTCCCGATGTCCATGCTCTCAAATGTTGTGTTTGTGTGCTTCCCCTTCTCTCCCCATCTTGTCTACCGCTGCCTCTTTTTATATATTTTGTTTGTCTGTTTGATTTGTTTGTGTGATAAATGTTAGCTCTTTCACGAGCCTCGATTTTGTATACAAAAAAAAGGAAAAAAAGACGTAAAATCGAGGTAACGTTCAGTCTGGGCGGGTTTCCTGCACACTGCGGTAAACTTCCATTTGGGTTCCTCCTCACCATGAGGTCCACAAATGGAAGCGACCCATCCTGTTCTTCCTCAAAGGTAAATTTGATGGTCGGAAACGTTTCACTGATGTCCTCCTGGATTGTATTAACAACCGTGCTGGGGCAGGTGGCAAAAGTGTCACAGCGGTACCAGACACGTGGCTGTGTTGGGAGGGATGGGATGGTGTGGGTCTCCAGCTCTTCCATCACCATGTTGGCAACCACCGCAGACACCGGGGAGCCCATCGCAGTGCCGAACACCTGTTTGTAAAATGTGCTATCAAAGACGAAATAGGTGGAAGAAAGACAAGTGCTGAGGAGGTCACATACGTCATTAACATTCAACTTGTCGGCCGCCTGTTTCCAGCAATCATCCTCCATTAGCTTCTGTCTCGCCACATCAACCGCCAGGGTTGTGGACACGTTTGTGAAAAACGAAATGACGTCAAAGGACACCATGGATTCGTGTCGATGGATCGTGATGTGTGTTGTTTTATCCACAAACTCGGAGCTGTTGCGCAATCCTCGGTCGGTTTTCCCCACGAGGTACTTTAGTATATCGGCCACGAACTTTGACAATGCATATGATGGTCCATTGATACACACACGATGACCCGTAATGGAACGTGTGCTTTGTGAATTTTTGGTAATCCATACAGTCTGGGAGCGACGCCGTTGCTGCGATACAATCGCTGGAAGTTTGTCCTCCACAGTCTTCCTGTTCTTTTTGTCCCCCGTCGCACCGCGGAGTGAAAGGGGGATTATGGTTTGCCCCTCTGTCCGTGTGTCCGTCCGTCCGTGCGTTCATGCGGGCGTGCATGCGTACGTGCGTGCGTGCATAAGCGAAGGACCGCATTCGAATTTGGTGTGTGGGTGCAACACACGTCAAAATCCAAGATGGCCGCCGCCATGTATGTCTGAACCTTGTGAGCGGAATATCTTGAAAAGTGAGCGGAATATCTTGAAAAATAAGCGGAGTACCAACTTCTAGTCGGGTGTGTGGGTGTATCTAGCCACAAGGAAGAACGCTATTGAAAATTGGGTCGCCACGTCAAAATCCAAGATGGCCGCCACCATATATATGTCTGAACCTTGTGAGCGAAATATCTTGATAAATAAACGAACTACTAACTTCTAATCTGGTGTGTGGGTGTATCTACACATAAGGAAGAACGCTATTGAAAATTGGGTCGCCATGTCAAAATCCAAGATGGCCGCCGCCATGTGTGTCTGAACCTTGTGAGTGGAATATCTTGAAAAACAAGCATTCTGAGTATTGCGCTGCAATACATGTCCCCTACCAAAGTTCAAAGTGCCATAACTTTGTCAAAAATGATCGAATATGCAAATTTATGCACGGTTGATGCTGGTTTTCAAACTTGAACTGAGGTATGCTGAGACACGTGTGTGTCATGCCTCGCCTCGTTGATAAGCCCGCAAGGTCGCTCCGTGGAGAGGCCTGCGCGTATTGCACTGTGTGAATTATATAATTTATTACCAACTCACGGTCTGAGGTACTAGCGATTCAAGAGATATCCATTTAAAAAAAAATAATTTCGTTTAATTAACGATATCTGCCAAACCACGTGACCTATCGCAAATTCCAAAATGACATTTTAGTAGACTGACATGCTGAACAGATCTGTGAAGTTTCCCCTCGATTGGATCAAAAATGAGGGAGGAGCTCGGTTTTAAAGGTTCATGATTAAAAACGTCATAACTCTGAAACCATGTGATGCATGACGTCATGCTCGCTGACTTTTTTGTTCGTCATGGGTATGCGATTCTGCCTGCAAAGTTTGGCTCTCGATCTGTTCAGCCGTTGCAGAGAAAAAGGGGTTTTCATGTTTTCACGAAAAACAATATGGCGGCCGAACCACGTGACCTGTGACATCATAATTACCATTAAAATATTCTACAGATCGAGTCCCTCCTATGGTGAATATTTGATCTCAATCGGTCCTATTATTGCAGAGAAAATCTTTTTTAAAGGAAATTAAAACTTGGGACTGAGTCACTGAGTTAAGGATCATCAGAATTATCAGAATTACCAAAGTTCAAAGTGCCATAACTTTGTCAAAAATGATCGAAACGTAATGAAGTTCGAAGTTGATCTGCAACTTATCATGATGAAACCATGTACCATGTACCATGTACTATGGCGCTTTACACACAAAATATGTCCTTAAAATACTAACGATGTTTTTTAAAAGTTGTAATGTCATTGGAAATTTACATCTTGTCTTTTTTGCCTTCATCATGTCACTGGTATAGTACAAACACCTTTGTTTCCAGTCTCACTAAAGCTTTATTGGATTACAATAAGTAAGTTATTATCTTTCCACAATTTGTGCATAATATCATTCATAAATATTTTGTTGTAAACTGCCTCGATGAAATAAAATGAAATGAAATTATGTCAGGGCTATTGAAGTTTGCACGATAACTGCCACTGGAGAAATCTGGCGGACATGGTTGAAAGGGGAAGGCTGAAAATTGAAAAAGAAAATAAGAAGACTTACATTACAAACCTGTATTATTTTATGTGAAGCTCAGTTGAACACAAACAATGTGATGATCAGAGAACCAAACTGGACTGTTGAGAACTACAGCATTGGCATGGTCTGTGAAGACAAGGTCTAAAATGGAACCCAATTCATGGGTAGACTTTGTGAAAAGTTGGTGCAGTCCTTGGCTTGCCAAAAGTGTTGAGATTTTGGAGAGATGGGAAATTGACATTGAAGTCTCCAATAATGATTGTATTTGTGATGTTGTTTTCTGCACATACAGCCTCAACCTGTGTCAGAAGATCCTTCACTTCATTGGCCAGCTGGTTCCATGGTACAGCTGGGGGCACATACACTGAGATGACAAGGTGAGCGTTGAAAATGACAGCCACCGTTTCCATGACAGCAGTATGTGATGTAAAGGGAATAGACTGTCTCTCGGGGAGTGAACTGTAGATCGCACCCCCATGCTTATTCCTAGAGGAGAAGCAAGTCATATCACCAAGCTTGTACTGTTTATAGTTCTGCACCCTGGTTTCAGACAGACATAGGAGATTTGAATATGATGCAATTTGGCTATCAATCACATCTTGGTAGTGTTCTTTAAGAGACCGAACATTCAAATATGTTACAGTGAGGTCGGAGGCTGTGATGTTGGTCTGAATGGTGTTTATCAACAAAGGCTGTGTTTGTAATCGTCGCATTTCCTCAAGTGCTGATGCATTCATCTTTATTTTGTCTGCGTTGAAGGCACACACTTTCAATCCTGTCATGGATTTTGCCCTGCTTAGCATAGTGTCGATTTGACCAGGCATAGTGTTTGTTCTGTTGTTAGAAGTCGTCATATCTGCAATCATTTCCTCAAAGGTACTTCCTTGAGCTTTATGTACTGTAATTCCCCATGCCAATGTTCCTGGAAATTGGAGGCGCTCCACCTGTATGGAGTTAGATTTCTCTGTAATACTAAACATTGCAGACACTGGTTGGATTGGAACAAGTCCAATGTAAGGACTTTTACTCTGTGCTTGTTTTCCAATGTTGGGGTCATCAAAATTCACATACAGTGTGCCCTTCAGAGTATCATCTGCCGACATAGAGATTTTCACTATTGTTCCAGTTGCACCATTAACCAGTCCATCTTCTATGTCCACATTCTTTGTTTGCATATACTTGGCCAAAAGGGCAACCTGTATTTCGGAGGCAAGTCCTCCAGTTTCATGGGGTTTTTTACTGGTAACCTGAACAGGAACTCGCCATGTGTGAAAGTCTTTTTTGGAATCTTGGGCTTTTACAGTGTACACTTCTGAATCCAGAAGCTTCAGTTGATTTTCGTTGTAGACATCCTTTAACGCATTTGTGAGAAAGATGGACAGACAGTCTTTTGGCAGATTTGGATTATTCTCAAGGGATTTTAACGTATTCACATCCTCTCGTGTCTGTTGTCCAATTCTAATCCTGGAAAACAACCAAAGGTGGGCGGCCCGCTTCGAAAGGCCGCTTATCCGCTTATCCGCTGCAGCGGACTAACGTTTTCGAAGCGGATAAGCGAATCGGAACAACCCCCGGAAACCGAAGCGGATAAGCGTAAGCGGACTACCGAAAAATTAAAGCGCATCGCGATTCGCCAAATCCGCTGTTAGCCTGAGCCGTTACTCTAGAATTGTGAATATTTATTTAAGTGAATAATAAGTGAAAACTGAATATTTTATTGGACGCTAGAGCGGCAATAACGTCAAGATGGAGAGATTTCTGACTCTCCAGCCCAGCGGCAGTGCCAGGGACAGGCACACGAGCGACGCAAACCAGCAGTCCCAGCACAGCGACATCCACAACCCGGCGGTCAACATGATGGGGGACGTGGAGGACAGTCAGGAGATCTGCGCCCTGACCCCTCAGCTCGCGCGCAGCGAGAGCAGGATGTCGCTGGACTCAATCGAGTCGGCTGAGATCAATGTGACAATGGACACAGACAATTCCAGCCTCAGCCAGAAGTGGAGGCACATCGCCCCCTTCTTCAAGGTCGTGGACAGCAAGGCCACGTGCACCAAGTGCTCAAAGACACTCAAAGCCCAGCCCGGATCAAGTTCAAACTTGAAGGTGCACTACCAGAGGTACCACGATGCCCAGCACAACGACCTCAAGGCGGCCCTCTACGGCGGCAGCAGACGCAGCCGCCACAAGTCCTTCCAGGACATGGCCGGCGCCAGGAGGCAGGCCAGCATCGAGGAGACCTTCAAGGAGAAGTTCAGCCAGAAGAAGTGTCTCGACCTTTACTATAGGTAGGTAATTATATATTTTAATTAAACTCATTTTCTTAAAATAAGTAATTGATCTTAAAAGCTTTGTTTGTCTTTGTAGTAGTTAGAAATGGCTATTTAGGCTTAAAAAGCATTAAATTCCCTTTAGAAACGTCAAAAATCGCTTTAAAAACGTCGAAGCGTTTTTTAAAAATCGAATCGAAGCGGATAAGCGGATAACCGGTAAGCGGACTAAGATTTTCGGCCGCTGAAGCAGATAAGCGAATCGGACTACACGGGCTGGCGGAGCGGATAAGCGGTAAGCGGACTTAAAATTTTCCGAATCGCGCCCACCTTTAAAAACAACTGAGCAAATATAGGATCACCTTTCTGTCGAATAATGTCATGCAGTTCAAATATCTTGAAGAGATTCCAAACAGAAGACACAAGTGCAGCATATCCAATATTCAGGTCTTTATACACAGGCTTTTCTCCGACAGGATTCAGCTGCATCAGGTCTCCCACAGCCAACACAGAGACTTTTCCAAATGGCTCCTCATTTTCAAAAATTTCTTGCAGGGTGAGATTTAGATTTGAGAATGTCTGTGCACCGACCATCGAAATCTCATCAATGATGATGATTTTAAGTTGACAGTATGTAGCTCGCATCGTGTTAAGCGTCGAAGAAGGAGGGTGTCTATACCCAAAGTGTGACCCTCTTTGTTTTACTGGAAGACGAAAAGCATTGTGCAACGTTGTGCCACCAATATTGACTGCAGCTATCCCTGTAGGCGCAGTTAAAAGGACAGTTGGCATATCATGTTTATCCCCAGGTTTTCTTAGACTTCGCACTGTGGACTGATATATGGTGTGGACTGTGTGAGACTTACCAACACCTGCCCCTCCACTTAGAAAGATATGAAAGGGCTTGGGTTCTTTTTCTGGTGTTGTGGCCAAGGCAGTTTGTCGGCACCAGTTGAAAATGTGGTCATGAATGTTCCTTTGTTCGTTGTTTAAACTGCGTATCATAGAAGTATACTTATGCTTGGGTTCAATGTTAACACTGGACGTTAATGAACGTTGTTTTGGAGGGTCTTGTGTTTGTTCATCTGCCTGCTGATCATGATCATGCTGTTCTGAGGTTAAGTTTTCAGGATCTAGAATCTGGAAGTCTGGATCAGTTGCAAGTGCCTCATTTCTGTCCTGTTCTACTTGTGGGGCGAGTTTGTCCCAAATTTCTTCCTCACAGTTTTCCATGGACTCACACATCTCATTCGCACTTTCTACTTCATCCAGATACAGTTCGTATTTCTGAACAGTGCTTTTGATGCTGGAGTGAATGCTTTCATATGTGACTTCATATGTGGCCATTTTCTGCAGCTCACTCTCATTTCGCCATGGAAGGTACAGGATAAATAAACGGTGATAATACTTCTCAGAATCCTTTTGTTTTGTTACATGATAGTCACGAAGTATTTGTGGTTTACTTCTTTTCTTCATTGCCCCAAGACCATTCTGTAACAGAATGGTTTTCTGTGATGAACCTTCTTCTACATAACTTCCGTCATCATCATTTTCGTGAACACTTGAAGAGGCTGAAGTGCAAGAGGAGGGCAAATTCTGCAAAGCACAGGTTTTCCAGGTGTTTTGGTCGAGCTGGATATTTGTCCAAAATGTTTGGAAGGAAGACATCTGTGTCATCTATACCCATTTTTTGAAGCAAGGCTGGTGGTTTGAGAAGTCTTGTACGCTGATGACTGTATCCAGTTGGAACAAACATCACAGGTGTATTGCTTTCCTTGAGAGGTAGACCAATTAACCTGGCAATAGCCTCATGCTGTGAAACCTCCCTGGATTTGAGGAAAACACTGCCAATAGATTTGAGTTTGTCCTTGACGGGGTGTGCTTCCTTGCATGCCTTATGCATCAGCTCTGACATTGCTCGTTCTGGTTTACACATGTAAGATGTATGTATGCCACACAAGCCCACACATCAGTAATATACTGAATGTCCATATTTGCCCGGAGGGATTTCAGTATCACTGGGTTGTAAGGGTTAATGCAGCTCTCTGTGGGGTTCCGTTTCAGTATGACTGTTGTCTTCTTAAGGGATACCTGTAGAGCTTCTTGATAATCCTCACTTGAAATCTGTGAAGCTTCCAACAGTTGATTCAGTGTCATATTTGTTCCATTGTCTCAATAACACATTTAACAATGCTCCTTGATTTGTCCACTATTTGTTTTGCAAGTTCGTCAGATGGAACACGGGCAATAGCTGTTCTTGTTGTTGGAGGTTTTGGGAAATGGAATCTGCAGTTCAGTCCGATTTTTTTTCTTACAGGTTCTTGTATGATGATGCGACTGTCGAGATGTCACCAAATTGTGTAGAGTTGTATCAGTTTTCTCATCTGGAATGGAGCAGGATATTTGTTTGTCAATAAATGCAATCACCTCAGCATCCGATTGCTTGTCAAGCAGTGGTGCATTTTCAACATGTATTGCTGAATGAAAGTGTGCAGTTCCTCTGCTTTGCATTTCTTTTGCGAATGTCATAGTTGAGATTCTGACCTACAGGATGGATTCCTGAAAGTATAACATTCCCCCACAATTTCCTGAAAATAAAGTAAATGTGTCTTGCAACTGTCACAGGATTTCTGGCCAGCCAATTTCGCTTTGTTTTCTTGTCCATCACAGTTTCAATGCACTCCAGGTCCAAGCATTCACCATACTGTTTTGCTACAATTTGGATAAGTTCTGGCCAGTGAAAATCAGCCACTGACCCTGACAGAAAAAAGTGTATGGACCAAAGTGTCTGATTTTGGCTAACATGTCTTGCTGAATTTCCTTCCAGTATTGTGGTGTACCACGAACTCTCTTAAATGAAGCAAAAATCTCGTCATCCTTAAACATTGATTGGAGTCTTTCTGGATGCTGCAATTGTCCTGCAGATATATCAGACTGTCTGGTTTTCTTAAGTGACATGATGATGCTGTCATTCACAGAGGTTGACTCAACCCAGTGTAGGCACTGAAACGTGTATTCAGGGCTCTCTGCGTGGCGATGGTCACTAGACAATAATCGGCAGATGACGTATTTCTTAGGAGTGATTTTTGTCAATCTATCTTGATGAAAAGTGTTAAGTCCATAGGGAAACAAAGCTGGGAAAGCCAAGGTTTCCCAGTCTTTTTGACAGAACACGGACGTTGGCATTTGTCCCTCTGCTGGAGCAAGATTCAAGATTTTATCACTTTTGACACTGGGGCCCTGTTCAGGATAGACACATGTCACAGAGTTCAGTGAACGTTCATAATTGAGGTTCTCGGACACATCGTTGGGTATATGTTTCTCCACTTCATTTCTGAATCTGTTAATTCAGTATTTTCAGAAGTACATGGATCAGGCTTCAGATGTTCATTGTCAACTGTTGTATAAATATCTTCTGATTGGCAAGCTGAAATCCACAATGCTTTATCTTCTTGCTGGCTGTTTTCTACCCATGTATGGTTCTGACAAATGTCAGAGTAATGAGGGTTAATTTGCTGGAGACACTGAAAGGCCTTGTTGACAAAATCAGGCCGAATAAATTCTTTAGCAAATGGCCTTTTGTCGGAGAGGCGTCTTTTTAAGTTCAGAGCTATGATCTGAGCCTCTGTAGTTTGACGTGGAAGTGATGCTGCTGTGAGATTGATGTTTGAAGGAACTAAAACAACTTGTCCTCTTAATCCATGTTGAGCACCCTTTGGAAGAGACAGAATCTTCATGAAAGGTATAATCTTGGATATAAGTTGTTTTTCCAGGCTACACAGTGACTTCAGCTCAGATGGTACTGAATTGACTTTCAAATTGTTTGCTGCAGCTTGTGCTGGTAACTTCATCTATCTATAATTCCACTAATCTCTGTGTGTATGTTTGTTTGTATGTTTGTATGTTTGTATGTTTGTCTGTGACCGCTGTTTCTCGACAACTACCGGTCCGATATACTTGAAACTTGCCAGGTATATTGCTGGGGACCCGAGGATGTGCCTTTTCAAGGTTTTAAATTAATCGCAGAAGTAGTTACCGAGCTATGTCCAAAAAACGATTCAACCAATCAGAGAGCAGCGAGCTATCACGTGTGCCGAACGTGGCGAACAGACTCTGCCTCGGATGGCACATTTGAGAGCGTATTCATTTATTTCCCGTCGGCAAACTATGTTGCCGTTAAACTATGTTTTAAAACTAATAAAAACTAATTTGCGATTCATCGTATTCATCGCTTCACATTTGCGACAGTGAAGACTTCACTTCCGGCAGCCAATCACAGAACGCGTTGTTGCGAGCCCGAGAGCCTGCGCCATTACGGTTCGTAATTCGATTTCTTCCGGAGAAAATAATAATTTCTCGATTTCTTATGCGCATTATTTCTCCCAATTCAGTCAGAGCGAAGGGCGGAAGCGAAGAGCGTTGTTTTTTTTGTTTACGGGCGTATGGGCGGGGTAGAGCGTACGGGTAGCGTTTTTTTTTTTTTTTGGCAAGGAACGGGCACCCACGTACGGGCATGCCCTAGTCTTACCAATAGCAGTTGCACATGTGACACAAATCCATTGATTGTCCATAGTTGCATGACACATTAGATCACAGATAGAGGAAGCCGTTTCAATGAGGTTTCTTATGGCATGTTTCCCTGATGATCGATATAAGAAGCGATGACAAACACAACATTCAAATATAGGTCCATCCTGAATATTTGATAGAAACGTGGTTACAACATGATCAACAGCTTCATGGGTGGGTGACCTGTCATGTTCATAAGAGGCAAACATTTCTGCAATACCTTTCAGTTTTCGCTGTGTTCTTGTAGCATGCTGACTTTTGTTCTTACTCTTGGTTTTTTTTTCTTTCTCTGCATTACCTAAAGAAGCTTGTCTATCTTTATGTTGATGTTTATTTTCCATTCTTAATATGTCTTTCTGTGATTCTGGTAATGATTTCCTACGTTTCTGGTGTTGTACTGTATTGTTTTGTTTGATATTTTCCTCCGTGCTTTCTGTCAGTTTGGTTCTGTGTTCTTTCTGTTGGCTTTTATTTTCCATTCTTAATGTGTCTTTCTGTGATTCTGTTAATGATTTCCTACATTTCTGATGTTGTACTTTGTTTTTTTTTCCTGAAAATATTGCTTCTCATTTTGCGTGAGTTTCGATCGATGTTTTGCTTGCCGATATTTATTCCCTTCTCTGATCTTGTCTTTCTCTGATTCGGTTACAACTTCTCGACATTTCGGATGTTGCACTTTGTCCCGCTGTGGTGTCCATTGCTTTGTGGTGAACACATTTTGTTCAGGTTTCTGACTTTTTATTTTGCTTTGACTTTGTCTTTGATAACAGTGCATGTTGTAAAATGCTTCTTGGGATTTAAAATAACTTTGCATTAAATTGTCTGTGGCCTGTGCAGTTTGAATACGTTCAACCACAGTGAAGCACGTCGGGAAAGATGATATTTTCCCTTCCAAGAGTCAATTCCTCAAATGACATCTCATCTTGTCCATGTCAAAATTGACTCCAGCCAAAGTGTTGCCATCCAATATATGGAAAGCGTTTGCAACAGCAAAAAAACCCACACAGAATACTGCTTCCTTGTGACTGGGGGCAAGTGTACATCAGGTCATTGACTTGTTGATCTTGATATAGAATATGGAGTTGGTTCTTAACTGCTGACAGAAGACTGAGGTTGTACAGACTATCAAAAACACTCAGTTGAGCATTTCTGAGCCGAGATTAAATAGTGTCCAGGAATGATATGAATCTGTACAGCAAACTCTTCTGGTGATATTTGTGTATGTGTTTCTCCAGCTTTCTCCAGAGCATACAGATGGGAAGGTGGTAATAATCCGTTGTCGACATTGAACTGGACTTTCAATGTTTGCGTCACGAGGTCAAGCATCTGAACGGCAAGTTCACCAGTCATCACGTCTTCAGCTGAGATACCGTGGAACGAATGTTCATGAAGGCTATCCTGCGCTTGCAACTGCAAATACAAAGGACCACACAAATATTTCAAGAACGAAAAATTATCACTGCATACAATTGAGATATATTTAATGAAAGTGAGTGAGTAAAGTAGTCTTTAACGCCACGATCCAACAATTTTTTAAATCTATATCAGGGGTCCTAGCTAACTTTTGTGAAAAAAAAATAGGAAAAATAGGAATTTTGTATCCAAAAAATATGAGCTTTAGAGGAATTCTTTACACGAAAAAAGGATTTTAATAGGAATTTATATCAAGAAAAATAAGGTTTGATTTGAATATGAATTTTGGTTTATCGCCTTTTTCCGAAGTATTTCATCTATATCGCGACATGTCGGTATTACGGATGGAAGAAACTGAGTAATACCCAGAGGAAACCATTTTTGGGTCAAATACTGGGTATGCAGCTTTCAACTGGGTTATGAAGCTACAAATCACGAGCGCTGATGTTCAACATTTTAGTTTTGGAGGACCTGAATGCAAAAAATAGCAAAAATAGGAGATTAATAGGATCCTATTAAAAATCAGGAAAAAATAGGAAAAATAGGAGGTCTGGGACCCCTGCTATATGAATGACAGCCCCTGGTTGCAACAGATAACGTGCTACCACACTGAACCATGATGTCGCAGAGACAGACCATTTTCTTTCACCAGTTTAATTATCCTGACACTGGCCAACCAGCTCCAAGGTTAGTCGCCTTTTACGACAAGCTTACCTATGAATGTAGGGATCTAATCTAGCCCGGAATCCCTCATGATAAGAGACCTTCTATTTATTAAATCGTAATTTATATGGAGGTCTAAATTCATCCCTTATCGAACTACAGTCCAGTCTTGGTACAGACCTGCTGCTGGATAGGACTTTCCACTGGGACACAGTCAATGTTTGTTGAGTATACAGGAGGGTCTACGGGGAAGGTTACAGGTTGGATTGCCTGCAAATCGATAAACACATTTTGGTCATCCATAAAAGATAGAAACAGTCCGGTAACCACAAAGTTTCAGTTTTACTAAAAAGCCAGGGCAGTGAAGCTTTTGATTTGGGTTAGTGTTCTTTTAGTACTTATAACCCAATTGAGGCTGGTAATAGAAGTAGACAGTGTAAAATAAAATAAAGGCACACTCACTGATTTCCGCCTCCTGTGCAGTGCCAACTGTTGGGACAGAGTTTTCCTTTTCAATCGAGGCATTCCTGTTTAAGAAATATATGTCAAAATTAATAATCTTCTATACTGTATAACAAAGGTGTCATGGCTAGCACGGTATATACAGGATGAGAAAATTTTCTAATTGACCCCCACCTGTGAAAGGCACACTGAACAGATGGATCTCAAAAAATATGCAAATTTATGCACAGTTGATGCTGGTTTTCAAACTTGATGAGTTATGCTGAGACACATGTGTGTACAAAATTTGGTTGAAATGAGCCAATGTTTGGTGCAGTTATCGCATGGAAACCAAAGTGTGACAGACGAACAGACGGATCTAATAAAATAGGCAAATTTATGCACGGTTGATGCTGGTTTTCAAACTTGATCTGAGTTATGCTGAGACACATGTGTGTACAAAATTTTGTTGAAATCATACAATGTTTGGTGGAGTTATCGCACGAAACCAAAGTGTGACAGACGAACCTCATTAAATATGCAAATTTATGCACGGTTGAATGTGGGCGCGGATGATGTGAGACCGGGTTATCCTGACCGGGTTATCCTGACCGGGTTATCCTGACCAGGTTATCCGCGGACCGTGGAAGCTCGGTTACTTCTGACGCATACTGTGTATACTGCTAAGAGGGCAGAGTATCAGATACATATTTAAAGAAGTATTCACGCAGATTATACGCACAGAAGCATATGGTAAAGTGACACTCCAACCTCCCTAGATGTATTGTTGATTTATTGGTAAACTATGTGAATTCAATGTATTCTTGCCTGATATGAAGAATTGTGTTAATGGAAACAAAATTCAGTGAAAACGTTTTTGACTTGATGCTTATTCCAGGAAAGCATTTTAAAAAACAGTCCACGAATACAGCATATTGTACACAAGGAATATCAACAGCTTTGACTTACTGCACTCCAAATTATAGTCCGGAAAACTGTTGGGGAAATTACCAAGGGTTATTTACCCACAGGTTCTGAATCGTTCCCAATCACTAATTACCTCAGGACGGGCTCACCTGTGATTCGCACTCGGGACTTCGATTTATACACCTCGCAGACAGGTCAGCAGAAGCACGAGAAAATACGTTGTTTTTCAAGATCAATGATCGATGTGTATATATATGTTGCTCGGCTTGGCTCCACCCCTCCTGAAAGAGCGCGCTATGTCACGCTTTTGACTTTCGCGAGACGAGGCTGACGGCGCGCGTTGCGGCTTGAGGAGAACTCTAGAATAAACAAAGTGCCATAACTTTGTCCAAAATGATCGAAAATGCAAATTTATGCACGGTTGATGCTGGTTTTCAAACTTGATCTGAGGTATGCTGAGACACGTGTGTCACGCGTCACCTCGTTGATAAGCCCGCAAGGTCGCACCATGGAGCGGCCTGCACGTATTGCATTCTGTGAATTATATAAATTATTACCAACTCAAGGTCTGGGGTACTGGCGATTCAAGAGATATCCATTTTAAAAAAAAAAAATTCGTTTAATTCACGATATCTGACAAACCACGTGCCTTATCACAAATTCCAAAAGGACATTTTAGTAGACTGACATGCTGAACAGATCTGTAAAATTTCCCCTCGATTGGATCAAAAATGAGGGAGGAGCTCGGTTTTAAAGGTTCATGCTTAAAAACGTCATAACTCTGAAACCATGTGACGCATGACGTCATGCTCGGTGACGTTTTTGTTCGTCATGCGTATGCGATTCTGCCTGCAAAGTTTTGCCTCGATCTGTTCAGCCATTGCAGAGAAAAAGGGGTTTTCGTGTTTTCACGAAAACAATATGGCGGTCGAACCACGCGACCTGTGACGTCATAATTACCATTAAAATATTCTACAGACCGAGTCCCCCCTATGGTGAAAATTTGATCTCAATCGGTCCTATTATTGCAGAGAATTTGGTTTTTAAAGGAAATTAAAACTTAAAATGGCACTGAGTTAAGGATCATCAGAATTACCAAAGTTCAAAGTGCCATAACTTTGTCAAAAATGATTGAAACGTCGTGAAGTTTGAACGCGATCTGTAACTTATCATGAGGAAACCGTGTGCGAAGTTTGAAATCATTAGCATTAAGCCTTCAGAAAAAAAGTCCGGAAAACTGTTCTTTGTGTGATGGACTGATGGACTGACTGACTGACTGACAGACGGAGGGACGGCGTGCAAACCTATAGTCCCCTCCGGTGTACACCGATATGGGACTAATAAGCGAAGTACCAACTTCTAATCCGGTGTGTGGGTGTATCTAGGCATAAGAAAGAACGCTATTAAAAATTGGGTCGCCACGTCAAAATCCAAGATGGCCGCCTCCATGTATGTCTGAACCATGTGAGCGAAATATCACATCATAGCATGTTTTCTGCGTCTTCCACTTTGTCAACTCACATCACTTCCCCGACGGGGGACCGAGGCGTAACGCTTGTTGATCTTGCAAGCAGCACGTTTAACGTGCATTCTTCCTTCTTCGTTGGATCCTTCGTTATACGTTCATAGGTGTTCGTATCATTCAATAACTCTTGCATTTTCTCCTTGTATGTTAAACGGTCCAATAAAACTGTCGCACGACCTTTGTCCGCCGGTACAATCATGATCTCGTCCATGTAGGCCAGCGCCTTAATGAACACCAGAAGGCCTTTGAGTGTAATCACCCAGAAAGATCTGCTATCGCCGAGCATGGAATAAGGGCGGCCATGTTGCTCTATGGTACAATGTGAATATGCTGGCGGCATCCCCGAACCGGGCCAGGAGGCGAACACTGGAGGCATCCCCGAACAGGTCCAGGAGGCGAACACTGGAGGCCTGGCACACTGGCCAAACGAGAGCACCGTTAACAGAGGAGACTGTGGTGTGACCACAGGTATAGGGACCTCTGATGCATAAATACACCAGAGAGACACCGATGCTGGGAGGAGGACAAGGACAAAGTGGGACATAACCGACACAGGCAACAAGGACAACAAAACACAATACACCGCTCAAACACACACAAACACTTGCAACATAAGTCGATCACAGGTCTATGGTCACGAGGTCTCGCAACACAGCTTTGTGATTGGTTGATAGCATCGGCCCACCCCATCCCCCAGGTATATCTGGGAGGAGGTGAACAAGGGAACTTCTCTTGATGAAGGCTAGTGGAGGCCCAGCGCACGCTGGGTTGCTGGCCGAAACGTTGTTTTTTAAAGACAAAGCTTTCGGTTGGAGAACGGAAAAATGGATGTCGTGGATATAATTCCCAACCGCCGTTCATTACTTGATATAAATATATATATTCGGGTCAGATTTTGGGTCAGCTTTTCCCACGATCAGGCATATATATATATATATATATATATATATATATATATATATATATATATATATATATATATATATATATATATTGTTATGGTTTTGAGAACCCTGCACTTGTAAATGTTTGTAAATATACCCCTTTGTAAATAATTATTTTTGTAAATACCTCCATTCATTGTAATGGTCAAAGGTCGTCCCCGAGTTAGTCCACATTGCAACACATAGCGAATCATAGGCCCTTTTCATAGTTATTTCGTTATTATGTGTTCCAGGTAAGGCTGTGTTTCCAATAGTTGACTCTACGTTGCATCAATCAAATAAGATAGGCGCCCTTCAACTTCCCCAATCGTCTCTTTAAAGTGCCAGTAAGGTGGCGTTCGCCGCCGTTGCATTGGGCTGTTTCGTTGGCATCACACCGCCAAAACTCCATTACGCACGAGGCCAAGAATGGAGAAGAAGGGGGGAGGAGCCGCCAGATCACGGGCATGGCACCTCATCGTCATCAGAGGTGGGGTCAGATAGCCCTTACCAACCAACCAGCGCCGAGGTGAGCCAACCGGTAGGCGTGTCGTCAGAGCCCACGGTTTGATTTCGGGGAGGGCAATAAAAGGAGGAGTGAGGGACTGCTTACGCAGATGAGTGAGGGAGCACGAACCGAGAAGTTGAGTTGGAGTAAGAGAGAGGAGGGAGAGAGGAGCGAACATCGAACATTCATTGTTGGCGCGAACATCCTGCGGCGTGTGAGATTCGGCACGCTCGTGGGCGATACCAACCGCGCTGCCTGCCGGGTTTTTTCGCCACTGAACCGGAGTGTGGACGTTCAAGCGGGACCTCAACGTCGTGCCATGATCCCCGGACCTCCCTGCCCGCCCGCTCTGTGGACCGTCTGCCCCTCTCATCCTTCCAGCCATTCCTGCCTGCAATCCCCATTCGTGTATGTGAGTTTGTGCTGTCTGTATTGTCCTGGGTATAAGTAAGACTGTTTGAGGATTTGCGCTTTCTTCTTCTTAATATTACTTTCGTTCCTTCTCTTCCTTTGGTTTGTGGTAAATAATTAATAAACCCCTGTTCCTCCTTATTCTTTTGGTTTCATTCTTGTCCGATTGTCTTTGTCTTTTCCCAATTGAGTACCTGTGGCGCGATTTTGGCCGAACCGCTTTTAATCGGGTTTAGTCTTTGGTTAACGGCCGCGTCGCAGCTCGCTTCGCTCAGCGCAATTCATCCATTACGCTGCGGCCCGGGCGGCATTATTTCCTCGCTTACCGGAAGGCACTGGTACTTAGGTCAGAGGAAGAATTGGCCGACTACCCTATTCAGCGCTGACCGGGAGTGGCGACATACCACCAGGACCAGTCGGATGGCCAGCTTAACAGGACAAGGGGATTAACCCCCCCTTGCTAACGGGAGTGCCGTCCCCCGGATCCGTAACTACAGACTTGGCATTTAATATGGAATATTTTTTTTGCGGGGGTGAACTTACTTTTCAAGATGTCTTAGAACCAAAAGTTCATTGGAATTATGTTGAAATTATTCTAGATTTTGTTAATGTGACCTTTAAAAGAAACAAAAACCACATTTGACATTTCGAAACAAATAAATTGATCCTTGAAAGTGATGAAAACTGATGTCGAACTCAATTCATGGACAGTACTGTGTTAAACTTCTGTACGTTTTCCAGAAGTATCTCTTTATTTTGCACATTAGCCAAATTTTTTTTTTAACAAAAACAAAAGTTAAATTATGACTGGGATTACAGACAGTAAAATTACAGTTCAGTATTTCGTGTAAGCCCCACGAGCATTCAGGAGAGCACATACACGTTGAGGCATGCTGTTCACGAGATTTGCCAAGGTTTGGACAGGAATCGCTTGCCCTGCAGTGACAATAGCCTGCTGCAATTCACGCACAGAGGTCGGCTGCTGGTCCAAGTGGTCGATTTGACGCGTTAATTCTGCCCACAAGTTCTCGATCGGATTCATATCCGGGGACATGGCAGGCCACTCCATATGCTCTACACCACGGTCAGCAAGAAAGTGTTGGATCATGCGAGCACGATGAGGCCGTGCATTGTCATCTTGGAAGACAAAGTTTCCTCGAAAGGCTGCACGAGCAAATGGAAGCAATGTTTCTTCCAGAAAGCACTGTACTTGAACTGGTTCAGGTTTCCATTCAGAACAACCAGGTCAGTTTTGCCCCCTGCATGAAAAGCAGCCCAAACGGTCACCCCACCACCTCCAGCTTGGACTCTTGGCACTATACAATCTTTGTTGTAGGCTTCATGCACTTGTCTGCGCACTCGGACGCGGCCATCTTGACAATAGACCAGAAATCTAGAGTCGTCACTGAAGATCACGTGATTCCAGTGTCCTGGGTGCCATTGACGGTGCTCTCTGGCCCTCTGCAATCGGCGCTGGCGGTGTTGTCTGGTCAGGCGTGGCTTTCTCAGGGGACGCCTGGCACGATAACCTGCTTGAACCAGTCGTTGGTTGACGAGCCTTCTGGATACAGGCACATTTGTCAGTTGCTGCCACTCAGCCCTAAGCCGATTAGCTGACTTGGTACGGCCATTGCGGACTAACCGGTGCAGCTGGCGATCATCCCTCCTTGTGGTTCTGCGGGGACGTCCTGGCCTCGGTATTGGAGTAGGGACATCCCTCTGAGCATTTCGTTTCAGGATCGTTGACACCTGATCTTGAGTGATGCCATACTGCTGAGAAAAAGCACGCTGTTTCATGCCGTAATTTCGTAAAGCCACCACTCCATGACAAACAGCATTGTCAAATTGACGGACCATCTCCAGAGGAAGCGGCAATAACTTTTGGAGACGTGCAGCAGTTGTTTTCCACTAATACAGAACACAACAACCCTTGTATACCCGACTGTGAAGCCAATCATCAAATGCACCTGTCCGTACATTTTGCCACGCCACCTGTGATATAATCCTGTTGGTGACTTCATGCTGCGACAGACAATCAGTGACATGGTTCTTTCAACAAATAAATCACCAAAGTGTAAAATAATCTCACCAGATTGATATACTGAGTTAAGAAAGTAAACCCAAGTCAAGAAAAAATATATATTCCATATTAAATGCCAAGTCTGTATATATATTTACTATATATATACTGTGTGTGTGTATATGTATGTATGTATGTATGTATGTATGTATGTATGTATATATATATATATATATATATATATATATATATATATTATATATATATATATATATATATATATATATATATATATATATATATATATATATATATATATATATATATATATATATATATATATCTCAATCTGCTTGATCGTGGGAAAATCTGACCCGAATTTTGGCTGTGGCTGATATTCCTATGTTGTACTGGTTCTCAAAAACTGGACGTGCTCGTGAAAATTGGATATCATAATCGAAATCTCCAGGTTCATGTTGGTAAGAATCACCTCAAAATATATGAGAACCATAAAACTTATAAAATTTTGTTGACCAGTGACTTGTTGACTTATATATCGATTATAATCGATGGTGTTTCCAAAGCAATCCACGTTTGAGTTGGCCGAAACAAAATGGCGGCGTAAAAACCCAGCCAGGTGCAGTGGGATGACCAAGATGGCGGGCCGCCATATAAGTAAGCCAACACGTCGGGTTTTTTTCTTATGAGCACCTTGTTAATCATCTTCAAAAAGGGTGTCATAACACACCCAAACACCCAGTTGTCATCCTTGCAATATGTGGGACGTCCAGGTGTATGCAGGCAAAGTTTGGGGCCGCTAGGTTTCATGGTTTTTTGGAGTTATGGAGGAGACAGACAGTCGGATGGATGGACACTGCCTTTTATATATATAGATATGCCAGTGGAAGCCGAGAAACGAATTTTCCCTCCATGTTTAAGGTGCACACAGAGAGGCCAGGATCACGTGTCAAGTGAACCGCGCATGCGCATGCGCAAGATTGGAGGTCACGTTCTTTCGAAGCTGTCCATGTGCTCACGCTTTCGAAGTTAAGTAATTTTTTCACAATTGTGTGTTTGTCGAAACTGTATCTATCTTTCGGTGTGTGTACTTGTAGTGTGTCTTTAGTAAGATTATCAGTGTTAATTTTTCATACCTGTATACAAATTCGTCGGTTAATTAGTGTCGCATATTTTGAGGCCGAGTAGGCTACCGTGTCCTACCTTGAGACTTTGTTTTTCTCTCAGCGGTTCGTCGATTGCGCTGCAATTACTTTCGTTCTCTGTTTGTTGTCCCAGTCTTTCACCCCATACTTCCTTGTTTACAATCTCAACTCAAAAAAAAAAAAAAAAAAAAAAAAAATTTGTTTTCCTTCTCTGCTCTTATTCGTTTACTCGTTGTTCTTATTTGTTCGTTCGTTCTTCGACCACGTTGTTCGTGATCACGTTTAAAATGTTTAAACTTTCCCCTGAAGAACTGTATTCTGTCATATATTATGACACCTTTTTCTTCTTCTTCTATAAAAGGATGCTTTCGACTTGCTCACCAAATCTATTCATTCCAAAAAAAAATCCATCTCTTTCAGTTCCTCTTTTCTACATTCCCGAAATTCTCCTGCACTCCACCCCTCCTCCAGCGTCCTCAAACGTATTTTTGACTTGAAGGTCACAAGAAACTCATTTTGCAATTTTTTTTTTTTTTTTTTTTTTTGTATACAAGATCGAGGCTCGTGAAAGAGCGAACATTAATCACACAGAAAGACAAACAGACACATAAAACAAATAACATCGGGAGCGGTAGACAAGATGGGGAGAGAGGGGGAAGGACACAAACACAACATCTGAGAGCAGGGAGCAAGAAACATGGAGACATCGAGAGAACTGTGGGAGGGAGAGGGCCCCGGGGGGGAGGCATGGGAAGGGGGGGGAAGGGGTGGGAGAGGTATAAAACATATGGACACTGCCAGGACTTCCAGGAAAGAAGTTGGAATTTCAAACAAGGTGGATCTGGGGTGAATTAGTGGGGGTAGAAAAGATCAAGGTTTTGGATGGGGGAAGATAAGAGATGGTGGTGAACAGCTGTTTTAAAGACCTGGAGGGAGTAGTGTGATTGAAGTGAGTGTGGGAGTTTGTTCCAGAGGCGGGAGAAAAGAGGATGAAAGAGTGAAGGTGAGCAGAGAGCCGAGATTTCGGCAGTTTAACCATCAGAGGGTTGCTGGCAGATCTTGTGCGACCTGTAGGAATATTTGGGGGACTGAGCACAGAGAGAGCTGGGGGAGCAAGGCTGGAGAGGAGTCGGTAGAAGACAGAAAGACCACCTACCTGCATGCGGTGAGTGAGTGAAAGGCCCTCAGAGATAGCTTCATCGTGGGAGATTCCAATGATTCTGAAAGCTATGGATTCAACAGCGTGAAGCCGAGCCAGGTGTGAGGCAGGAGCACCAGCCCATAGGGGAGAACAGTATTCCATTGAGCTGCGGATGAAAGCCTTGTATGTGGTGAGGAGCTCAGGTGTGCCTAGGAAGGACTTCGCACGACGGAGGATGCCCAGTCGGCGACTGGCTTTGGAGGCCAGCTTGGAAATGTGGTTTTCCCAAGAAAGATCATGGCAGATAGTGAGACCCAAAAGCTTGAGCGACACAACTTCTTGGAGAGGATTGTTGAGAAAGTAGATGGGAGGGTTGTCCAGTCGATCTTTTTGGAGAGACATAGTAAGAGTGTGAGATTTGTCAGGATTGAAAGACATGTTCCACTTGTTTGACCAGTCTGTGATTTTGTCCAGGTCTTCAGAGAGTGAGGAGGCTGCAGACTGCCGATCTGAGGGAAGAGGAATGGAGCGGCAGAGAGTGGAGTCATCAGCAAAGAGATAGAGAGGATTTTCCAGAGAGTCGGAGAGATCATTGATAAAGACCAGAAAAAGCATCGTACACTTTCTAAAATCCAATCTCACCCCTCCCCTCCAAATCTTCCCCATCACCTCTGCCCTCCAAATCTACCCCCTTGCCCCTCCCCTCCAAATCTTCCCCATCACCCATCCCTTTCAAATCTCCCCCCTTGCCCCTTCCCTCCTAAACTCCCCCCACACCCCTCCCCTCCGAGTCTCTCCCTCGCTCCTCCCCTCTCACCCCTCCTCCTCAAAGCGTCCTCCCCGCTTCTTCCCCCTTCCAACTTTCACCTTCATCTCCCACAACCTTCTGCCTCGGTCTTCCCCCTCCTCAAATAACACCTCACTGTGCCTCACCCAATCACCATCAAACCTTTTGTCCGCCCCATTCTTCCCTTTCTTCAAGCTATTCTGAAATCTCTGACACACCTTCAACAGCTCTCCCTCCCTCTTCCTCCTCTTCCACATCTTACCCCACAACTCCCCCCCCCCCTGTTCTGTGTCCGATGCTCCCCCTTCCTCTTCATTAACGGTATGGACCTCAAACATCCGGGGCCTTCGCTCAAACTTGACTGATCTCTCCATACAGGTTGCTTCTGACATACCAGACGTGATCTGCTTCACAGAAACTTTCCTCCTTCATGATGTCTCTGATTCATTGGTATCTCCCCCAGGTTACTCCCTCCTCCGGTATGATAGACCTGAGCCTCGTCCTGGAGGTGGGGTTGCCATCTTTATAAAAAACTCTCTTCCTCACTCGCCCTGCACTGCCCTCTCTCCACCTCACCCCCAGGAATACCTTTGGCTACGGCTTCCCCTTCGCTCCCACCTTTTGTTCATATGTGTGTTGTACCGTCCACCAAACAGTGATTACTCCATCTACATCTCGCTGTCTGATAATATGGGCCAAGTTCTATCTACCCATCCCAACTCTCTCTTCCTCATATGTGGTGATTTCAATTGTCACCATGCCAGTTGGCTGGGTGTGGGATCCTCTCTCACCAGCCATGGCTCTTCAGCAAAGGACTTCTGCGACTCACTGGGACTGACACAATCTGTCAATTTCCCGACCCGACTCTCAGTCAATGGAGCATCTTCTCTTCTGGACTTGGTTATGACTAACTTCCCTGAAAATGTCTGCTGCTCTTCTTCTGCTCCAATCGGCTCTTCTGATCATGTGCTTGTTAAAGTGGACATCTCTCTGACCATTCTCAGAGAGCCTCCTCAGCATCTACGAGTCTGGCATTTCAGTCAGGCCAACTGCCACGGTCTTCAAACAGCCATCAATCATCTGGACTGGCCTCCCATCTCTACCGCCTCTGACATCAACTCATCCTGGGAATTCTTCCAAAGTAAATTGCTCTCTCTCATGCACAGACTTATCCCATCTCGTCTTCAGTTGTCATACCATTCCTCCTGTCCATGGTACACGGAATCTTGTGGTGAGGCTGTTGCCCAGAAACAACGTGCTTTCGTCTCCTGGAAAGCAAATCCAACGGAAGGAAATCTCATTTCCTTTCACAAAGCCCAAAACAAGTGTGTGTCCACCCTCAGGAGAGCCAGGAAACAATATCTCTCTGTTTTCAAGACCGAACTCTCTTATCTGTCTCCCTCTTACAAATCCAGGTGGGGTATGGTCAAATCTGTTTCTGGTGTTTGTTCCCCCTCTATCCCCTCCCTCACCTCAAGCGGCTACATGGCTGACTCCGCACGTGAAAAAGCTGAATGCCTCAACTCTGTTTGCCTCTAAATCCTGTCCGAAACCCATCCCTCTCTGTACCCATCGTACCCAGTCGTACCCAGCTTCTCCTGGACTCTCTGTCCTTTCCTCCTGACAAGGTGGAAAAGTTTGTCAAACCTCGACTCTGATTCTGCAACTGGACCTGGCGGCATCAGCCCACGGTTCCTAAAATCCTGTTCTTCTGCTCTTTCACTCCCTCTCTCTGTTCTCTTCACCCTCTTTTGCTCAAGGTCATCTGCCATCTGCTTGGAAATCAGACATCACCGCTTTGCACAAAAAAGGTGCAAAAACAGATCCTAGCAACTACAGACCAATCAGCCTTCTCCCAATTATCAGCAAAGTCTTGGAATCCATCATTGCTTCAGATATGAAATCTTTCCTCTTCTCCAATGGCTTGATCTCTGATCATCAATTTGGTTTCAGACCTGGTCACTCTACTCTGGACATGCTGCTTCTGCTTTCTCAACAATGGATGGAAATTAGAGCTGTCTCCCTTGACATATCACGTGCCTTCGATACGGTCTGGCACCCCGCTCTGCTCACCAAACTCTCCTCCTTTGGTATCCATGGAAATCTCCACGCATGGCTGGCGGACTTCCTCTCTCGTCATAGTCAACGTGTGGCCCTGAATGGGTTTCTCTCATCTCCTCTTCCTGTTCAGGCTGGAGTTCCCCAAGGCAGTGTTCTGGGCCCTGTGCTTTCTCTGGTCTTCATCAATGATCTCTCTGACTCTCTTGAAAATCCTCTCTATCTGTTTGATGACTCTACTCTCTGTCGCTCCATTCCTCATCCCTCAGATCGGCAGTCTGCAGCCTCCTCACTCTCTGCAGACCTGAACAATATCACATACTGGGCAAACAAGTGGAACATGTCTTTCAATCCTGACAAATCTCACACTCTTACGATGTCTCTCCGAAAAGACTGACTGGACTGGGCAACCCTCCCATCCACTTTCTGAATAATCCTCTCCAAGAAGTTCTGTCACTCAAGCTTTTGGGTCTCACTATCTGCCATGATCTTTCCTGGGAAAACCACATTTCAAATCTGGCCTCCAAAGCCAGTCGCCGACTGGGCATCCTCCATCGTGCGAAGTCCTTCCTTGGCACACCTGAGCTCCTCACCACATACAACGCTTTCATCCACAGCTCAATGGAATACTGCTCTCCCCTCTGGGCTGGTGCTCCTGCCTCACACCTAGCTCGTCTTCACGCTGTTGAAACCAAAGCGTTCAGAATCATTGGAATCTCCCACGATGAAGCTAACTCCAAGGGCCTTTCACTCACTCACCACAGGCAGGTTGGTGGTCTTTCTGTCTTCTACCGACTCCTCTCTGGCCTTGCCCCCCCAGCCCTCTCTGGGCTCTGCCCCCCAAATATTCCTACAGGTCGCACAAGATCTGCCTGCAACCCTCTTATGGTTAAACTGCCAAAATCAAGACTCTCTGCTCACCTTCACTCCTTCATTCCTCTTTACTCCCGCCTCTGGAACAAACTCCCTCACTCTCTTCAATCCCACTCCACCCTCCAGGTCTTTAAAACAGCTGTTCACCACCATCTCTTATCTTCCCCCATCCAAAACCTTGATCTTTTCTACTCCCGCTAATTTCACCCCAAATCCACTTTTTTGAAATCCCAACTTCTGTCCTGGAAGTCCTTGGTGTTCTTGTGTTTTATACTTCTCCCACCCTCCCCCCCCCCCCTTCCCACGCCTCCTCCCCCCAAGCCCTCTCCCTCCCACACATCCCCCTGCTCTCAAATGTTATGGTTGTGTGCTTCCCCTTCTCTCCCCATCTTGTCTTCCGCTCCCTCTTTTTATATATTTTGTTGTCTGGTTGATTTGTTTGTGAAATAAATGTTAGCTCTTTCACGAGCCTCGATTCAGTATACGAAAAAAAAGAAAAAAAAGTGAACGTCCCAATTATACAAACTGAAACGATATGATAAACATGGTTTATTGAAAGTTAAAACGTCCACGTGGCTCGACTTCAACTCATTGCTTTAAATAGTCTCATATTTTTAACGAATATTGACTTTTCCATGAAATGGAAAAACATTCCCTCCATGGCACTTGCACGTTCATGTGAAGATCACTCGAACTTGCAACTTTGGACCACGAGGACTACACCTTGGAAATTTGTACCTTGGAACATATTATCTCGACGGACAAAGCATTTCCTTCTGAAATTTGCAGCCGATTTCGTCCAGATAAAGCAGAGAAACGCATTTTCAGTCCCCATGTAAAAGCTGCACACACAGAAACGATCCCTTCATGACTTCTGAAGCTGCTCTGTTTAAATCCTGTCCTATCTTAATCAGGAACATAATGCAGACCAGGCAACTCGGCCAACTCGCTGAGATTACACGTTAGACCTTGTGAGGAGGAAAAAAGACGAAAAGTTAAACTTGATTTTTGTTTTGTACTCTGGTCAAACTTTGTTATTTTGTCGACAGTGAATGTTGTGTAAGAATATTCAGCAACACAAAAATAACCAATGCACTTGGTAAAAAGTTCAGGCAAAACAGCGATCATTTATTATTTGCCAATCTGAATCACATTCATCACTCCAAGGCTTTCAGGGTCATCGGCGATAATATTTTATATTGTCTCCTCAGATTTCAAACGAATGTTGACTTTTCCATGAAATGGAAAACGGTCCCCCCATGGCACTTTCACGTTGATGTGTAGATCATTCGAACTTGCAACTTTGCCCCACGAGGAATTTCGTGCTTCGGTAAGTAAGAATATGTATCACGTCTGATGCTGCTGTGGGTTCACTTGCAATGGGTGCTTTGAATCTTGATCTGCAGAGATGGGTACCACCAGCTTCTTGTTTCTCAAAAATACTACGTCAACAAACTTCTTCAAGTTCGAGGATATTCACCACCACATATTAAGGAAACAACCATCATTTATTTATCAGCTCGTAAATTTGCACATACCAATCACTCATTGAACTTTATAGCCAATGAGTGAACATTTCAGAATTGTGGAATGTAAAACAAAACCATCATGTTTTTAAATGTGCAACAGTGGACATTAGCTCAAAAGCACAGGTGTAACCAAGGCAATATGAATTGGCAAATGGATGAAATCACCAGGACGTTGATCGAGGTATGCCAACCACTGTGGGAAGCAAGGGGAAGCTGACGTTTCAGGTGTTAATCCTTCCTCAGAGCAAACAAGAGTTAACAGCGAAGAGTAAACACCTCTTTTACTTCGACGAAAGGTTAACACCTGAAACAGCTTCTCCTTGCTTCCCATGGTGGTTAGCATACCTCGTTCGACATCCTGTTGATTTCATCCATTGTTCTACCTGTCCGCTGTGGATTCACACTCACCTTCAATAGTAAGACTAGTTATTCATTCTAATATAAATTTACGTCTGAAAAATATCAACCAGAGATGACCACTATGATTCATGCTGAAAAGCTGGTCATAAAGGCCCGGGCTTTGCCAAAAGCGACACCTTGCAAACAAAGGCCGGAGACGGTTCAAAATACAAGCAGAAGAAATATTTGCCTGGTTCACGTCACTTACTTCCACAACCTCCACAAAACACATCCAGTGCTTTAAAATATATCCGCAGTGGTTTATGGACGTGCATTAATCTTAATTCAAATTTTATCACAATATCAATTTATCTAGAACCTTTATGGAGTGCAGCATGCTTCCAAGGCACAGTGCTCCTCACATGCTGAGCCAGGGCAGAAATTTGGCAAAACTCACATTGCCAATGCTAAAAGCAATGAAACATTTTTTTTTTGCAGTGCAGCCAAGCTACAAACGTTAGTGGCATGCCTCAAACAGCCGACAACTTGTGCAACATAAGCTTCGACCTAACGATGGTAAACTGGACTGCACGGAGGGATCTTTGTTGGAATGAGTGGCATTTTTGTGTAGTTTTCAATGGAGCAACGTGCAAGTAGCTGTGCATAGTTGACATGCTCATTGCTCCCAGGATCCACAATATCCTGCGGATGGCTAGCTCGATTTCCCAGCTCTTCTGCAAGCTCTCGATCGATGAGTCCCGTGTTGAGGGCATGATGTAGCGGTACTCGACCGATGTGGTTTGGTTCAACGAGGCCGCCTGTCAAGTGCTGTGCCTCAAGGAAATGCAAGGCATCGACACGTGTCACCTTGCCACGCCGCAGTGCACCCGTCACTGACAATCGCCCACCCGACAGCAATGGATCTTCAAAACCAGTGTATGCCTTTTGAGCTGTTGACAGATGTGCGATGGATGACCAGTTAATGAGGCCACGCTCAGCTGCTTGCTGCAGTGATAAGCGTCGCCCATTGGCCACATCTACAATGCCTCCGGTGGCAGCTTGTGCTTGCAACAACCGGTGTGCTGTATTTGACTCCAGCAGACCACGGCTATGAGCCACACGTATCGGCAAACGCTGACCTGTTCCCACATCTATTACACCAGATACAGGAAGGGTTTCCTCAACTGCTGGGGTACCATCTGGGTTTTTGGCTCCTGAGTGTCCTGATAGTTTGGTGGCCAACTCGACAATGGTGATATTACCAGCACGGTACCGATCCAAATCCGCCTGTGTGCCCAAACCTTTTTGAATGGCTTCGGCCACATTGATCCGGTTGCCTGATTTCCTATCGTGCAACATGGTACTCATTCCTTCCGGTCCTGTAATTGTTACTTCTTCCCAGTCACATTCCTGTCCTTGCAGTTGGCAAAAAGTTTTCCAGTCAATAAGATCTTCCTGATAGGCCTGCGCTGGTGTGAGCTCTCGGCCTGTGTCTGGGTCTATCACTTTCACACGCTGCTTCATGTGAGACTGTGATCTCTCCTTATGTTGAGCTGCAACCTTCTGCGTGGCGTTGGCCAGCTGATCCATAAACCTGCTTACCTCCTCCTCCTTCATTTTTAAAGCCTTTCCAGAGCGACCCAGAGCCTTTTGGAGCTGATCAATCTGTGACTGCAAGCCCTGTTGCTTGGACACTTGCCGGGCCACCTCATCCTCTTTCATCTTGCGAAGTCTTATCTCTTCCTCAAGCAACATAGTTATTTGGGCTATTTGCTGGTCCTCACCTGAAGACGGTGCCATTGTTAGTGCATCTTGCAGCATCTTTTTTGTTTTATTTATGTCCTCCTCTGTGTTTTGCCTCATGTCGTCCAGTTTCACTTCAAGGTCCTCACATTTGTTGCAAGCTTCCATTACATCTGCATGCGTATGTGCCCTCTCAGCTGCCAATGTGCTGTCCATCATTGCAACTTGAATCTGCAACTTACCAATTTCATTTTCTGCCTCTCTTCGTTTCTGAGACTCTTTAACAAGCTCCTGCCACAATGTGTATCGATCTTCATCTTTGAGCTGTGCTATATCCTTGCCTGGTTGTGTCCCCGGCAGTAATGCTGCAGGCTGTGTCTTAGAGATAGCTCGAAGTTTATCTTCGGCTTCTTGGACTTTGCGCTTCTCTTCCTCAAGCAGCTTCATAAGACGTGACAGTTCCTCCTTTGCATTTCTGGAAATGGACTGTGTGCTTGCCTTACTCCCAATGTCTATGATATCAAGACGCAGCATTCGGATCTCCCTGTCTGCCTCTTCATTTTTCCACTTCTCTTCCTGCAGCTGTTGCCGCAGATCTTCTACTTCCTTCTCCAAAGCAGTTTGTGCTTTTGGCTCGATCGTTTGAGCAATACCAGCAGCATTTGGTGTTTCTGTTGGGCTCTGCAATCTGGCGTTCTCTGTGTCTTGCAATAGCTTGAGGATGTGTTGGTCAGTCTCCTCTCGTATCCTCCTTTCCTCCGCAAGCTGTTTTTTTAAATTTTCCAGCATATCTTTATAACCTGGTTCAGCTGTTGGTGTTTCCTTGCCAGGCTGCACATCTTTTGTGTCTGTAGGCATTGTAGGATCACTGACTGCAACTATTTCCTCTTCAAGCAATTTATCAATACCTGCTAATGAGAGTTCCTCATCCACATCATCTCCAGGTTCAATGTCCTCTTCCACAGCATCCAAGCTTTGCTTAAAGTCGTCAATCTTTTCTTGCAAGTCATTTAATTTCCCCTCAGTTTCCCTTCTGCTTTCTCTTTCTTGATTATACTGCTTCTTCAGAGTGGTTAGGGCCGTGAGAAGATCGTTATCATTTGTCAATGCTTGGAAGCCTGCATCAACTGGTTCGTCAGTGGCCTCCATTGAAGGTTCTGGAACATCAGTGTCTTCAGCTTTTTCAGCCATTTCCTCCACCTCTCCAGCAGTCTCTTTTTGTGGTTCTTCCTCTGTGGGATTTTGCTGCAGTTCCTGGAAACAAAAAGATGGAAAGGGTGGGTTTGTGTTTTGAGAAACATCACACACCAACAAAGCAAGTGTTGGGTATTATTTGGCTGGATAGTATATTCTCTGTCAAAAACAATTAATCACCATAATAACATCAAACTATGTCACAATCTATGCTTCGTAACACTGATACCACAAACCTCAAATACGGGTATCAGGCTTTCGAGGTATGCCAGCCTCTGCTCATGTGACACATTTGTTTTGACGAATTTCTTCACAATCTCTTTTTCCTGCAAGCAAAAGAGAATGCAATACCAGTTAGTAGCACATCATTGTAATTTTTTTTAAATTGTGTTTCGCAACATCAAAGTCTCACAGGTCTGTTGAGCTGTTGGTATAAAACACAAACCGATAATGTCAATGCTCCAAAATTGGGCCGAAGTGGCTCATTTAGTCATTTATTTACTTCGTTTTATTAGTTATCTTGTTAAACCAACATGTAATTGTTTTAACCATAAAAAACGATGTGTTTCCTTCTTTCGATAAAAGTTAATTGTATCAACACCATGAAATATCACAAATCTAAAGGTCTGAGTTATAACTTTCATGCCATAAACTTCCATTTCCTCCTCTGTTAACAAAATCTGTGTTGGTATTCTATCTTGGTTGTTCTAAGAAACTGTAACCTCTTGAACTTTTACAAACAAGTGTACGTTTGAGACATTAAGCTTAACATCCACTCCAGAGCGCACTTGCGCATGCGCAAGATTGGAGGTCTCGTCTCTTCATAGCTGTCCATGCGCGCTCGCTTTCGAAGTTAAGTAACTTTTCACAATTGTGTTTTTGTTGAAACTATCTTTCTCTCGGTGTATGTACCTATTGGGGTGTCTTTAATAGTATTCTTTGCGTTGGTTTTTCATACCTGTGTACAGAATCGTCGGTCTTTCTTATCGCGTATTCTGAGGCCTAAGTGTAGTACTAGGGTACCGTGTCCGACCTTGGCTTGAGGCTTTGTTTTTGTCTCAGCGGTTCTCCGATCACGCTGCAATTACTTTCCGGTTTCTGTTTTTCACTGTCTTTTCACCCCATACTTCCTTGTTTTAAAATCTCTTCAAAAAAAAAAAAAAAACCAAAAAACACTTCCTTCTGTTCTTATTCGTTTATTCGTTCTTATTTGTTCGTTCGTTCTTCGACCACGTTGTTTGTGATCACGTGATCACGTTGTTAAAAAATGTCTCATCTGACCCCTGAAGAACTGCATTCTGTCATATTCCATAACACCTTTGTCTTCTTCTTCTCCCTGCTCTCAAATGTTGTGTTTGTGTGCTTCCCCTTCTCTCCCCATCTTGTTTTCCGCTCCCTCTTTTTATATATTTTGTTTGTCTGGTTGATTTGTTTGTGAAGTAAATGTTAGCTCTTTCACGAGCCTCGATTCAGTATACAAAAAAAAAAAAAGAAAAAAAAAAAGAGGACGGCATACTTTATGATGCTACGACCGGAGTGTTGTCTTTCACACTAAACGTTGCTTTGTCGTTCCAAAAGAGATGAAAAATTAACAATTGTTCAAAACTCCCTGCTGACATCGAACCTTGTGTTTTGTTTTGCATGAAAATGCTCTCATTGAGGATAATCAACAAACAACGCTGGCCGATTGTATGAACAATGGATTGCTCAGGAGAGAACTTGGTTTTATTGAAATGTGAGACATGATGTTTCACCTGTTTTATATCACATTTACCATCAGTTCCTGTTTGCTCGAGCTCTTCCATGCAGTATTTCAAGTTTGCCGACCACCACCAACTCATGTTCTCTCCCATTTCCACAGCTGAGCCTTACTCCATCCACATCCACTAAGAACCGGTTCCTACCCTTCTACAATTCTCTCTCCTTTAGATTTGCAATCCCCCCAAAGGAATCCCATTGAGTCATGGGTTAAAGACACACAAGATAACAAATCATAAGCACACCACCATTGAATTACTCTGCATGAAAAGTTAACAATACGATGTGAAGTACATTCAATGTTTGCAGTGACGAATGAGTGTTCCGAACCTCCTCAGAAATGCGATCAGTCTGAGAGGGAGCACCCTTCAGCGTGAGGGGCGATTGTGTATTTGAAGTAGTTTCCACCACTATTTTGTATCGCTCAGCTGCCTTCTCGTAGTGCTAAGAACATCAGAGGGTAGGAAACTTCATTGTATCACAAACTATTTCCTTCCAAAGAATGCAATATTCAAAAAAAAAGAAGAAGAGTATTGTATTAATAATATAAATTATATTCAAGAAAACAATAGGACCTGAAATACTTCCTGCTGCTCCTGTAGCATAATGCTGGACAACATCTCCTAATAATAACCAGGTAGAGATACAGTGCATTCAGAAAGTATTCAGACCCCTTCACGTTTTTCACATTTTGTTATGTTGCAGCCTTTTGCTGAAATCGTTTAAATTCATTTTTTCCCTCATCAATCTGCACTCAATACCCCATAAGGACAAAGAGAAAACAGGATTTTAGAAAGTTTTGCGAGTTTATTAAAAATAAAAAACTGAAATATCACATTTACATAAGTATTCATACCCTTTGTTATGACACTTGAAATTTAGCTCAGGTGCCTCCCATTTCTCTTGATCATCTTTGAGATATTTCTACACCTTTATTGGAGTCCACTTGTGGTAAATTCAATTGATTGGACATGATTTGGAAAGGCACACACCTGTCTATATAAGGTCTCACAGCTGACTATTCATATCAGAGCAAAAACCAAGCCATGAGGTCGAAGGAACTGCCTGCAGAGCTCAGAGACAGGATTGTGTCGAGGCACAGATCTGGGGAAGCCTACAAAAAAACCCATCACTGCAACCGACCTGGGCTTTATGGCAGAGTGGCCAGACGGAAGCCAAACAATTCAATCTTGGTTTCATCAGACCACAGAATCTTGTTTCTCACAGTCAGAGAGTCCTTTAGGTACTTTTTTTGCAAACTCCAAGCGGGCTTTCACCGCAGACATGGGAGTAGTATTTTATCACCGGTCTAACAGGATTTGTAGAGGGTTTTGTAGAGGGTGAGAGGCTTATGGGAATTGAAGTACTTGCGAGCTCTGAAAAGAAAACCAAGTTTCTTGGAGGCAGATTTGGTGATGTTGAATGTGCGAGGCTGCCAGGAGAGAATGTTGAAGATGCTGACACTGAGCCCATTAATGGAGGAGGACTGCTGGAGCAGAGCGTTGGACACAAGAAGGGGTAGCTGTGTTGATATCATTTAGTCTGGGTTAGATTCTTGATTTGACTGTTAGCTGCCAGATTGGTGCTTCGCAGGCAAGGTGTTGCATCAAAAAGGTTAACCATTCCTTAAATGGGATGTCAAATTGGGGACTCATCTGCCAGCCTGTACTGCTGGTCGACATTAAAGATCTCATGGTGTCTTTGACAAAGTTTTGTCAGGTATTCACCATAATGGTGGCAAATTTGGAATTCCTTCTCTCCAAAGTACAGTTAGGCCTCTGACATGCAATAAAACATCGTGGCACCGAATCACTCACCAAGGACCAAAGTTCTATGGTGGAGCCTGAAACATGGCAGGGATAAGTAACAGCAACAAATTTTCATTGATAACACAAAATAGATACATTGCTTCTTCTTCTTCTTAAGATGCAGTATGTGGCTGCAGGTGGCATTATTGAGTTGAGGTGCAGCTATACTGTTGATGCAGTGACCCCCTGTAGGTTGGAACAGGAACTTGGAATTTCACCTGGATGCCAGGGATAGAGGTCACCTGCTCTTCACAAAGAACGCCATGGGATTTTTAATCCCCACAAACTAATGCTGGCAGACGGGATCCCCAGTTTAACATCCGTGCAAGACACGACACCAACATCGATACATCACCCTGCCGGGGTGTAAGGTATCTCGACAGACGATCGATTGCAGCACACGTTTATTGACTCTCCCGATACACCGCAGCGCCATCCGAGCTGGGCCGTAACTTCCGGAAAAACGGAAATAAACCCGCGGTCACGGTGTAAGGGAAACAACGGTGAATATTTGCAGCTTCATACATGACACGGGGGAAACACCAGAAGGCCAGTTTATAGCTGGGCCAATATTGAAACACAGCCGAGGCAGGTCAGAGGTGTGTGCATACCTCTGGATCATCCTACCAGCCCCATTACTTATTCGGAGACATCTGTACAGGTATGGGCAGTTCAATCAAGTGGGAATATCTCAGCAGATATCTTTGAGTCCTCAAATAAGGTGAAACAACTCAGAATATTGACTGAAGGCCACAAAATGCTTTTTAAAGAGGCTAATAGGGGGTTTCAGACAATAGCAAACCAGCAAATGATATATTGCAAGGTAAAGTGACATATCATATGGTAGAGCCCTCACCTTGATGGTTTTGATCAAATCTTGCACAGTCTTTTGGAATAGTTCAAGCTGGGGTTTCATTTTGTCGATTTCTACCACCAGTTTCTGTCAGAAAAATTGGGAGTTTATAGATAAAGCAACACCTGTCGTTGTTATCTGTGCAAACACAAGTATCAAATTGTTATCTACCAAGTGTGGTTTGTGTCTGGGTAGCAAATCTGGTGGAGGGGAGAAGACCCCAATTCTCTCTTTGTAAATGTGTGTCGTGTAGTGCCACCCCGTGGCAGCCCGTATTATAAATCCTCTTCTTCTGAGATGAAGAAAGTTAAAACAATTTGATAATTAATATGCAGTACATTGCAGTGATGTTGAAATCTGAATGAGAACAATTCGAAATTTCCAAAATGCTTCATTTCACTCATCTTAAGTGGAGGTTCAAACGAAAGCATCCAACACAGCTTCACAGTGACGTGGAAGTTATGTTTGTTCACGCCATATGTAAACATCAAGGATGGTTGATGAAGGTGATGTTAGCTGACTTCCAAGTAGATGGAAGAAGGTAACCCTCCTTTCCTTGCCCTCATTTATGCACCACAGAGTAATTTTGATATTTTAATTATTATCACATGCTTTCACACAATTTCTGTTCTCATTGTTGCACATTGCCCACTAGTCCAACATCTTCTGGAAGCCAGCAAAGAAACCAGAAGCCTTCTCTCTGAAGTGGATGTCACTGTGGTTTTCTAATTATCTCATTCAAGATGCCTTTCTTACGTGATAAACCTGTTTCTACATTTCATGATAATGGTCACTTTGGACGGACTTGTTTTGGATTAGGCAGTTCTAAAGGTTGTAGTCGTGAAGAAAAGCCACCACTCACTAATGCGTGGCCTCCTACAACCAAGTGTTCATAACAATGCAATCCTTCAAGATTCATACAAAATGCAATGTCCATGATCTGCGAGATACCGATTCAAACTAAAGACCAAAAACTTAAAGCTCCAAAAAAATAGTTCCTTCACTGATCAGAAAGTAATCAGAGAGTACGGTAGTGCTCTCTCTGTAGGGATGGCGTGGAAAAAAACGTCGCTCCCATCTTCTGCATGCAAAACTAAAGTTGGATTATCTTCTTTTGGAATATGGACTTGCCGTGGTGACAGAGAAAAGAGGGGTGCCAAAGAGAGGAGGAGAGCTCGTGAAGACTCGGAACTGGATTTGAAATAGAGGATGCAGCTGGGAATGACACTGGTTCAGACACAGAACGGAGCTGAGTGGCGCTGCGTTTTGAGGGAGGAATGTGCAGCACTCCCTTGGTCGGAATGTGCAGCACTCCGGTGGTCAGCATGGCGGTCGACGATAGAGGGTAAGGTCGGTACATTGCCAGATTTGTGGATCAGGTAGTTCTCACTTGCCAAGCATGGAGCAGCAGGCTGTGATATCCTGTACAGTCAGTCAAGGGTGGATGGATCCGTTGTTAGAATAGTCACCAAATTGAAGTACATGAAGGTTCTCTCTGTTTGATTGTAAAAGAAAATCAAACTAAAAGGAAGTAACATTCAATGTTGCATCATCTGATCATATCAAGATACAGCAAGTGTACCGGCCTGTCCATGCCTGACGTTCGACTGAAGGTGGTACAGGAATGTGGAATTTATTGGTTTTTGATTTGGCATTCGGCGTTTCCGCATTGTCTGTTTGCTTGTGGCCTCCCACCCATGCTTAGTACCTCACTCATATATATATAATAAACATCGGGGCAATACCCCTGGTGTTCACCTGGTAGAATAAACAGTATACAACACTGACTATAGGTATTTTAAACCAATTTCAATGGTTGCTGGAAGACAGGGCAGCATGAAGAATCATATTAACATAATCATAAGATTTTAAACAAACAAACAAAAAACATACCTATTTTGGGGGGGGTGGGGTGGGAGGGGGGCACTCCCCACCTCC
The DNA here is from genome assembly GCF_964187855.1 of Myxine glutinosa. Taxonomy (NCBI): domain Eukaryota; kingdom Metazoa; phylum Chordata; class Myxini; order Myxiniformes; family Myxinidae; genus Myxine; species Myxine glutinosa. Next base: position 178,572,420 of record NC_136261.1, read on the forward strand.
TTCCCCAACCTCATATACCTCCTCAGACCCCAATTTTTGAATGCCTTGAACAAAAACATTGGTACATCATGGGTGATGAAGGTTGTGGTCAAGTCAAGTCCACCAACTAATGCAGGCAGATGTGATTCTTAGTTTAACGTCCATCCAGAGGACGGCGCACACATGGATGGATCACAGTAGCTGTGAAACACCGAATGACAGTTTATAGCAGGGCGGAGATTCAAACCCAGGCGAGAAAGCTCAGAGGTAAGTGTGCCTACCTCCATATATATATTTAAGTACCTCTTCTTTTTCAATGGCAGTTTTGGTTTCTTCTAGTGTCGTGGGGATACCCTCCTCCACCTGAGGAACATCATGAACCCAGTTGAACAACTCAGGATACTTGGTGACATATGCTCGGCTTTGGGATTCTGCAAGATTGAGCCGAATTAATCTGCAATCCACAATAAAGAGGAAAGGGGAAAAACATTGGGGTAAAAGGTTAAAGATTGGAGCCAGGAGAGGGGAACAGAGCAATTCAAACAAAAAATGACTGAATTTTGGTTGTGGAACTTGTTTTATGCACAACTTGCAAAATCTCTATCTTAATAACGATATAATTTAAGCCTTGCATTGATTGCCTAATATAAATATAGATGGATGTGTGATCCTCGTCATCCCACGAAGCACGTGAGGCTGTCATGGAAGTTTCATTGGCGAGGTGGCACAACTTTGAACATGTCACCACTCCAACACAGGATACTCCATTTTCCATCAACCTGGTGCTCATTTTGCCGACCTCAGGATGAACAGGCTGAGCCAACCCACCTGATATTACTTTTGGCACAACTGCGGTTTGATTTCAGGATATGAAGATGCGAAGCCAACCACCTTAACTGTTCAACCACCACCCAGATAATACACAGGGTGGGCCAAAATTATGTGCAACTTTTCAAACAGCTGTTGTTGGATTTTACTCATGTAAAATGAGGGGTAATGAGGTAATGAGGGGTAAAATGAGGGGCTCTTTTTAAGCAGTAAAACTGCTTCAATATTTGGCTATGTCTGTCCGTAAAAATGAAGAACCTTTCCAACCCACACTATTTAATTATAAGCGGTTCTAAAGGGTGATTCAAATGGGTTCTAAAGGGTAATTCAGATGGGGTCCAAAGGGTGATTCTGATGGGTTCTAAAGGGTGATTCTGATGGGTTCTAAAGGGTAATTATAAGGGGTTCGAAAGGGTAATTCTAATGGGTCCTAAAGGGTGATTCTGATGGGTTCCAAAGGGTGATTCTGATGGGTTCTAAAGGGTGATTCTGAAAGGTTCTAAAGGGTAATTCTGATGGGTTCTAAAGGGTGATTCTGAAGGGTTCTAAAGGGTGATTCTGATGGGTTCTAAAGGGCAATTCTGATGGGTTCGAAAGGGTAATTCTAATGGGTTCTAAAGGGTGATTCTGAAGGGTACTAAAGTGTAAAACGAAAGGGTTTCATTCATTTCTTGGCTTTGCCTATTTCATACTAAAAATGCCAAACTGTACCGCTTCCTTCGGATGCGGGCGCGATATGTATTTTTAGGTCGCCAGAAGAACAAGCTTTAAAGTTTTTTTTTCCAATGGAACCTTCAACCATGTCAATCAATTTCTCTGTGTCCTCATGGACACTCATTTTCGGGACATTTGTTGCAACAAAGTCATATATTTGTTTCGACACAAAAGCAGTTTTATAGGGTTTATCCAAATAAAAGAATTTCATCTAACTGAAATACGCAATTTGGTGTATGTCTGTCTGTCTGTTTGCTCGACTGTGATACATTCAGTCGTTATTTATCCAATCTTAACCAATCTTGACAGGAGGACTAAGGGTCACACAATGGAGGTTGTAGCAATTTCATTTGCCCCCCTCCCCAATGGAGAAATTAATGTTAAGGTACAGTGCATTCAGAAAGTATTCAGACCCCTTCACTTTTATCACATTTTGTTATGTTGCAGCCTTATGCTGAAATCGTTTAAATTCATTTTTTCCCTCATCAATCTTCACTCAATACCCCATAATGACAAAAAGAAAACAGGATTTAAGAAAGTTTTGCAAATTTATGAAAAACAAAAAACTGAAATATCACATTGACAGAACTATTCAGACCCTTTGCTATGACACTTGAAATTTAGCTCAGGTGCCTCCCATTTCTCTTGATCATCTTTGAGATGTATCTACACCTTGATTGGAGTCCACCTGTGATAAATTCAATTGATTGGACATGATTTGTAAAGGCACACACCTGTCCATATAAGGTCTCACAGCTGACAATGCATGTCAGAGCAAAAACCAAGCCATGAGGTCGAAGGAACTGCCTGCAGAGCTCAGAGACAGGATTGTGTCGAGGCACAGATCTGGGGAAGCCTACAAAAACTTTTCTGCTGCATTGAAGGTTCCCAAGAGCACAGTGGCCTCCATAACTCTTAAATGGAAGAAGTTTGCGTCACAAAGGATTTTCCTATCACACAAACCTGGGTTACACTCCCCCTAAATTAGATTAATTAATTATGTAAAATGATTAAAAATCACGGGGCAACCCGGGTTACCGCGCGGTGCATCACATTGACCCAAAAGACCACATGACCCAAAAGGACCTAAAACACCCAGATGACCCAAAAGTCCACGAGGAACAAAAAGTTCCCAAGGACCCAAAAATCCCTGATGACCCAAAAGTCCCCGAGGATCCAGATGACCCAAAAGTCCTTGATGACCCAAAAGTCCATGATGACCCAAAAGTCCATGATGACCCAAAAGTCCTTGATAACCCAAAAGTCCCTGACAACCCAAAAGACCAAAAATTCCTGATGAACCAAAAGTCCCAGAGTACCCAAAAAACCCAGATGACCCAAAAGTCCCCGAGGACCAAAAAGACCCAGGTGACCCTGATGACTCAAAAGTCCCCAAACACCCAAAAGTCCCCAAAGTCCCTGAAGGTCCAAAAGTCCCCAATTAAAATTTGGTCCAATGGACCAACGGGCCCCCTAGTTTAATAAATATTTGAAATGACATTTAGTGTTCCTTTCATCTTTGTTTTGGCATTCTGAATCGCCTGGAGTGGTCAATGGTCATATATTTGACATTTAAAAATAAAGATCCAAGTTTCCTGATGTCTATGCCCTATTAGTATTACCTATGGCTACTGGGGTTGGGGATTTGGGAGGAGGTGGAAGTAGGGGGTGGAGGGAGAACAATTATGTTATTAAAATTTTTATTTATTTTTTCCAGACACCCTCAATATGCCGCTGGTGAGCACGTCTATAAAGTTTGTACCACAACATTTGCAAATCAGAAGTAGAACATCATCGACTCAAATATTATAATAATTATTCAGACGGTGTGTATTTCTCAGCTGAGCCTCTCTCAATGGCAATGACTGGAGTTTCACTTGGTGCAGATTCCTTTGTTATAATTTGTTTCTCCAGTTCATTTCTGCAGTTAAATATTTACAGATACTCTCGAAGAGCGTGTTCTCTCATACTCAACCAACGCCATCGTAGTTTGACAAGGCCAAGCTCTTCCCCATGCCGACCTGATCAACCCTGAACCTTGCTATGCTTTTCCAGAACCAGGATTTGGATACAACAGATAAATACTCTTATCTTGTCTTGATAAAGTTCTTCATTGAAGTTAATTTTACAAAACTATCAGAGAGTGCGCTGGCACTGTCGACTCGACGTACTAACGCATGGATGACGCGGCTAAAAAAATGTCGGCCCCACCCACTGATGCAGAACAAACGTTGGAGTATCTTTTCATACTCTTGTCGTAGTTTATCAAGGGCATTTGCAGTTCGAGGGTATAATAAGTTTTATTGACACTTCAAGTAGACAAAACAGTAAAAACCACGAGAGTGTCTTTCACGTGTCCGGCTGTGCATAAATTCCTCGAGGCTCCGCCCCTCCCCTCTGTCCTCACCCTATTGGTTGGAGGGAAACCACATCAGTTCTTTTGGGCATTTCTAAGTGCAGGTCCTAGTGTGGCCTGAGGCTGGATGAAGACATTACTCTTTGACAAATTAGCAATAAGACAGAGCTGCAAGATACAGTCAGGGTTTCGTGACACAATATAGGAACCCATGCACTGTTTGACATTGCTGACTAAGATATCTTGGCACTTTTGCTCCAAGATTGGGTATATGGGTATCCTCTGAGTACCATAACATTGTGTAATTCCACATTGTAAAAAACTTACCGAAAGAAATGAATTTAAAAATTTTTTTGCTGAATTAAAAAGGCAATGAAGGGATGATAAAATACAGTCTAAAACAGGTCCTAATCAAGATAGGGATGATGTTGGTTTGAAGAGTAGCGAACAGTATTGCCATCACATAACAATCCCGACATCGCTGTCCCCAGACTATTGTCTCAGGTAGGCCGAGCTAAAAGTATTAGAAGCTCCAATATTTCATTTCTGCATAAGTACAAGAAGCTCCGATATAATTTCAGGGACTTCTTGTAGCTTCAGTTGTCTTTCCTACTTTCCTTTTTTATCAACTTAGAGTAACCGATCACAAATGCAGATAATTATAGAATGCTGTTATTGGAGATGTCCATGCAGTTTGTGAGAAGTTGATGATCATGTACTGATATTATAACATTGTACTCGGGCTGCTAATTTGTACAGTCTCAGTATGTGGTTACACTACAAGAGTAATCAAGTACTGGTGTAACCAGTGGAGTGTTTGTGGAAGCTTGAAGCAATAACCGATGAAGTGTAAATGAGGCAGTGATTGTTATGTGATGGCAATACTGTTAGCTACTCTCCACACCAACATCACCCCCACCTTGTTTAGGACCTTTTTTAGACTGTGTTTTGTCATCCCTACATTGCCTTTTTCATTTAGCAGAATTTTTTTCATTTACTTGTATGTATATATACATATTCGTCTTCCCTTACAACTTGCATCTTCCCCAAAATATTCACCAACATTAGTCTGGCAAGCCAAAGTTATGAACAACTCACTGAAACTGACTCAGGATGGCAATGTCAGGAAGGCTGTGCGGAACACATACGGAACTCTATGATCTAATAAAAACAAATGTTGGATAGAGAGTAAACACCTGAATGCCGACTGCCTCGTTGCTTCGGCCTGCCGTGAGAAAAGACTCTCTAGTTTGGATTCCTGTCGTCCAGCATCCAAGCAAGCTCCCACACCAAATGCTGCCAGTTGCAATTGGGCCGCCAATGAGTCTTGCAGCAGTGAGCTTGCATCGTCCAGCTTTACTTTGCTGTCCTTCAGCTTATTTCCCATTTCCTGCCAACAGAAAATAATGAAAATAAAAGTATGTATGTGTATATGTATGCGTAGACCAGGATTAAAAAAAAACAAAAAAACTCACTGGTTCGTAATTCTGCCAACATTTTAAAGAACTTTCTGTGGGGAAAATGTGAGCAGTTTATGTAATTGAAAACAAGCAATCTTTCATGTGCAGTATATATTACTAGCGGGGTCACCCGTGGGAATCCCACGGGCATGGATGTGTGTGACATTTCGACATATTGAGTTATATGCTGCACATTCATTTTTACAAAATGGTTACTGGCAAGTCATCAGATCCAGAAATGGTGTGAATTTAGTTATTTCACATAATATGTGACCCCTCACTCCTCTCCACCTGACACTCTCCTGTCTCCACCTGACACTCTCCTGTCTCCACCTGACACTCTCCTCTCTCCACCTAGCACTCCTCTCCTCTCCAAACCCTCACATCCCTCTCCATTCCAATCCCTCACCTCTCCAATCCCTCACACTCCTCTCCTCTGCAATCCTTCACACGCCTCTCCAATCGCGCCTCACACTCCTCTCCAATCGCGCCTCACACTCCTCTCCAATCGCGCCTCACACTCCTCTCCAATCGTGCCTCACACTCCTCTCCAATCGTGCCTCACACTCCCCTCCAATCACTCCTCTCCAATCGTGCCTCACACTCCTCTCCAATCACGCCTCACACTCCTCTCCAATCGTGCCTCACACTCCTCTCCAATCGCGCCTCACACTCCTCTCCAATCGCGCCTCACTCGCCTCTCCAATCGGCTTTCCCCGTCTCGTTTCTCTCCTTTTTCTCCCGTCTCGTTCTTTTTCTTGCTCCAAATCGGCCCGTCGGAATCGGAAATCGGCCCGTCTCGCCCGTCGGCCCGTCGGAATCGGAAATCGGCCCGTCTTGCTTTTGTGCTTGTGCGTAAATAAATTGTGTTCATGACACCATTTCTGGTGTTGGGCTAGCGGCTAGGGTGCCGGCTTAGGATCCTGGGTTCGAATCTCGGTCGATCGCCGAATTAATGCCAGGGGGGTTGACTCAGCCTGTCATCCTTCCGAGGTCGGCTAATTGAGTACCAGTTCACTGGTAATTCCCTGTTTGTCGTTGAAGGCGGCAAAAGGGGTTGGCGTCAGGAAGGGCATCCGGCCGTAAAACATTGCTTCAAAAAGGGGACAAAAAAACAACAACTACCACGGTCCCCGAAAAGGCCAACCCCCGCTTTGCGGGGAAAAATGGCCTCTAAACGGTGGTTTTTACACCATTTCTGGATCTGATGACTTGCCAGTAACCATTTTGTAAAAATGAATGTGCAGCATCTAACTCAATATGTCGAAATGTCACACACATCCATGCCCGTGGGATTCCCACGGGTGACCCCGCAAGTTTGCATTGACGTTCGTCGATGGACTCGTTCGCCCGTCTCATTCGTTTTCTTGCTGCATCCTGTTCAAGTCTGCGTTCTTCATCGATCGTCTCATTCATTTTGGAAATAGAAGTTTCCACGCAGCGCATGAATTGTCACGATCCTCAAGAGGAATTTGTCTCGTAATCATCAAATGATAAATGGCAAGTAAATTATATTGTGGAAAATTAAAGATTTCAAATAAACCTATTTAAAGTGTATTCGCACATAACTAATTTTAAAAAACGAAGAAATATCTCTCGGTAATTTCCTGAAACATATTTTACTTCCGGCTAATAATGTTGAATTAAATAAAAACGAAGAAATATATGTCGGCATCATTGTTGACGTTTTTGTGACGACTGTCATCAAACGAAAAAGTAATATATCTTAACGGAAAAGCAAAAGCGAATTTTTAATATATATCGACACGTTGCCGTCGGTGTCATGTTGGGCGGTGTATGATACACCATGACGCGATTTTTAAAAATATATATCTGCATTTTCCCGCGTGTGTGGAATGTTCTCAATTATTGCTGACACCGAGTCCAAAACCATCGATAAAAATGAAATCATATGGTGAGTTAGATTGGAGATAAAGGCGTGAGAGAGACTCAATGGCCTTGAAGTTGAAGTTACAGGCGTTTGAGAATTCATTTCGTTCTATAAACGGCAACTTTCATTGGATTTCCTTCCCGTTTTTTTTCAACCGAGTCGAAAACTATGTTAGCGACTGTGAAAAATGAAATGATATATCGAATTTTTAATATGTATCGACACGTTGCCGTCGGTGTCATGTTAGGCGGTGTATGATACACCATGACGCGATTTTAAAAAATATATCTGCATTTTCCCGCGTGTGTGGAATGTTCTAAATTATTGCTGACACCGACTCTAAAACCATCGATAAAAATGAAATCATATGGTGAGTTAGATTGGAGATAAAGGCGTGAGAGAGACTCAATGGCCTTGAAGTTACAGGCATTTGAGAATTCATTTCGTTCTATAAACGGCAACTTTCATCGGATTTTCTTCTCGTTTTTTTTCAACCGAGTCTAAAACTATGTTAGCGACTGTGAAAAATGAATTGATATATCGAATTTAAAATAGATATCGACACATTGCCGTCGGTGTCATGTTGGGCGGTGTATGATACACCATGACGCGATTTTAAAAAATATATCTCTGCATTTTCCCGCGTGTGTGGAATGTTTGTGGAAAATTAAAGATTTCAAATAAACCTATTTAAAGTGTATGCGCACATAACTAATAAAAAAAACGAAGAAATATCTCTCGGTAATTTCCTGAAACATATTTTACTTCCGGCTAATATGTTGAATGAAATAAAAACGAAGAAATATATGTCGGCATCATTGTTGACGTTTTTGTGACGACTATCATCAAACGAAATAGTAATATATCATAACGGAAAAGCAAAAGCGAATTTTTAATATATATCGACACATTGCCGGTGGTGTCATGTTGGGCGGTGTATGATACACCATGACGCGATTTTAAAAAATATATCTCTGCATTTTCCCGCGTGTGTGGATTGTTCTCAATTATTGCTGACACCGAGTCTAAAAGTAAAACCATCGATAAAAATGAAATCATATGGTGAGTTAGATTGGAGATAAAGGCGTGAGAGAGACTCAATGGCCTTGAAGTTACAGGCCTTTGAGAATTCATTTCGTTCTATAAACGGCAACTTTCATCGGATTTTCTTCCCGTTTTTTTTCAACCGAGTCTAAAACTATGTTAGCGACTGTGAAAAATGAAATGATTTATCGAATTTGATTTGAAATAAAACTGGGGGAGAGCAAGACACCACGGGCCTACAAAACAGGACTCAAAGCTATGCGAGTTAATAAAATGGTGGATATTTGTTTATAGCCACTCCCAGAATGGGTGGAGCTACTCTGCAAACCGAGTAAGCCACACCCCGGACAGACACCCAACAGATAGACAGACAGACAGACAGACAGAATCATCTACGGCTATTATAATATAGATTATGAATCATCATCATCATCATCATCATCATTTGACATCATAAATGCGCCGCCCGATTGAAAGAGCATTGTTGTAGCTGAGTCAGTTTATTGGTAACATTTTTACTGGGGGTTTGCCATTGCCTTCCTGTGAGTCCGTTTTTGTATGAGTCTGGAATTTGTTCAGGGTGCTAACAATAACTCAACTACTCTTCACAGAGGACCATGGAATCTTTAACATTCACCAATGATCAGTGCTGGCAGCCGGATTAAGGTCCTTCCGATGGACAGTTTAAGATATGCAGTCAGATCATGAAGCCTGGCCCTGTATGCAAGGCACCATGTTGAGAGTTTATAGCTGGGTCCAGATTTGAACACACGCTAGACAGCTCAGAGGTGAGTGCACATCTTCAGGTTATCCATATCATATCTTGTACCAAAGGTGGTGTAATGTATGTGCAGTTTCGTGTGCCCTACATAAAAGGTGCAAAAACGAATCCCCTTAACTACAGTCCCATCTGCTTACTTCCAATCAGCAGCAAGGTCATGGAATCCATAATCGCAGTTCATATGAAATCCTTCCTTTTCTCCAACAATCTCATCCCAGATCACCAATTTGATCTCAGACAAGGTCACTCCACTTTGGACATGCTGCTTCAACACATCCAACAATGGATGGAAGCGCTCAATGTTAGATATCAGATCAGGGTTATCTCTCCAGACATATGTCATGCTTTCGATGCAGTCTGGCATCCTGCCTTGCTCTGCAAACTCTCTGCCTATGGCATCCAAGTCTAACTCCACACATGGCGTACTGCCTTCCTCCACCCTCGAAGCTAACGTGTGACTCTCAATGGAAACCTTACATCTCCTCTCACTGTCGGAGTGCCCAAGGCAGTGTTATAAGCCCAGTCCTATTCCTGATCTTCATAAACAATCTCTCTGACTCTAAAATCCCCTTTATCTATTTGCTGATGACTCGACCTTGTGCCGTGATATCCCTCATCCTTCAGACAGGCCGGCAGGCTGCAGCCTCTTCCTTCTCTTCAGACCATGACACAATCATAGATGGTCAAACACTTGGAATATGTCTTTCAATCCTGGGAAATCTCTTCCGCACAATCTCTCTCCAAAGCCATCGTCTGGAAAAACACCCCCCCCCCCCCCCAAAGCCTCCAGCACCCCAATCTACTTTCTTAACAAACCTCTGGAGGCAGCTGTCATTGAAACCACTGGGTCTCACCATCAGCCAAGATCATTTTTGGGCAAGTCATATTTCAAATTTGGCCTCCAAAGCCAGCCGCTCCATCGTACAAAGTCCTTCCTTGACACTCCGATCCACCTAAAAGCCCCTCATCTGCAGCTTGGAGTACTGCTTTCCCCTCTGGGCTGGATTCCTGCCTCACATTTTGCTCAACTTGGAAACCAAGGCCTTCAAGATTATTGGAATCTCCCACGATAAAGTTGAGTCCATGAGCCGATCACTTCACCATCACAGACAGGTCCGAGGTCTCTCTGTCTTCTATTGCCTCACTTCTGGTCTTGAACCCTCTGCTCCTTCCATACTTTACCCCCTCCCCCAGGTTTCTGCAGGGCACACACAGTTCACCATCAACCCTCTTCTGGTGAAACGACCTAAGTCCAGGATCACTGTTCACATCCACTCAGTTTTTTTTTCCTTGTTTTCTCCTGTTTTTTCATCCCGCCTGTGGAACCAACTTCCACCTTCTCTTCAATCTCACTCTTCCCTCTCGGTCTACAAGACAGCTGTTCACCAGCATCTCAGATCATCCCAATCCGAAATCCATGATCTTTCCGACCCTCGTTAACTCTTACCCCCCCCCCCCCCTCCACCCCCACCCCAATTTCCAATTTCCCCTTGTTGGAGTTTCCTTCTGTTTCCATCTTGTCCACCCAATGTATCCTCTCTTGTCCTCCATTCTACCCCACACCATTTGTTTGTCAAAGTCTCCCTCAATCTAGGCCTTAAACTCTACTGTTGGTGTTTCCCCCTTCTATCTACTGTTCCTTTTGCATCTTGTTATGTCATGATCTGTTTAGTGTGCTAGTTCTTCCACGAGCATCGAATATGTATATCAAAAAACCTTGATTGAAATACATTTTGAATGGAATACCAATACCAACATTGCATTAAAATTTCTATACATGTATGCCAACATTGTGGAGGAAAAATATCGACTTTGTATTCTTTGTTAATAAGATTTCATTGCATTGGTCGATTTGAAAGGATGTTTACAATGAATAAAGTTATTGAATAGAACGGCACTCGCTAGAGTGCATACCTCTGCCAGGTTGAACAGTTTACGTTTTGCATCCCATTGATCGTCCAGATCTGAACCAAAATCTAATCGGCTTGTTCTCGTCACCAAACCAATTCATCCACCTTGTTTTGTCACGTCATCCACAACTTTTTGAAATATCATGCTATATATATATCGTTTTGGCCCCTTCACTCAATGGTGAAGAATCACTTTAAAATAATATTAAAACTCTCATATCCAGATTTGTGTTTGGATGTTCACCAAAATCGAATCAATTCGTTATCGTCACACACACAGCCTGTCCACAAAGTTGCGTCCGAATCCATCCATAACTTTTTGAGATATTGTGCTATATATTGGTTTGAGCCCTGACACTCAACAGTAAAGATTCACTTGAAAAATTCTCTGATTTGGATCCGGATTCGAATCTTCACCAAAATTGAATCAAACCTTCCTTGTCACATATGCAACCTGTCCACCAAGTTTCGTCACATTCATCCACAACTTTTTGGGATATCGTGGTATAAATAGTTTTTTTCCCGATCTCTCAATGGTGGAGCTTCACTTCAAAAACCTCAAATCCAGATCCGGATCTTCACGAAAATCTAACCATTTTGTCCTCGTCACCTCCACAACCTCACCACCAAATTTCGTCCAAATCGATCCACACTTTTTTGAGATATACTGTTCATAAACGGACAGACAGACAGGGTTAAAAAACACAACCTCCATCCACCTTCGATGGCGGAGGTAATAACCGTTTAATACAATATTCAGCATTGTGTCTGTTCAGACAATGGAAGGATAAAGAATAAATAATAATGAACAAAATAAAGACTTTCTGATTTCTTTTTCATAGTTATCACAAATCATCATTTAAAAATTCAATATGCTTCCATATTTCGTTTTCCTTGAGCAAAAGGATTTTTTTTTGTAAAAATTAATGACTCCATAGACATATCAATGAAGAAAGAGAGAAACTAAAAGCAGAAGTGATACAAGAGAAGAAAATGAAAAAAGAAGCAATCGAAGGATAAGTCCTGGCCCATTTGTGGAAATAATGGAAGATGGTGAAATGTGTCTGTTACCTGAAATTCTTTTCTACGTTCAAAGGTTGATTTAGAACTGACTGGCACGGTGTGCTCCTCCAGAAGGCTAGTTTCAATTGGTAACAGATCATCAGCCACTTCCTTCAGTTTTCCTTCCAGGGAGTGGCTTGCTTTAAGCCTGTGGGGAGAAGGTTAAAATAAAAACTACAAGATGGTGGAAGTGGGGTGGTTAACAAAGGTTTGGAATGAGAGCATTTTATTGTGATGCAATTGCAATTATCACTGTGTGAATTTAGTTATTGCTGTATGGATATGAACATCATGGAAATAAGACTCATGCTTGACCTGACGATAGTGATAATGTTATGTACAGGTAATTAAATAATTAATACCAAACACATTCGTTATCCAAACCATTTTCACAAGGTCCCCAACAATTTCTCTACAATCATTAACAGCTATTTTTTTTTAACCTTTCTTGTTTTGCAAATAAACAGAAAAAAATGTGGAACTTTCTCCTGGTTTGCCTGCTGAACCGGCTTAGTTGACAGAGTCAAGTTCTGTCACGCCGATTCCGAGTCAAAGGACGAGTCCTGACACGAAGTTTGAGCCTGCGTCCAACTAACTTTCTAAAGTACTGCACTTGCATTCAGAACTTATATTCCAAGTTCAACTCCTTAAGATAATGGAATATATGATTAAGGATTTAGTTTTGCTGACAGAAGGAGAGTTGCTCTTCTCATGCATTAGCTTTACAAAGGAAGCATAATCAAAATTGTGTCCGTACATTACCCAGCCATTTTTTTTTTTTTTTTTTTCTATACAAGATCGAGGCTCGTGAAAGAGCGAACATTAATCACACAGAAAGACAAACAGACACATAAAACAAATAACATCGGGAGCGGTAGACAAGATGGGGAGAGAGGGGGAAGGACACAAACACAACATTTGAGAGCAGGGACCGAGAGACATGGAGACATCGAGAGATCTGTGGGAGGGAGAGGGCTTTGGGGGGGAGGCATGTGAAGGGGGGGGGGGTGGGAGAGGTATAAACATATGGACACTGCCAGGACTTCTAGGAAAGAAGTTGGAATTTCAAACAAGGTGGATCTGGGGTGAATTAGCGGGGGTAGAAAAGATCAAGGTTTTGGATGGGGGAAGATAAGAGATGGTGGTGAACAGCTGTTTTGAAGACCTGGAGGGAGGAGTGGGATTGAAGGGAGTGAGGGAGTTTGTTCCAGAGGCGGGAGAAAAGAGGAATGAAAGAGTGAAGGTGAGCAGAGAGCCGAGATTTCGGCAGTTTAACCATCAGAGGGTTGCTGGCAGATCTTGTGCGACCTGTAGGAATATTTGGGGGACAGAGCACAGAGAGAGCTGGGGTAGCAAGGCCGGAGAGGAGTCGGTAGAAGACAGAAAGACCACCTACCTGCCTGCGGTGAGTGAGTGAAAGGCCCTCAGAGATAGCTTCATCGCGGGAGATTCCAATGATTTTGAAAGCTTTGGATTCAACAGCGTGAAGTCGAGCCAGGTGTGAGGCAGGGGCACAAGCCCATAGGGGAGAACAGTATTCCATTGAGCTGCGGATGAAAGCCTTGTATGTGGTGAGGAGCTCAGGTGTGCCGAGGTAGGACTTCGCACGACGGAGGATGCCCAGTCGGCGACTGGCTTTGGAGGCCAGCTTGGAAATGTGGTTTTCCCAAGAAAGATCATGGCAGATAGTGAGACCCAAAAGCTTGAGCGACAGAACTTCTTGGAGAGGATTGTTGAGAAAGTAGATGGGAGGGTTGTCCAGTCGATCTTTTCGGAGAGACATAGTAAGAGAGTGAGATTTGTCAGGATTGAAAGACATGTTCCACTTGTTTGACCAGTCTGTGATTTTGTCCAGGTCTTCAGAGAGTGAGGAGGCTGCAGCCTGCCGATCTGAGGGAAGAGGAATGGAGCGGCAGAGAGTGGAGTCATCAGCAAAGAGATAGAGAAGATTTTCCAGAGTCGGAGAGATCATTGATAAAGATCAGAAAAAGCACAGGGCCCAGCACACTGCCTTGGGGAACTCCAGCCTGAACAGGAAGGGGAGATGAAAGAAATCCATTCAGGGCCACACGTTGACTACGACCAGAGAGGAAGTCCGCAAGCCATGCATGGAGATTTCCATGGATACCATAGGAGGAGAGTTTGGTGAGCAGAGCTGGGTGCCAGACCATATCGAAGGCACGTGATATGTCAAGGGAGACAGCTCTGATTTCCTGTTTGGCATTGAGGACCTCCATCCATTGTTGAGACAGCAGAAGCAGCATGTCCAGAGTAGAGTGACCTGGTCTGAAACCAAATTGATGACCAGAGATCAAGCCATTGGAGAAGAGGAAAGATTTCATATCCGAAGCAATGATGGATTCCATGACTTTGCTGATAATTGGGAGCAGGCTGATTGGTCTGCAGTTGCAAGGATCTGTTTTTGCACCTTTTTTGTGTAAAGCGGTAATGTTAGCTGATTTCCAGGATGCTGGCAGATGACCTTGAGCAAAAGATAGGGTGAAAAGAACAGAGAGAGGGTGAGATAGAGCGGCAGAGCAGGATTTTAGGACCCGTGGGCTGATGCCGCCTGGTCCAGTTGCAGAATCAGAGTCGAGGTTTGACAAAAACTCCTCCACCTTGTCAGGAGAGAAGGACACAGAGTCCAGGAGCAGTTGGGTTCGACTGGGAAAGGTGGGAACAGAGAGAGATGGGTTTGGGACTAAGGATTTTGAGGCAAACACAGAGTTGAGGCATTCGGCTTTGTCACGTGCGATGTCAACTGTGTGGCCATTTGAGGTAAGGGAGGGGATGGAGGGGGAACAAACACCAGAAACGGATTTGACCAGACACCACCAGGATTTGGAGGAAGGAGACAGGTTTGAGAGTTCATTCTTGAGTGAGGAGAGATAGTGCTTCTTGGCACTCCCGAGGGTAGACACACACTTGTTCCGAGCTTGGTGGAAGGAACTGAGATTGCCTTCAGTTGGATTAGCCTTCCAAGAGGCAAAGGCAAGTTGTTTCAGTGCAACTGCCTCACCACAAGATTCAGTGTACCATGGACGGGAGGAAGGGTAAGACAACTGAAGGCGAGATGGGATAAATCTGTGCATGAGAGAGATCAGTTTGCTTTGGAAGAATTCCCAGGAAGAATTGATGTCAGAGGCAGTGGAGATGGGAGACCAATCCAGACGATTGATGGCTGCTTGAAGACCGTCCCAGTCGGCCTGAGTGAAATGCCAGACTTGTCGACGCTGAGGAGGCTCTCTGAGAATGGCCAGAGAGATGTCCACTTTGACAAGCACATGATCAGAAGAACCGATTCGAGCAGAAGAAGAGCAGCAGACATTAGCAGGGAAGTTTGTCATAACCAAGTCTAGAACAGAAGATACTCCATTGGCTGAGATCCGGGTCGGGAAATTGACAGATTGTGTCAATCCCAGTGAGTCACAGAAGTCCTTTGCTGAGGTGCCATGACTGGTGAGAGAGGAACCCACACCCAACCAGGTGGCATGATGACAGTTGAAGTCACCACATATGAGGAAGAGAGAGTTGGGATGAGTGGATAGAAGTTGGTCCATGTTGTCAGACATTGAAATGTAGATGGAGTCATCACTGTTTGGGGGACGGTACAGAACACATATGAACAAAAGGTGGGAGCGGAGAGGAAGCCGTAGCCAGAGGTACTCCTGGGGGTGAGGAGGAAAGAGGGCAGTGCAAGGAGAGTGAGGAAGAGTTTTTGATAAAGATAGCCACCCCACCACCAGGCTGAGGCTCAGGTCTATCATACCGGAGGAGGGAGTAACCAGGAAGAGATATTAAGGAATCAGAGACATCTTGAAGGAGGAAAGTCTCTGTTAAGCAGATCAAGTCTGGATTGTCAGAAGCAACCTGTATGGAGAGATCAGTCAGGTTTGAGCGAAGGCCCCGGATGTTTGAGGTCCATACCGTTAATGAAGAGAGAGGGGGAGCATTGGGTACAGGACAGGGGAGGGGAGGAGTAGGGTAAGATGAAGGATGAGAGGGGGAGGTAGGGAGAGCAGTTGATAGTGTGTCAGATATTGCAGAAGAGTTCCAAGAAAGGGAAGGATGAGGAGGATGAAAGGTTTGATGGTGAAGGGATGAGGCACAGTGAGGGGTTGTTTGAGGGGGGGCAGAAGAAAGTAGAAGGTTTGGGGGGGTGGAGGTATGAGATAGAAGGGAGACGAAGTGGGGAGGAGGCAGCTTGGAGGAGGAGGGGGGAGGAGGGAAAATTGGAGAGGAATGGTATGGGGGGAGAATTGAATGGGAGGGGTTGGGGGGGAGTTTTGAAGGGGAGGAGTGAGGGGGGAGTTTAGGAGGGGAGGCGCAAGGGGGGAGTTTTGGAGGGAAGGGGCAAGGGGGAAGTTTAGAAGTGGAGGGGCAAGGGGGGAGTTTAGGAGTGTAGGGGCAAGGGGGGGGATTTGGAGGGGAGGGGCAAGGGGGGAGTTTAGGAGGGGAAGGGCAAGGGGGGAGTTCAGGAGTGGAGGGGCAAGGGGGGGTTTGGAGGGGAGGGGCAAGTGGGGAGTTTAGGAGGGGAAGGGCAAGGGGGGAGTTTAGGATTGTAGGTGCAAGGGGGGGGATTTGGATGGGAGGGGCAAGAGGGGAGTTTAGAAAGTGGATGATTAATGAAAGACGAACATTGATAACAAATTGGGTTTGTTGTGATTTTCAAGTTAGCAATCCGAATCAGAACGATGGAGGAGGGATGGAATGAATGTGAATTTAGACCATGTAGTGAGGGAGACGTATAAGATATTTAATTTCTTTTTTTTGAAGTGGAATGAGTTGGAGAGGAAATTGAGAAAAGCCTTTTAAATAGGAAGAAAAACAGCGTGTTGTAATATACCACTGAATAAAACACAGAAGGGGAAAGGCTAAACATTTTTAAATAATATTTAAACAGAACTGTGAACAATCTTATATGCACAAAATACCAACGGGGGGAGAGCCGAGAGGGACCACCACGAGTCACGTGAACAGGGCAAACGGTGGATGGCAAGGAGATAATGGGGGCGGGGCAAACAGCACACCTGGACAGAAAATACAGGATGAGACAACAGTACACGTGGAGAAAGGAAAATAAACAAAATTATTATTTATTTTTTTTGGGGGGGGGGGGGGGGTGGGGATTTTGAACGTTAGACAGAGTATTATGTTCAGGGTAGAAGGGAAAAAACTAAGAGCCAAGCAAAACACGCTTAAGTTAACAAAACACCGACGGGGGTACAACTACAAGGCCACACACGAGGAGCAGAACACCATTAATTAATTACGAGTTGCAGGAAATTCAAACCAAAACTAACTATAATCAAACAATATCACATGGACGATAAAATAACGAGTTGAAATTTGACAATCTATCTGGGGAAATGGGGGAGAAACACGTGGTAGAAGAACGAACAAACGAATAAACGAATGAGCACAGAGAAGGTAATGTCTATTTTTTTGGTTTTTTTGAGTTGAGATTTACATAAGGAAGTAGGCTATGGGGTGAAAAGACTGGGAAAACAGAGAACGAAAGTTATTGGATCATAAACGCCAGACCGCTGAGAGAAAAACAAAGCCTCAAGGTTGTACAGTGTACACTGTACAAGGCCTCAAGACACGACACGAATTAACACGATTTTCAAGACAGGTATGAAAGATTTGCACCGAAAATCTTCGTCGGGACAATATACGTACATACACCATAAAATAAATACAGTTATAACGAAAATACAAATGGGAACAATTACTTAACTTCGATTTCGATGGAGAGCGTGTAGAGCTGCGAATAAACGAACCCTCGCCAGCAAGACCGGAAACGGAAGTGATTGACTATCAAAAGTGCAATTGACTATCCCAAAGTACTGCTTTTAACGTCCGGCAAAACAAATTTAATTGAAAATGTGATTACAGCATTCTACCAATCTAGCTTAAACTTAGACTTTTTCATCAAGAAGATATACTTTTTCCCGTAGTCATCCCTCATTCGTTCCACGGTGTCCAACTTAGAGGTGGTTTCTTCAAGAAGATCAATTAATTTGGATTTGCTAGGAAATTCATTTCCAATGTCTATGAAAGATTTTGCCTCGTCTTTTGCTTGTACAAATCTCTCGTTCACATCTTGCACAGCCTCTTCACTTATCTGCAGGTAAAAACATGCCAGACAAACAAATATGAATAAACAAGGAAAACTCCACTGTTTAACCTGTGAATAAAAACTTCATCACCTGAAATGGTACATGGTTTGTAAATGAAAGGGAAATTAAACTCAAATCTTGTAAACTGAGAACTATTACTCCATGTCATCATAATTTAATTTTTCCCTTTGCATACGTGTATGAAAAATGCACCATTAAGGAGCAAATGTGTGTGAAATTTTCCTCCAATTTCTGTCGGCTCAAACATGCAAATGTCAAACCCAAGGCAAACATGGCAAGCCGATCCCACTGGTACATATACAGACTTGGCATTTAATATGGATTTTTTTTTTCTTGACTTGGGTTTACTTTCTTAACTCAGTATATCAATCTGGTGAGTTTCTTTTACACTTTGGTGATTTATTTGTTAAAAGAACCATGTCACTGATTGTCTGTTGCAGCAAGAAGTCAACAACAGGATTATATCACAGGTGGTGTGGCAAAATGTACGGACAGGTGCATTTGATGATTGGCTTCACAGTCGGGTATACAAGGGTTGTTGCGTTCTGTATTAGTGGAAAACAACTCCTGCACGTCTCCAAAAGTTATTGCTGCTTCCTCTGGAGATGGTCCGTCAACTCGACAATGCTGTTTGTCATGGAGTGGTGGCTTTAGGAAATTACGGCATGAAACAGCATGCTATTGCTCTGCAGTATGGCATCACTCAAGGTCAGGTGTCAAAGATCCTGAAACGAAATGCTCAGAGGGGTGTCACTACTCCAATACCGAGGCCAGGACATCCCCGCAGAACCACAAGGAGGGATGATCGCCAGCTGCACCGGTTAGTCCGCAATGGCCGTACCAAGTCAGCTAATCGGCTTAGGGCTGAGTGGCAGCAACTGACAAATGTGCCTGTATCCAGAAGGCTAGTCAATCAACGACTGGTTCAAGCAGGCTATCGTGCCAGGCGTCCCCTGAGAAAACCACGCCTGACCAGACAACACCGCCAGCGCCGATTGCAGTGGGCCAGAGAGCACCGTCAATGGCAGTCAGGACACTGGAATCACGTGATCTTCAGTGACGAGTCTAGATTTCTGGTCTATCGTCAAGATGGCCGTGTCCGAGTGCGCAGACAAGTGCATGAAGCCTACAACGAAGATTGTATAGTGCCAAGAGTCCAAGCTGGAGGTGGTCGGGTGACCGTTTGGGCTGCTTTTCATGCAGGGGGCAAAACTGACCTGGTTGTTCTGAATGGAAACCTGAACCAGTTCAGGTGCAGGGTCATTCTGGAAGAAACATTGCTTCCATTTGCTCATGCAGCCTTTCGAGGAAACTTTGTCTACCGAGATGACAATGCACGGCCTGATCATGCTCGCATGATCCAGCACTTTCTTGAAGACCGTGGTGAAGAGCATATGGAGTGGCCTGCCATGTCCCCGGATATGAATCCGATAGAGAACTTATGGGCAGAATTAACGCGTCAAATCGACCACTTGGACCAGCAGCCGACCTCTGTGCGTGAATTGCAGCAGGCTATTGTCACTGCATGGCAAGCGATTACTGTCCAAACCTTGGCAAATCTCGTGAACAGCATACCTCAACGTGTACGTGCTCTCCTGAATGCTCGTGGGGGTTACGCGAAGTACTGAACTGTAATTTTACTGTCCATAATCCCAGGCGTAATTTAGCCTTTGTTTTTGTTAAAAAAAATTTGGCTAATGTGCAAAATAAAGAGATACTTCTGGAAAACGTACAGAAGTTTAACACAGTACTGTCCATGAATTGAGTTCGATATCAGTTTACATCACTTTCAAGGATCAATTTATTTGTTTCGAAATGTCAAATGTGGTTTTTGTTTCTTTTAAAGGTCACATTAACAAAATCTAGAATAATTTCAACATAATTCCAATGAACTTTTGGTTCTAAGGCATCTTGAAAAGTAAGTTCACCCCCACAAAAAAAAATTCCATATTAAATGCCAAGTCTGTATATATATATATATATATATATATATATATATATATATATATATATATATATATATATATATATATATATATATATATATATATATATATATATATATATGTATATATATATATATATATATATATATATATATATAGATAGATAGATAGATAGATAGATAGATAGATTATATATATATATATATATATATATACACACACACACACACACACAAGAAGAGCTAGCATGGAATCACCCTCCCCTCTCTCCTCCATCCCCCATCCCCCACTCTTTCTAGCTCCCCCATTCCCTCCCCTACTCTCTCTCCCCCACTCCCCTCTCTCTCGCCCAGTCCCCTCCTTATCCCTCAACCCCCTCTGCCCCCGTCTTCCCCACTCATATTCACGTGCATTCAAACTGAATACGGAACCATGCCAACGTTTTTTTTCAACCAAGTAAATCGATGATTACCTTTCCACCGGTAGATAATCGGGTGAAGATGCAGAACATTTTTGGGAGCAAAATACATTGCCAGTGAAAGAAGATGTCGTAATGTGCGGACATGCTTAGAAACACTAAGTTGGGACCCGTATCAATAACAGTCGCTACATGGAAGGCGATCTTACGCACTTGTGGCACAACATTACTAATAAGCAAGAAATATGAATTTAGAGATGCATAATAAAAGAATACTGGATTTTTAATTTTTTAAATATCATCAAGGCTCGTGGAAGAGCAAGAACACAGAACAGACAATGACGTTCAGGAGAGCAACAAAAGTTGACACAAAATGTAAAATCTCAACAAATACAAAGGATTATACACACAAAGTTATGGATTATATCTAATGAATTATTTGCAATAATGGAATGAGAAACGGGAACAGGTGGAAATGAGATTCTAAACATGAACGGGTGAAAAAGTTAGGTGGGATTTCTTCCTTCCGTTTAAGTGCTGCTTCATCAGGATGAAGATTAGCACGGGCGGTGTATAGGCACAGAACGCTGGCTTGTAGTTCGCAGGCGCGCTCGGCGGTTGCCGAGAAGGCGCGAGCTGTGCTCGGCCTCGATACGCGTGAAAAAAGGCCGCCGTGGGGTTGAGTCGACCGAGGGGCTGGTCAAGGCCTCGGGGGAGGCTGCCGAGGTACCTCGCGGGCCTCCCGAGGATGTAGAGTAGGAGTCGTAGTTGCGCGAGTGGCGAGCAGCGGTAGCAGTTGTAGTTGCAGCAGTAGGAGTTGCGGGAGCGGCAAGCAGCAGTGCGCGCGAAGGTAACGAGGCTCCAGCGCACGCGAAGGTAACGAGGCTCCAGCGCGCATGAAGGTAACGAGGCTCTAGTGCGCGCGAAGGTAACGAGGCTCCAGTGCACGCGAAGGTAACGCGGCTCCAGTGCGCACGAAGGTAATGAGGCTCCAGTGCGCGAAGGTTACGAGCAGCAGTGCTCGGCCTGTGTGCGCGAAGGTTACGAGCAGCAGTGCTCGGCCTGTGTGCGCGGAGGTTACGAGCAGCAGTGCTCGGCCTGTGTGCGCGGAGGTTACGAGCAGCAGTGCTCGGCCTGTGTGCGCGAAGGTTACGAGCAGCAGTACTCGGCCTGTGTGTGCGGAGGGTACGAGCAGCAGTGCGCGCGAAGGCGACGAAGTAGCCATGCCGCCAACGCCTCGTAACGGCGTTCCTTCAGAGGGTCCCGGAGCAGGCTCGCCCCTCTAGTCGTAGAGGAGGAACCGAGTGCGGTGCGCGAACCACATGGCCGCTCGTCGTTGCTAAAACTCCAGCAGTTCGAGTTTAGGTCTTGAGGAAGAAATTGCGGTCGAAATACTGCCGTGTTCATTTGCAGCCCCCGAATACGTTCGGGGGCGGCCGAGGTCACCAATTTAGGAGTTGCCAAAGGCGAGAAGAAGAGGCCATTTCGTTGGGTACAAAGCTTGTTTATTGTACAGAAATCTCCAGCAACTGCTAGCGAACGGAAGTCGTAACGGCTTATATAAAACCAAAAACCCTCTTTGGAGGGCGTGGCTCCAACAGCCGCGCGTGCGTCACGACCACACAACCAAAAGTCCCACAGGCCCGTGCACGTGGATTATTACCAAATAAGGACATGCAACTAAGGTAAAGGTAACCGCCACATGCGAATAAGGTAACCGCTACAATATCAGGTTTAAAAAAAATAATTCTGAATTGCTTTCCAATTCCAATCTAGATTTCGACATAATTATTTAGGCCAAAAGTTCCGACTGTAAACATATTAAATCAGATTTTGAATATCACCTTTTAATAAGCCTATATGATAATCTTGCCAGGAGCTAATCACAGTGCACCTAGCCTCATACAAGTAAGTACACCCCATGTAAAGTTTTGACTTTTTCAACATATTTCAACATACAGCTATTTGATCTTCATTTCAACAATATTGATAGATAAAAGTGATATAATATAACAAATATCATGAAACATTTACATTTTGTAGTCCATTGTGTAATTTAAATAAACATAAATGCAAATTTCGCATGTGGATAAAGTAAGTACACCCCAACATTTATCACTACTTCAAATAAATAAAATTAGAATCAGGTGCACTAGCTCAGGTGCAAATGATTAGAACATCGTTGGAGAGGATCTTGGAGGAACCTGTCTTATTTAAACCTCCGACATTTCGTTTGGTTTGCTCTTTGTTGTTGAATTGTGCGGCGTCACCATGCCTAGATCAAAAGAGCTCTCTGAGGCCTTCAGAAAGAAGGTTATAGATACCTACGAGTCTGGGAAGGGATTTTAAAAGATCTCCAAACAATTTGAAATCAAGCCAAACAGTTCAATCTTGGTTCCATCAGACCACAGAATCATGTTTCTCACAGTCTGAGA